>NC_135660.1:56937525-57292999 GCF_964188315.1 Podarcis muralis
TGTATGGAGAGCAGTAGATTGGGAAAGTTGCTTTGACTGAAGCCCCATCCCCTCTTCTCCATGATAACTGGGAGGCTAGTTTTGATAACTCATTGGTAAGAAAAATGTACCCTGTATCTGCTCAAAGGTGCTAATATCTGTGGTTCATAAATAGGACTACACAGTTATATATGTTTACTTCACAATAAGTCCCACCCCACGGACTTCAAAGGAATTGCAGCCTGTATCTAATAACGTAGGAAGGCTTCTCTTTGGGCTCTCAGTCAGTCCACTTACATAGAAATTTATCTTGTGCACACTCTTCGTTAAGGAAACTTTGGGATAGTACAGTTTCCCCACAAGAGATCTAAGCAGATGTTTACTTGGCAATTTCAGCACTAAGGTTTGAAGGTTGCACTGATTCTGAAGGCTCAGCAGCAGATTGAATCGTGACATTTTGGAGCCATGCCCTCTAACCTGTTCTTTCATTCCGCTGCTGCATCTGTTGTTCTTCAGAGGATCCACCACTGCCTGCCAGACTTCAGAGTACCAAACTGCAGCTCTTTCAGGCAGAACTATCTGTTATATTACATTCAGAGGTAAGAAGTCAAAATCACAGTTTCCCCCATCTCAGCCTATTTTTTCCTAGGAAAGTGGAGAATTGTTTATGGTTTAGTATCTTTGTACACATTCATACATTTATCTTCATACATCCTTTTCAGACTCGAAATTGCCTTGGTTTACGTCCTCCCATAAGGTCCCATTATTTCCCCCATGTTGCTATTTTCTTATCAAGATGACGTTGCCAGTTACCATGTGCTTATCGCATCTTGCAATTCCAGCTGCTTTTCTAAAATTGTGAGTCACGGGGGACGAGGGGGTATGGCGGAGAGACACAACACGGAAAGAATCTCGGCTTCCTTTCCTTTTAGGCTCCATAGCAGAAAGCAAAGTTTGAAAACATTACCTACAGCTACTCTTGGAAAAAAGAAAGTGATACAGGAAATACAGTCATAGGTCATCTTCACAACAATTGCTACTTACAAAAATCTGATTTGTTTTGAGGCGGGAAGGGGAGAGACATGCAATTTTAGTATAAAGTATTCAGAATGCAAGCTCTAGCTAAGAAGCAATTGCAGTGAAATCTGATACAGTGTTGGATTTAGATCAGGGTTAGGTTTGCTTCCCTATGCACCTTAACTGGCCATTTTCCAATTAAACCAAAGATAGGGAACCTGAGACCCTCCCGTAGTTGCTGGACTCCCATCCTTCTAGACCATTAGCCATTCTGGCTGGGGTTGGTAGGAGATGAGAATGTAACAACTTCAGGAAGGCACCAGGTTTCCCATCCCTGTGCTAAACCTGCCTTAAACCTTCCTCACCATTGTTGGTGGAATGTAGAATAAGGCAGGGATATATTGCAAGCGGCCTTATTTAAAAGAAGCTCTTATCTGTTCCATGTGAGCAGAGGGAACTCCCATTTGCTCCTGTTCATGCCCATGGTATATACTGTATTCTGTCAATGGTAAACTATATTATGATAGCCATAGTCTGTACCAACATGACTTTCAGAATATCTCCTCCCATCACCAAGTACCTTGTGCCTTGGGACACAATCTGCAGCAGAAATATGCAAAGCAGCAAACTGGTAAGAGAATATGAGCTTTGTTTATAGCTTTGAAGGCTGTGCTTAATAGAATTCATCACCCCTAATTAAATTTGCATGTATTTTGATTTATGCTATTATATAATTAAATTTAAGCCATCAACATTTTTTTTTATGAAGTAGTAAACACAAACATTTTAAAACACACACTGTGGGTAACAATGCAATTTACCTACATGTGTAGCAATTCTTGCAGTTAAATAGGCATTCATTACTAATTCCTTTGGGATTCATAATAAAATTAGACGTCAATTAAATATTATACATAGGTAAAGGTAAAGGTACCCCTGCCCGTACGGGCCAGTCTTGCCAGACTCTAGGGTTGTGTGCCCATCTCACTCTATAGGCCGGGGGCCAGCGCTGTCCGCAGACACTTCCGGGTCACATGGCCAGCGTGACAAGCTGCATCTGGCGAGCCAGAGCCGCACACGGAACGCCGTTTACCTTCCCGCTAGTAAGCGGTCCCTATTTATCTACTTGCACCCGGGGGTGCTTTCTAACTGCTAGGTTGGCAGGCGCTGGGACCGAGCAACGGGAGCGCACCCTACCGCGGGGATTCGAACCGCCGACCTTTCGATCGGCAAGTCCTAGGCGTTGAGGCTTTAACCCACAGCGCCACCCGCGTCCCTAAATAAATATTATACATAGGTATAGTATTTAAGACATTTTCCTGTTTCTCTAGAAATTAACAGTAGAAATTGCCATTGCAGTCCCAGGCACAGCCGGAAGGGATGAGGTGATAACTGGTGAACAAACCGACACAACAACAACATTCTGGGATTGAAAATGGTTTTCAACGATGAAAATGATTACAGATGCAGGTAGGCTTTGGCTTAGGCATTAGGTGTGCTTCCTGATTAATACTCCTGCGTTGGTTGGAGATTTTCAGGGTCTTGCCTGGGTTAAGGGCCACCTCATGTCAGGCATGGAGTATCCTCTCCTCCCCCAGTAGCCTCAGAGGCAAGAAGAATAAACAGTTAGTATTTTATGGCTTTTATTCAGCCATCTGGTTGCAAGACAAAAGTTCCATGTCTTCACGCATAGGAGACGTTGGCTGCTCTGAGTCCCTCCTCTTCCATCTCCCACAACATCCTGGAAAGGTACAGGAAGTCACAGGAGTCACATCCCTCTGCATTCTTGAATGCAGAGGGACCTGTGAGCCTTTCGACTAGGAGGGTCTCCCATACTCTCCAGGGAAGTCTCTGCTGTCTGCTCTCTAACTTCCCCTTACCTCATCCTCTACTATCTCATAGCTAGGGATTTCCTCATTCAGGTGTACATCAGCCCTGTCTCCCTCTGCTCCTGAAACTGCTGAAGAAACTTCCCCCTCCCCCTCCTCTTCTGAGAGGAGCCAATCAGACGGAGGGCTCGTTTCCCATTCCTCCTGTTCAGTCCAGTCCCTGACACCTCAAGACGTGGGTCAGCTAAGCTGGCCCCCCAGGCCACCATCTGGAAGTTCTTTGGCCCATCTGCTCTCCTCTAGGCTTCAGAAAAGAACTTCCAGCCAGACCCCTTTACTGGGGTATCCTGAGATAATGCACCCATTGGAGGGAAAGGGAGTGAGGCACTTCACCCACTTCCAGAAAACAAACTACAGGATTCAACACACCCATTTCATCTATTTCATTTAACTAAAGAGGCAGGGACAGAAAGATCAACTAGGAGATATATATAGAAAACTACATTTTCTCATTTTATAATGTATTTCTTAAAATGCACTGTGTATTTTACCAAAATAACCACATATGATGCTAGCAATTATACATGGCAAGAGTTCATTAGATAGTTTGCCATTCTGTATTGGAGTGTCTAGAAGAGGGATGAGGAACCTGTGCCCTTCAAGATGTTAGTAGGAAATGTCAGACATATTCCAATTCTATGTAAAAAACAAGCCCAGATTCAGACAGATGTAGAACAGTGTCATTAGCAAATTAGCATTTATTTATTTTTGGTTGTTATTAGGGAAATGGAACCATTTTCCTTAGTCATTTATTCCACTTCCCTACTTCTTAACCTTAGACCAGTTCTATTTAGAGCTGTTTATGTTGTCGTTTGTACAAATAACACATCTGCACATTTTTTTCTTCATGTCATTTTGCATCTGGTAGGCAGATGATACTCCTCGTTATCTGACTCTGTAGGTCATTGAAAATGGATATTGAGCAATTCTGCCTCCTACAGCTTTGGTAAAACGCCAAACCCAGTTAGGGAAAGAGAAATGCTTCGATTTGTTATGCATGCTTCGAAAGAAAGAAAGAAAGAAAGAAAGAAAGAAAGAAAGAAAGAAAGAAAGAAAGAAAGAAAGAAATTCCAAAACCAAGTGGATTGCTACATGGTATTGATTTTACAAGGAACATGGTAATCTCTAAACAGATGCACTACATGCTACATGGCAGTTTGTTTCCCGCCCCCACCCCCAGAAATTAATCTTTGAATGAGGGAAGGAGATACATTTTATTTATTTACTAAATTCACATCCTTCCCTTCCGCCTAAAGGGCAGCACACAATAAGTGATAAAACAATAAAAACATCTTTAAAACATATGTGGACACCAGTATCAAGGCTACCATGTCAACATAGGTATCCTTTAAGCATTAAAGGGGGGGGGGAATCTTATGGAACTAGCTGCAGAATCTCCAAGATTTCTCTACAACTTTGCAGATAGGAAACAAAATAGAACCCTTGGATGGAATCTCAGGGCCCCTTAGGATATAGCTCTTGCTGGGATATAAAATGCGTCTTTGAAGACTGCAGGATGGCAACAGTCTACTCCTGTAAGTTTAGCAGCCTAATATGCAAACAAAAAACAAAACAAAAGCAAAAACAGGCAATGTAGGTTGCAATCTTATTTTCTAATAAGAAGTAAATCTTCTTGGTCACAGTGGGATTTGCTGCTAAGCACACGTGCAGAAGCTCAGGCTACAAGTCCCCCCCCCCCCAGCTATGCCATGAATTGCTTCATATATTTAATTCCTGCATGTCAGGCTGTGTTAAAAGATACTAGGAAAAAATGGGGGGAAGTGGCTCCGCCTACCGTTGGCTCCATCTGTCAGGATCCCTGGCTCCGCCTACCATTTGCCATCCTACCTTCTCTCCCACCAAGCCCAAGCTGCTACTCGTGATGGCCACCAAATTAAACAACTTTAAAAATGGGATTATTTGTGGAGGATAAGGTTATCAATGGCTAGTAGGAATGATGGCTTTATATAAGCTCCAGGAGAAACAGCATGCTTCTGAATACCAGTTGTTGAGGAAGGTGAGCAGCAAAATGCCATTTCACTTAGGTCCTTGTGGGCTTTCCTTGGGAATCGGGTTGACAACTTTGGGAACAGAACACAGATGAGACATTTAGTGTGATCTACCAGAGCTCTCCCTATTTTATATATATAAACCCTTTGCCAATTGCTCAGCAACATCAGGTCTATTGACCTTAGCCAAACCACACTCTTAAGTGGGAATGGTTTTCTTTCTTTATTGTCTGTCTTTGTGGACCTCAGAATAATATTAATATGCGAGCTCAGTAGCAAGATTAATGGAATTTAACATTTTACAATACTATTTTTGTGAACAGCTTTCCCTTACTCTGAAGCTCCAACAAAAACAACATGCAATTGAATGTCCCTTAGTCTCTGTTTCAAAGTTTTACTGAAACAATGATTAGCCACAAAGAATCTAAAAAATGCACAGGTGTTCAAAGCTTTTATGAAGAACCAGCTTCCCCCGCCCACATTACAGTAAGCAATGGAATAAGTGTCAGACTCATAATAAGAGACACTCTCCCCACCCCCCAAAGGACAAATTAGGTATTTTACAGAATGTTCTCCCACACACCAAACAGGTATTCATACCCTATCTATTGTTTCCACTAACCTTGCCATAGATAAGATAACAATATGAGATAGGCTTTTCATGTGAAATTGTCATGTATTTTGTCCTTACACTTGGGAAATTACTTTTGGGGGTAAACATAAAGGGACCTAATTGAAGCAAAGAAGATGAATAAACTTTAAATGTCAAAAAGCATTTATGAATGAATTCAAAGCAGTTCTCAAAATGCTATCCCATTTCAAATGTCAGTACAATGAATAAGGCTTCATCCTCCAGAATAGGTTGAGGTCAATGGTTGGCAAGGGTAGTTTAAAAAATCTTCCATAGAGAAGGAGGAGAATATGAGTACTGTCCATGAAACAAAAGCCAGCCGAGATGGTAGCTTCTGCAGCTACAAGAAAAGCTTATTGACATTAGCTTGGTCCTCCTCCAACTGGTCCCCGGCGTACTGGTTTACAGAGATATTGTGTGATTTTCAGGAAGAAAATCGAATTGCATAGGAATGCTGGGCTTGTTTCATAGCTAGTTTTTATAAGGGGCACTGCTAATTGCATGCACATATTACTTCCTTGTCAAACTATGTACTCCTAATTACTGTGTAATATATGGCAGCAGTTAAAGCCAAGATACTGAATTCAGATCAAAATGTGGTCAAGCATACATTTTATAACTTTGTTGGGGATCTGCCACTGACAGAGTTCAGCTTCCCCAAAGGCACAGTCTTGGGATTTTTGTAGACCCTTCACTGCACATTGCAACTGTGCCAAATACACTTTCACCAAATTCATCTCGTAAGAAACTGTCACCTTCTGAACCTGGAAATTTTCATGATCTGTTCTTTAGTATGAATACACAATGAGACATAGCAACTGAATGGAAGTCAAACTTCCAACTCTCCTACACTGCTTCATGCAAATATTCTGTGCATGATTGCAACATCGTATATTTTGTGTTTGTCCGTCTGCTCCTTTTTGAAGAAAGATGGGATTGCATGGATGGTGTGTGCTTCCCTTCAAAACTCTGCACATTGGTACAGCATGGAATCTATACCATAAGGGCTTCAGCCTTTAATTCCTGCTTGTTCAGCCTTAAATGTACAGTGATGCACACTACACAGGAAAGTGGTTCACTGAATGAAAGGGGAGAACACCAGAAACTGGTGTTCCAGGGTCTGCAGGGGCTTTCTGAAACCCTGAGGCAGAAATTAATTAGAAGCCATGACTCTATGGTATAAAACCCTTAAGGCATGTAAGTCAAGGCTGCCTCCTTCCATTGTGACCTATCATACTTCAGTGTGTGTCAGTAACTCACCTACCCTGCATTTTTCAAATGCTGAGGAACTTTCCATGGACTCTGCAAGAAGTGAAGCTTTCCAAAATATGGCCTGCAGAACAGATTGTTGTTGTTAAAAGCACAGCAGTGGAGGGTTATTATTTTTTAAGTTAAAATCTTCATTTCAGTTTTATATATAAAAAAATTACGTTGCTCTGCTTTAACAAAACAAAACCCAGAGCCCTTCAGAATTATGTAGAAAGATGATAGAAAGCCTCATCTAAGTCCTGTTTGAAGCTTATAAGAAAAGGCAGGTGATGCTGCAAAGTTTTTAAAAAATGTACAGGCAAGAGTATACCCCACTCAGCTACCTCTTAATTACCGGTATTTTAGGGTATGAAGAGAAGCAAAGACAACCTACCACTCTCCATCATCACAATAAAAGTTAATCCTTTTTACTTTCATTCACAAAAAGCTCCTGGTCCTATTTGCCCACAATTTGGAAGACTTAATCTACTCTGGAGGGGTTCTGTGCCTGCAAATTTCATCCACTTTGGCAAAAAGCATGTTAGCTATTTTTAGATTTCCCCATTATAGTAAATGGGCAACCACAACAGTTCATTTTATACAGCTGACCTGAGAACCTCATCAACGCCATTTTCTAGAAAAAGAGGTGCCAGAACTCACCATGAATGCCTCCCTTGTTCTCTTATAATGGCAGTGGTGCCCACCTGAGAGTTGCCGGAACTGAGTTCCAGTAAGTTCTAGCTGGGGGGGAAAGGCCTGGGAATCGTTCAAAGAGGAGAGAACACAGAGAAATGGATCAGAATATTTAAAAACACACAGATACAACCTACAGCAGGCATAGGCAAACTCCGGCCCTCCAGATGTTTGGGACTACAATTCCCATCATCCTTAGCTAACAGGACCAGTGGTCAGGGATGATGGGAATTGTAGTCCCAAACATCTGGAGGGCCAGAGTTTGCCTATGCCTGAGCTAAAGATTGGGACCCATAAACAACAAATGAACAAATGTGATATTTAACGGGGGGGGGGGGGGGACTACCACCACCACCAAATTCCCTGTTTCCTGAAATGCCCACCTAGTTAGCTGTTACTGAACTCTCATGAATGTACAGATCAAGGAAGGGCCAGGTGTGGATTATTCGCAGCCAGTTTCATCTGCTGTGAAAGAAGCAGCGTGTAGCATTTTCCACATAGTATCCATCACATTATTAAAGTGAAATTGGAATTGGTACACAGAAGCAAGCATGGAAACACAATCCATGGCGGTATTCTCTGACAGTCATAAGGGTATGAACTGCATGATGCTTTGTAATCATAGCTTTGAAAATTAACACTACCCAATAAAACTGACAGAATCTGGACAATTTTTCTTACTTACGCTTTATTCCTTCTTTGTACAAAGCTTAATTTGCTTTATTTCTGAATGCACAAATGACAATTTTAAGTATTTTTGGAGGAAACAATACAGATATTTTAAAATGTGCACTCTTTCCACAAGCATTTTTCTTGGTCAGAACCACTGACCGGGTTTGTGCCATTTTAAAAATACATGAAACCAGGCAAAATTATATGGTTTAGCAAAGAGCATGTTTCAAAAGAAGAATTAATAGTTAGGTCCCAAAGACTGGTTTTTAACAGGTAACCCCCTTATTTGGCTTCACTATATAAACAAAAATGTGGTTGATTAAAATATCGGTCTTGATACTATGTTAAGCATTCATTTAATGCTGTAGTTCAGGTGGTTAGGCAGCAATGCTATTTTAGCTAAATAGCACAGCAAAAATATTCACTTTTCCTTACATTCAAAAGAGCTAGTTTTAGACTTCAAAGCAATCACTAAGTGGAGTACATGGAAACCATGTATTTGTAGTGACAATATATGATTCTCATCTATGAATGAAAAGCTGGCTTTATAATTTAAAAGTACAAATTAAATGCTGCATTGCTGCAACAACAAGTGCATAAAACCATTTTTAAAGCTGTATTTCCATGTGTCATGACCACCAGAATATAATCCAGCCCCCCTGCCAGAATTACTTTGAATATTCCTTTTTAAAAAAATTCAAATCAAACTATAGTCTTTGTAGATTTAAAATGAATAAAGTCTCCAAGTCGTGAAGATCGCATCAAGTTTTTATGGCTTTATAATCATCGAAGGCATTCGAGGTCCAAGAAGAAATGACGTGTCCAGGAATCTTTAGTCACTCGGTATTTCTTTGAAGAAGCTGATCCAGCAATTGCTACAATAAAACAAAAATAAAAGCAGCCTTTAAGTTACAACGCTATGCCTTCCATCTCCTACTCCTCGACTTGGAAGTGATGTCATCAGTGACTGTTAAGAGAACAACAGAACTGAGCCAGTCTCATCTGGGAAGACACAGAGGCACGACTTGCTTTCTGTGCTGCGTCCAAAGCCTTGGCCTTTGAACCCCACTCTAGAAACATCAGGTGGGAGCAATATCTGTTTCAGTATTAACGCTGTGAGGCCTTTCATACTATGCTTAACCTGCATATATGTGTAAATAAAGCCATATATCCCAAAGACACCACTTTCTCTGGTGACCTTCATTCCAAGGAAACCGACTCTTGATGTATGTGTTGGCATCCCTGAAGTTTCTCATAAACTGGGGTGAGCAAAACAGTACTGTTTACCAACACATGGAAAAAAAATCTGGGGTGCACCAATAGATACCGTATTGATCCCAAAATAAGCCACACCCAAATATAAGCCGCACCTTTAAAATTCGGGGGGAGGGGGGAGAAAAAAAGACAATTCCTGAATATTAGCCGTTCCCTTAAAATTCCTCAGGCACTCATACCCGTTCTGTTTTACCCTATGTCTGTTTCAGCAGCGTTGTCGTAAAAGCCAATTTTTGTAAGGTTGTGAATTTAAGCTGCACTTTAACTTTTCACGGTTGGAATTTGGTGGAAAAGTGAGGCTTATATTCAGTCCAATACAGTACATCTATCCGCACAAATGCATTACACACACACACACACACACACACACACACACACACACACACACATAGATACATCACCAGGCAAAGCAGCACTACTGCTATCACAACGCTTTGAAAACTTGCAACAGGATTTTAAAATATGGGAATACTGGGTTTCCTACTGCAGAGGTGGCTAACCTGTTACCCTTCTGATGTTCCTAGACTCCTACCATCTCTGACTATTGGTGGTGCTTCTGGGGGCTGTTTGAAGTTGAAGTATAACAACATATGGAGGGTCACAGACTAGCCACCCTTGCTCTACAGGGTGGTACTGAAGGTGTACAACAGGTATGCGATTTTGGGATGACAGAATGGAGAAAGAAACTCTGCATCAATGAGTATTTGTGTTCACTTCACTGGAGAATCATTACCTTTTTGAACACTTCAACACGCAGTCTGTTGCTCTGTATGATTACCCGTTTCTGTTTCTCTTCTTGTTTCTTCTTCACTTCAGGCAGATTATTATAAATCCTGGAACATATTAAAAATATGCTAAGTGTCAAAAAGGTGTTTTCTGAGCCTTTGAAAGAAAGGAAAGAAAGGTGTATGGGAAGAAGGCAGGGGCAGGGTAACCTGTGCCTCTTCAGCTGATGTTTCGCTCCATCTTCCATTAACATGATCAATAGCCAAGGATAGTTCAACAACATCTGGAGAGCCACAGATTCCCCATCCGAGCTCTAAGGTGTGCAGGCTTTTAAGTACATCGTTATTGTGGGCCTAGTCACAGTGCCCCAGTGTGAAGGCAATAGGTATGGAGTAAAGGAACAATTTGGACAGGATCATGATCTGAGATCATCATTGGCCACAACTTTATTGATTACAGATGTAGGTAGACTTTGGCTCAGGCATTGGATGTATATCCATTTCAGCCTCCTGTTGAAGGGCTGAAATTTCTAACAGTGTTGTGCCAAGGATTGTGGCCTCCCAAAAGATGCTAATCTACTGTGACCAGCCTGCCCTACACATGGTTTCTGGACAGAAACTTCCACATAGACCCTTCTTAGGTCGGGGTGATGCACCACTTCATCCAAACCTTGATGATTATGATTCCATCCAATGTTTTACCCACCCAAAGTTGTGACATTTTGCTATGAGAAACGTAAAAACTCCCAATGGGCCCAATCTGTTTGCAGGCAAATTCCTTCCCAGCACCGAATACAGCAACCATTGGGAAACCATAGCAAAGTCCATCGCAGAGTACACAGGAAGGAAAATATGGTTAAGACAAAATTAACACAAAGTAGCCTGAAGGGAGGGAGGGAGGGACTGCAAACTCTAGGCGCAGACAGCTTTTATCCTCAGTGGGTGGACCAGGCTCTGCTCATTCGGTGCCCATGATTGGGCAATTGAACTTTTGATTTGGCAGGCTATCTTGCCCTGCAATGTGGTTGGCCGGGGAATTTAGAATGGCTAGCCACTGGGACATGACTCCTTGCACAATTGCATATGACAAGGTACTGGAATTGTATTGCTCATATAATTCATGGATTCATGATATAATGCCATGAATAAAATGTTAGTTTTAAAGACTATTTCTTAACTTGATGTGATAAATGTACGGTGTTAGATTACCCTAATCCATCTGTGCAGATCAAGATAAATGTCATTGGGAGCAATCTGTGAAGCCCTTGAAAGGGCACATATATAGCTATGGAAGCAATAGTATAAGCCCCCTGGCAATGCTCTGCAGCTGCGGAGACTCATTTCTCCTAAGTATCCTTCATTTGCCTAAGGCCTTCCAGTATTCCTTCCACTGCATTTTGGAAGGATAACTTTGGATTGCAATAGTGTTTGGGTGTGGGGAACCCAGGCTGAGCTGAAATCCCTGCTCACTCATGAAACTTTCTGAGAGCCAAACGAGATGTAGTGCTAAATGTGTTGTTAGAAACCGTGTCAATGATTTTTTTTTACAATTAAAAGCAGGCATGATTTTAGGACTGCAGTGCATAGGGAAAGGAGGTGTAACCCTTGTGTCCCCATCTGAAATTCTGATATATACACCCCATGGCAATAAGTATACAGAAAAAAAAACCCCTTCCACTGTAGATTTTTCCAAGGCTCATGGTCCTGTGGGGGGGGGGGAGGGTTGTGTGATTTCCCTTTGTGCAGATGTGATTTTTAATTAAGCATTTAGCTTCATGTCTAATTTGCCCCGAGCCTCCTTAAGAAAGTCACAATTTGTCAGCATAACATATCTCACCGGGTTGTTGTAAAGATAAAAAGAAATATTGTAAAGTGCTGGAACGTGCTATTGGATTTTTTAGACACAAACTCTCTAATTATATATAGATACAAAAGCAAATGTGCAGTTTCCTAGGATCCATAAAACTCTAGCGTGACCAAGAAACATAGCCGCAGTTATGTCGACAGAAGCAAGCTGGATTCTTAATGGTCCTCACTAAGTTTTGAAAAATAAAAAGGAAACTGACTGCAACCAACATGCAAGACACTTGGAGAAAGTTTAGATTTGTGCCTCTGAATGTGCATCTTTGCTTTTCCAACTGTATGGAATCTGCCATTCACTCATACAGGAAAAAGTAAAATGCAGCACTCCAAGAACCCAGGGCCAGTGACAAATGGGCACTAAGGAACAGATTTTAGGGGTTTAGAAGCCATCAGGGACCACAGACATTTAGCTTTCTTTAAGTAAAAAAGTTAGTCAACCAGGGACTTCTGAAGTAAGTTAGAGCACAAAACATGAAGGCAGCATTAATGCTTCTGCACTCAGCAGGCAGCAGAATTGCTAAGGCACTTAAAATACTGTTGCTAAGCAATCAGAGGATGGAATGTTGACCCTTCCCACCTGGGACACAAGGATTATTAAAAAAAAAAATCAAGGCTGGTAAAATGATTTTGTGTATATCTGTTTTGAATAGAATTGTGAAACTGCACATATTTGTTGTATATTTGCACCTAGACTTCCCCCCAGGAGCTCAAGGCTGTGTACAATTTGTCTTCCCCTTCCTCCTTTTATCTTCACATCAGCTCTGTGATGCAGGCTAGGTTGTGACTCGGTAGCTCACACATCAATGTTGTGAAACTGCACATACACAAGAGTTATTTTTTGCTTGTTTTTAATTATCAAGAGTTATTTTTTGCTTGTTTTTAATTTAATTGGCAAACTTTTGTATGTTTGTTTGGATATTTTGCTGTATTGTAAATGTCAGCACTATGAAACACTGCAGTTAAAGCAAGGAGGCTGCTTTTCTGGCTTTCTTTAGATGATCTGTGAATGACATTGCACAAGAAAAGCCCTGTTGGACCAAGCCAATGGCGAATAGCTTCCTGTTCTCACAATGGCCAATCAGATGCCTGTGAGAAGCCTGCAAGTAGGTTCTGTGTGCAATAGCACTCTCTGCTGCCTACAGTTTCAAGTGACAAGTCTTCCATGAATTTGTCTTACTCTCTTTTAAAGCCAAGTTGGTTGTCATCACTACCTGTACAGGGAAGTTCTCAATGTTTGATGCTTTATTGTTTTTTTAATATTTTGTTGGGAGCTGCCCAGAGTGGCTGGGGCAAGGTTAAGCTGGGTAGTGGTGTTGCTGGGACCTGATCCACAGACATTGTACCATGCCCAGAAAGTGCTGTTGGCATCCCTACTGGGAGAACCCATTGCAGTACCAGTATATTCCCCTGTATAGTTTTCAGTACACACATTTTTTTAATTCTTTGTTTAAAAAAAACCTTCCGTGAAAGATATTTCCACATTAATGCAGTGCATGGAATTCACTCGACAATGCATTTGTCAATAACATGGGGTTAGAATCCGAAACAGCTGCAGCAACTTTCCAACTATTTCTGCAGAAAGCACTAGATCAATATGAAGGGCCTGCTCACCAAAAGGCAAACTAGACAACTTGCCTGTTGTCAGGGCAATATCCCAGAAACTGCAAGAGTCTCATTCCAGAGCCTTTTGATCTCCATCAGCTGCAAACTCAACAATTTATTGTGCTACTGTTATGCTACTCAGAATAAAACAAAACGTGGGGTGTGTGATCTTGCTTCATTAGCTCACCCTATCAATTCGAGAACTCATAATCCCTCATTGCTGCAAGCAGAAGGGAGATAATCTATTTCAGGATGGAAGATGCTCCCTACCTTTTCGATCGCATGTGCATCTCCTTCTCTGAAATGAACCGTTCTTTTGGCTTGAACAGGTTATCTAACAATTGGAAAACAGAGGTTAAATTGCACAGGTTGATTTGCTTATTGTACATGGAATGAGTTTAACATATGAATCCAAGGAAGGGCCATAGCTCAGAGGTAGAGCATCAGTGCCTTGCAGGAAGAAAGTCCTTGGTTCAGTCCCCAGTATCTCCAGGTATCACTGGAAATGTCCTCTGCCTGACACTCTCGAGAGCTACTGCCAGTCAGAGCTAAGCGGACCAATGGTCTGGCTCCATATAAGAGGGCTTTCTATGTTCACACACTACCAGAGCTAACCTGTGCCTGCCAAGCTTAAGACAGCTGTCTGACTCTGCATGTTGATAAGTGCAATAATCCCACTGCAGCTACTCCTGTGAAAGCCGTGTCTGTTTACTGCTGTGACTTTTCATAGACCTTCTTCATTCATATTTAAAAGGGAGTTGGAAGGGGATTGCTGTTTCTTTAAAACATCAAAAAACATCTCTGCCCTACCTCCTAGCTGCTCCATCACTTCAAGCACATTTCTTGGCATTCCCTCACTTGTGCTCTCCTTTTGTTGTAAAATATAGACACCTGCACCTTATTTTAGTTGTAATGTGAGTGTGGAGGACTTGGTAGGGAAGCTGGCAGGTCAAATCACATGCAAGTTGAGGGTCCAGGGTCTTGGACTAGATGACCTTCAGGACCCAACTCTACAGTTATGTAACCCAATGATTCTAAGGAACACGGGACATGATAGATGTGGTTAGCCCATTTTAACCTCAAGGGGTGCAAGCTTCTCCCATTCTGGGTGGCTTGTGGCTTAGTTAAGGTCTATAAGCTGATCTATGGTGAGTTCGAAGCCACCAGATAGTGTTATCTTCTGTTGCTTTGCATGGGTTTAGTTGTATGTTTTCTTTTAAGTTTTTTGTTTTGTTTTGTTTTGTGTAAATAGTTATCCACTGTAAGCCACTTTGACCATGTAGAGAAGCAGCCTGTGCACATCATCTTCATCTAAAAGCTTGGGAAGAGGAGTGTTTAAACATGACTGTTGCTGCATCCTTGATGTTTTTGGATCTCCTAGAGTGATACATATCCCTGGCCCTCCAGGCGTCTCATCCCACACAGCTACTCTGCTGATCTTCCTCTGTGCTTGAAGAGCTAGCGGGGTAAAATCATCGAGTGTGCAACAATCACACCCTGGCTTTTGTCTCTCTTGACTCCTAATTCTGCATTAGCATTAACCAAGAGATGGCTAAGCCAGACAGATTGTCATCCCTACCCCACCCATATCAGGAATTTTGGACTATAATATCAGAGAGTGATGATATCGTACATTTATACAAGAAACATGAATATGTTTAAAGGGGTGGGGAAGGAATGGCTGTGTTAGGACTTGAGCTTATGTATTGAATTAGGGTGGAGGGAGCTACACCAAAAGGTTGGCTTTGTCACAAAAAAATGATGCTATTGTATCAGAGAAGAATCTAACATACATACTGAACTGTAAGACAGTGGGCTGGGTTATCCCCCCTACTGCCTCAGAATTCCATGAATCAACATGGCTATTGATTCTAAACAATGCTCTATATCGCTGAAAAACTAAGAGTGCCTTTGAAGACATTCTCTGGCTATGATGCTGTGCAAGAATTTTACTTGTGAGTATTTGGAGGTCCACAGGACCTTCTCCAAAAATTAAACCCAGGACTGTTTCAAGAAGCCATTGTGGCAAGGAGACCCATGAGTTCCACGGTCATGCACTAATTTGTAGCAAATGAAAGTTGTTTCAGTGAGACTTGTTTCCAAATAAATATGCTTAGAACTGCAGCCATTCATTCTGCACCTGTTTATATTTACGCTGAAGTTCCATTAAGTTTAATGGAGCTGACTCCTAGGTATGTGTGGAGGAACGCTATGTTTATTACAGTCTGTTTTCATTTTGCGCTCTGGAAAAGATTTCAGCGACCTCTGATGCTATCAGAATGCAACTGTCGAGGTTCAAGGCCTTGTGCTATCACTATGTTTGCAAGCCTGTTTACTAGTAGTGACAGGTTCTGAAAGGGAGAGGGAAAGCCAATGGCTTTTAGTATTTATAGATGGGTCTTAGATTAGATAAATTCATTTTGATTCGCCAGGGGAACAGCAGACTCTGATTGGCTGGAGGTTCTAGGAAGAAAGGGCAGTTAATTGTAAGTGGCATAAGAAAAAGAAAAATCAGCTGGGAAAGCTGATGATAGAGGTGTGAGGCAAGGCCAGAAGAAAACCAGGGACAGCTGAAACTTGAATATTAAAGCTATTCCTTGCTGGTGTGGTAACAATACTTGCCTGTACATACAGGTTTTTATATCAGCTAAATTGTCCCAGACCCTCTAAGTGTCCCTATTTTCCAGGGACAGTCCTGGATTTACAGAAGACATCCCAGTTTCTGATTTGATCCCGGAATGTCCCGCTTTTCCTTAGGATGTCCCTATTTTCATCAGAGAAATGTTGGAGGGTATGGAGTTATGTGACACCCAAGCCAAGGACATAAGTAACTATACATTGGACGGCAGCCCTGTATAGGGAAGTTTTTAAATGTTTTATTATGTTTTTATATATATGTTGGAAGCTGCCCAGAGTGGCTGGGGCAACCCAATCAGCTGGGCGGAGAAATGTTGGAAGATATGCTGTCCAGGCACCCAGAAGTACGATGGGGTCAGCTTTAGTGTCAGAAGAAGATTGTAACTTGCAGCTGGACACAACCACTTTGTCCCCCCGTCCCCTTTTCTGGTCCTTTTAGCTGCTGTGCTGAGCTAAGCCAAAATCTGACAAAACAAAAAAAATTCCTTCCAGTAGCACCTTAAAGACCAACTAAGTTAGTTCTTGGTATGAGCTTTCGTGTGCATGCACACTTCTTCAGATACACTGAAACAGAAGTTGCCAGATCCTTCTATATAGTGAGAAGGTGGGGAGGGGTATTACTCAGAGGAGGGTGGGGATGGGTGATTGGCAGATATCTGTGATGAGCCTGTTGACGACTATTAACGACTGCAGTAGGTCTTACAGTAAAAAGCAAGGGGTGAGAAGGTGAAAAATGGCTTTGTCATGTATAGTGAGATAAGAATCCAATGTCTTTATTCAGGCCAGGTGTCTCCATGGTTTTAAGTTTGGTAATGATTTGCAATTCAGCAGCTTCTCTTTCCAGTCTATTTCTGAAATTCCTTTGTAGTAAAACAGCTACTTTGAGATCTTGTATAGAATGTCCTGGGAGATTGAAGTGTTCTCCTACTGGTTTCTCTGTCTTGTGATTCTTGATGTCAGATTTATGTCCGTTTATTCTTTGGCGTAAGGTTTGGCCTGTTTGTCCAATATAGAGAGCTGAAGGACACTGTTGGCATTTGATGGCATACACAATGTTAGACGATGAGCAATTAAATAGTCCAGAGATGGTGTGTGTGATGTTGTTGGGGCCAGTAATGGTGTTGTCCGGGTGTATGTGGCAGCAAAGTTGGCATCTGGGTTTATTGCAGGCTCTGGTGCCAGTGTCCGTGTTAAGTCTGGTTGTAGTATTATTGTGGGTTAGGAGTTGTTTAAGATTGGGTGGCTGTCTGTAGGCAATGAAAGGTCTTCCTCCCAGAGCTTGAGAAAGAGAACTGTCATTGTCCAGGAGAGGTTGTAGATCTCTGATGATGCGTTGTACTGTTTTAACTTGGGAGCTGTATGTGATGACTAGAGGAGTTCTGTTATTTTCTTTTTTGGGTCTGTCTTGCAGCAAGTTCTCTCTGGGTATCAGTCTGGCTCTGTTGATCTGTTGTCTAACTTCATCTGCTGGGTATTTTAGTTCTAAAAAGGTTTGCTGTAGATCTCTTAGGTGAGAGTCTCTGTCTGTAGAATTGGAACAGATACGGCTGTAACGTAGTGCCTGGCTATAAACAATGGACTGTTTGGTATGTTTGGGATGGTGGCTAGAGGCATGTAGATATGTTTGTCGGTCAGTTGGTTTACGGTATAAGGTGGTGTCTATGCGCCCATCCTGTATTTTTATAGTAGTGTCCAAAAAATGTATTTCTTGCATAGATTGATTCATTGTTAGGTTGATTGTGGGGTGAAAATCATTGAATTTCTGGTGGAAGGTGTTCAGGGTCTGTTGACCATGTGTCCAGATGATAAAAATATCATCAATGTATCGCAGGTACAAGAGAGGTTTGAGTGGGTAGGAGTTTAGGAAACGTTGTTCTAAATCTGCCATGAAGATGTTGGCATACTGTGGGGCCATGCGGGTGCCCATTGCTGTGCCGCTGATCTGAAGGAACAGGTCATCACCGAATTTGAAGTTGTTGTGGGTAAGGACAAATTGGCAGAGTTTGGTGGCAAAGTCCGCTGTGGTTTTATCTGAAATGGTGTTCCTTATAGCTTGTAAACCATCGTTGTGTGGGATGTTGGTATACAGAGATTCCACATCCATAGTAGCTAGTATAGTGTTGTTGGGAAGATTATTTAAAGATTGTATTTTCCTCAGGAAATCTGTGGTGTCACGTACATAGCTGGGAGCACTGATGGCATATGGTTTCAGGACAGTGTCCATATAACCGGAGACACCCACTGTGATAGTGCCAATACCTGAAATGATGGGGCGTCCTGGATTTCCTGGTTTGTGTATTTTAGGTAGAAGATAGAAAGTTCCTGGTCGAGGTTCTGTTGGTGTGTTGGTGAGGATCTGTTCTTGGATGTGTGGGGGTAGCTCCTTAACAATCTTGTTCAGTTCTTTTTTGTATTCTTGTGTGGGGTCTGAGTCCAATTTTATGTAAAAGGCGGTATTGGAAAGTTGTCTGTGAGCCTCCTGGATGTAGTCAGTTTTGTTCATGATGACGACAGCTCCACCTTTGTCTGCTTCTTTAATTATAATGTCTGGGTTGTTTCTGAGATTATCTATGGCTCTCCTTTCAGCATGGTTTAGATTTTGTTGTAAGCGGTGGTGTTTTCTGGTCACATCTGTTTGTATTCTGTGGCGGAAGCAGTCAATGTACAAGTCCAGTGTGGTATTGCGTCCATCAGGAGGGGTCCATGTGGAGTCTCTTTTTGTGTAACACTTTTTCGGTGGTAGTTGGTGGTCAGTGTTCTGTTGGGAGGATGGTGGTTGTTCTCCAGTGGGTTGAGAGGTGTTGTGTTGTGAAGTTGTTGCTTGTTCTGCTTTGTCTTGTTGTTGTGTGTGTTGAAAATACTCCTTCAGGCGTAAACGGCGGAAAAATGCTTCCAAGTCCCCGTAGAACTGAATCATGTGTGGGGATTTGGCAGGGCAGAATGACAGTCCACAGGAACCACCAAGCTTGGCAAGAGTTCCAAAAGGAAAAACATAACATTTACCACTCTCAACTGGAGCTACTGAAAAAACAGAAAAACAAGAAACTCTCTAACCTTTCCAACCTACAGGCTACCAATCAAAACAAGATCAACAATATTGTCAATCTCTCACAGCAAGCACTCAGCCCAGCTGAGGAATCAGTCCTTTCACGTGGACTGTCATTCTGCCCTGCCAAATCCCCACACATGATTCAGTTCTACGGGGACTGACCACCAACTACCACCGAAAAAGTGTTACACAAAAAGAGACTCCACATGGACCCCTCCTGATGGACGCAATACCACACTGGACTTGTACATTGACTGCTTCCGCCACAGAATACAAACAGATGTGACCAGAAAACACCACCGCTTACAACAAAATCTAAACCATGCTGAAAGGAGAGCCATAGATAATCTCAGAAACAACCCAGACATTATAATTAAAGAAGCAGACAAAGGTGGAGCTGTCGTCATCATGAACAAAACTGACTACATCCAGGAGGCTCACAGACAACTTTCCAATACCGCCTTTTACATAAAATTGGACTCAGACCCCACACAAGAATACAAAAAAGAACTGAACAAGATTGTTAAGGAGCTACCCCCACACATCCAAGAACAGATCCTCACCAACACACCAACAGAACCTCGACCAGGAACTTTCTATCTTCTACCTAAAATACACAAACCAGGAAATCCAGGACGCCCCATCATTTCAGGTATTGGCACTATCACAGTGGGTGTCTCCGGTTATATGGACACTGTCCTGAAACCATATGCCATCAGTGCTCCCAGCTATGTACGTGACACCACAGATTTCCTGAGGAAAATACAATCTTTAAATAATCTTCCCAACAACACTATACTAGCTACTATGGATGTGGAATCTCTGTATACCAACATCCCACACAACGATGGTTTACAAGCTATAAGGAACACCATTTCAGATAAAACCACAGCGGACTTTGCCACCAAACTCTGCCAATTTGTCCTTACCCACAACAACTTCAAATTCGGTGATGACCTGTTCCTTCAGATCAGCGGCACAGCAATGGGCACCCGCATGGCCCCACAGTATGCCAACATCTTCATGGCAGATTTAGAACAACGTTTCCTAAACTCCTACCCACTCAAACCTCTCTTGTACCTGCGATACATTGATGATATTTTTATCATCTGGACACATGGTCAACAGACCCTGAACACCTTCCACCAGAAATTCAATGATTTTCACCCCACAATCAACCTAACAATGAATCAATCTATGCAAGAAATACATTTTTTGGACACTACTATAAAAATACAGGATGGGCGCATAGACACCACCTTATACCGTAAACCAACTGACCGACAAACATATCTACATGCCTCTAGCCACCATCCCAAACATACCAAACAGTCCATTGTTTATAGCCAGGCACTACGTTACAGCCGTATCTGTTCCAATTCTACAGACAGAGACTCTCACCTAAGAGATCTACAGCAAACCTTTTTAGAACTAAAATACCCAGCAGATGAAGTTAGACAACAGATCAACAGAGCCAGACTGATACCCAGAGAGAACTTGCTGCAAGACAGACCCAAAAAAGAAAATAACAGAACTCCTCTAGTCATCACATACAGCTCCCAAGTTAAAACAGTACAACGCATCATCAGAGATCTACAACCTCTCCTGGACAATGACAGTTCTCTTTCTCAAGCTCTGGGAGGAAGACCTTTCATTGCCTACAGACAGCCACCCAATCTTAAACAACTCCTAACCCACAATAATACTACAACCAGACTTAACACGGACACTGGCACCAGAGCCTGCAATAAACCCAGATGCCAACTTTGCTGCCACATACACCCGGACAACACCATTACTGGCCCCAACAACATCACACACACCATCTCTGGACTATTTAATTGCTCATCGTCTAACATTATGTATGCCATCAAATGCCAACAGTGTCCTTCAGCTCTCTATATTGGACAAACAGGCCAAACCTTACGCCAAAGAATAAACGGACATAAATCTGACATCAAGAATCACAAGACAGAGAAACCAGTAGGAGAACACTTCAATCTCCCAGGACATTCTATACAAGATCTCAAAGTAGCTGTTTTACTACAAAGGAATTTCAGAAATAGACTGGAAAGAGAAGCTGCTGAATTGCAAATCATTACCAAACTTAAAACCATGGAGACACCTGGCCTGAATAAAGACATTGGATTCTTATCTCACTATACATGACAAAGCCATTTTTCACCTTCTCACCCCTTGCTTTTTCCTGTAAGACCTACTGCAGTCGTTAATAGTCGTCAACAGGCTCATCACAGATATCTGCCAATCACCCATCCCCACCCTCCTCTGAGTAATACCCCTCCCCACCTTCTCACTATATAGAAGGATCTGGCAACTTCTGTTTCAGTGTATCTGAAGAAGTGTGCATGCACACGAAAGCTCATACCAAGAACTAACTTAGTTGGTCTTTAAGGTGCTACTGGAAGGAATTTTTTTTGTTTTGACTATGGCAGACCAACACGGCTACCCATCTGTAACAAAATCTGACAGTGACTCTTGAGTCCTTAGAAACTGCCATTAAGTATATTGTATGTACAAAATATCTCTTTAATAAACATTTAACAGTTCATTAAATCTCCAATGTTGGGTGTTGTTCTCACATCTAAGCCTATTATACCCTCCAACACTCCTCAGGAAACAGGGGCATTCTACTGATGTACAATAGAAGCTCCCTATTTTCTGAGGAGGGGTTCTGAAAGCATTCTAAAGGAATGGGTGGCAGCAGAAAAGGATCACACTGGAGAAACTCTGAGTTATTGGAGCAGACCCTGAAATAGAAATACAGTGGTACCTCGGGTTAAGAACTTAATTCGTTCTGGAGGTCCGTTCTTAACCTGAGGTACCACTTTAGCTAATGGGGCCTCCTGCTGCCGCCATGCTGCAGCGGCGCAATTTCTGTTCTCATCCTCAAGCAAAGTTCTTAACCCGAGGTACTATTTCTGAGTTAGCGGAGTCTGTAACCTGAAGCGTCTGTAACCCGAGGTACCACTGTATTGAAGAAGAATAAATATCTATACCATATTTAGGAAAAAGTGAGGACGAAGAGAATAGTTTTCCTTATAGTATGTGTGCATAGAATTGAAACCATGAAACTGATACCCATGCTCACTTACTCAGGAGTAAACCGCGTTGAGTAGTACTTCTGAGTAGCTATGCACAGAATTGTGCTGCATGGCTGTAATATTTATGCAAAGTTAAATGGGTGCAAGCCCCAGTGAGCACGGTGAGGGCTTATTTCCAAGTAAATATAGGCTGTAATCCTAAACAAACCTACTTAGAAATGTTCCAGTCAGCTTAGTGGGAATCTGCTTCTTAGTAAACAAAAACAAAAAAGAGGCTCTGATCCTAAATAGACTTAAGTCTTGCTCGGAAGGAATTGCTAAACAAATTAAATCAAATAGAGGCTGAATTGCACTTACTTAGAAGTAAGTCTCCCCAGTTATTTAGAAGTAAGTCCTGTTGAAATCAGTGGATGTACTTAGGTTTAGATTACAAAAGTGCCACCTCTTGCTTCCTTTCTTTTGAGACATACTGCTGGGGGCGGGGGGGGGGGGTTGTGTGTGTATTAAAGATAGTAAGACACCGCAGAGCTCCTTAGTTTGATACAGATGTCAACTCAGCACCCGCTGCCCTGAATACAGATCTTCTCTCGGCAGGTTCTGTTCCTAGCTTTTAAAGTCACCATATGTGTTTCATGGATATTTATGGAGGTTGCTCCAGGCAACCAGTGAATTCAGGCATTTAAAGGAGCCACACCTAGTATCTCAATTACATTCCTGGGGGAAAGGGGAAAGATGGCTTTCAGGGTGCTTCCAGATGGGGACTTAATATTGCA
Source organism: Podarcis muralis (assembly GCF_964188315.1). Lineage (NCBI taxonomy): Eukaryota > Metazoa > Chordata > Lepidosauria > Squamata > Lacertidae > Podarcis > Podarcis muralis. The sequence continues at coordinate 56,960,650 of NC_135660.1, forward strand.
AACATGTCATTCAGATATTGCAAACAGGTTATTTGCAATAGGTTAAAAAAATAAAATAAAATAAATCTTATCAGATTTTCTGCAGAAAGGATAGATTTGGGTTAAACTGGGAAGGGGGAATATTGGTTGGCATTTTGATGCCAATGATGCCGCATTTGTTTAAGGACAGTAGTACCATTTATGCAAGTCAACATACAACATTCCCCATCCCATACTGATACTGTTTTAAGATAAGGGAAAGAACGGAATAAGCAAATATTTCCCCCCATGTTTTTCAAATGCTTTTTTTTAAAAAAACAAAACAGCCATGTGGATATTTTTGATTACAAAACTTCCCTATTATACTTAAGCAACTGTAACAGACTGTGGGAGAAATTCTCAAATGCTGCTATAGACCGTAGACTATTATTATTATTTTGTGAACTATAATAGAGCCCTCCACTCTATATGTTGTGGGATTTCAGTACCCATAATCCCTGACCATTGGCTGGGACTGACGGGAGTTGGAGTCCCGCAACATCTTGAGGGCCATCCTTGTGTTAGGGATCACACAAGGAGAGGAGAGGATTTAGGAAGTGATGAAATTCCTTTCGGAAAACACAGCCAGCTATGTGTGACAACAGATTTACTGTCCTAAGGCTTCTATCAACAAGTAAAAAAAAACCCCACACACAATATCCATTCCTATAGTATTTCACTTAAATTTCAGGAGGTGGTTAAAAAAATTATATAGAACACTAAGTTAAAATCATAACTGATTATACAAGAGGAAGTATATTAATAGCACTTTCAAAGGAAAAACATGTATGCATTGCATGAATATTACTTTAGGCTGCTTTCAGGTTACATATTTATTGAGCACTCATCCTGATTTCTTTGCACAAAGATTGCGGGAAAGTTGTATGACATTAGCTGCTTGTTGAACATTCACTCAGATCCGTTTGCGAGGAGGTTAGATGACACCATCTTTCAAGCATTTGTTAACCCATATTTCCCATTGCATTTACCCATCACCTTTGTTATCACATAAATCCTGGGGTTTGGGGGGAGAAGCGGACTTGTTGCACAACAGCACCAAATCCACTTTAATTGTGTGACTTGAGCATGCCAGTATGTATTTGCATCCCAACCAAAAGACAAAAACAGTCTGGAAGCATCCTTAGTCAATAACAACAAGCAGCTAAAGGCAGATCCAGCTGGAATTCTGTCCCTGCTGTATTTCAGAGATGACAAAAACCAGACAATTATAAACAGAAGAGTGATCAATAGGGCAACTGAGAGCTGCACTAACACTCTGAGAAAAACCAGTGACACGTGAAGCAGGCAATGCAAAGAGTGTAAGAGTCATCCCTTAGGAAATGACATTTGTAAGATTATTACAAGAAGGTTTCTATGAACATAAAGTAAAAAGTAATCTGAGGGGACTAGAGAAAAACAGCTCAAAAGTTGACAGCTTAAGAGAGACTCAGGTAGGAGGCATAAAAAGGCAACATGTAAATAGAATGAAGTTAATCCATGTTTTATTCAAATCTTTTAACCCTGCTGGGATTCTGGATTTTATCAAATATCCTGCACAGCAGTAATTTATTTGTGACAATCCCCTAGTGAGACAAGGAAGCTCCACCAAGATCTTAGGGCAGGAGACCAAAATAAATAGCTAATCTTCGTAATGTATTTTAACAAATACAAATGCTGGCCCCAAAGAACGGAGATGAATGAGGAGCAAAACACATTTGCTAGTTGGAAAGCCACTTAAAGCCACAGGGAAGGCAGGCTGGGAAAAGAGGGGGGGGGAAGGAATAAGTTGGATTCCTGCCTACAAATAAAATTGCTGATGCACAGAAGTGAAGACTGAGCTTAATTTCCAACAGAAGAGCTGGTTGTGGTTGAAGCATGCCTGGGAGTTGCACTCTTTGACCTGGGGTTCTTTCCAGACCTGTCACAATTCTGCAGGAGATTCAACTGCATACCAGCAAACTTAGGCTTGCACAATTAAAGTGGATTAAAGTGCTCTGATGCAACAAAGCCACTTAAAAACAACCAGAATTTATGCATGAAGGAAAGTGATGGGGACATGCACTGGAAAGTGTGGGATAGCAATGGATTGGCAGGCAGTCGTAAAACCTCCAAGCTGATAAATCAGGGTGAATACTCAATAAACAGTGGAAGTTGTAGAACATCTGTGAAAGCTCAATAAAGAAGTCATCTGCAGACACCCTTTGTAGCCCTTCCTTCTCATGTTAAATATGTAGGGAATGGTTGCAGTTATTCAGTAGTGCCACTTGCAAATGCTCAGCGGCATTCTCTTTGTATTGTCACTTTCCTGGTCCCAAAGCTCAGACTTTAAATTGGAAATGGTAGACCCTGGACCGAATTAAGCTCTGCAAACACCATGGCTTCCCTTTTTTCAAGGGTAATATTATTTGCTTGGAAATGGGACCCCAGTTATCACCAGAAGTAAATCCCATTTTTAATGGATGAAAATTCAAATGCACTGGGGCCTGGCTTGAAACGGGACAAGAATTTTCAGATACAAAATACACTTCAGCATACTTTGAAGAAGCTACAAATTAACTCCTTTAAAAAGATTTCAGGAGTTCCACATGGTAAGCCCCAAGAATTGTGATTTGGAGCATCTTTCGGGTCAGTGAAGAGTTCTCAAGCCATTAGCTGCCCTTGCCATCCCAGACTGGAAGACCTATTGAAGATTTGTTGGAGCCTAGGCAACAACGGCTTTGATGTACTGTACTTCAGTTTGTTTCTGGTTTTGTTCCTCATTCACTGAGTATTGGTTTGATGCCCACCAACCCAGGCACAAATGTTGGAGGCAAGGAGAGAACTGGAAGCTAACAGCTATCTCCAACTCAGCTTTGTCCTGGACTAAATGCAACTATCGAGATAGAAGGTGCATACACTTAAAATCTACAAGCAGCCTGTAAAACATGAAAACAGTTCTTGACATGCCCCCTTTCCCAGGTGAAAGCATAGAGCAAAGCAGCACATGCTAAATTCACATTAGGTAAGCAGTCCAAAAGTTGTGACAAAAAGGAATGTGAGGATGTTTCCTAAACAGTTTCAAACTTTTTAAAAGCTGTGTTTGGAAGGAAAAAGTACAGAAGATATTAAGGTAGCTAAAGACATAATCCTGGTTGTAGTACAGTGGGGCTCAATGAGTAAACATGTTGTAGGATTACACTGCAAGAAACACAGGGCAAAACTATTAAAAAGGTAGGAAAATGGCAATATCAAAGAAGATGGGAAGCCCAAGATGTACACGCATTAACCATGGAAGAGGATTGTTTATTGTGGAAAGACAAGCAAAGAAAAACTGTCTGGATAGAGGCAAAAATATAGAAACAAACATGTAGAAAAAATGTAATGTGTGCCTATGAATGTGAACATCATGAAGCAGCAGACCCAAGCCATAGGATTTAAGTATTCTATGGCGTGCTCTGGTCCATGGGGTCACGAAGAGTCGGACACGACTAAACGACTAAACAACAACAAATAAATGAAATTAATGGGTCCCCTCCACGGTAAAAGGTAAAGGGACCCCTGACCATTAGGTCCAGTCATGGACGACTCTGGGGTTGCAGCACTCATCTCGCTTTATTGGCCGAGGGAGCCGACATACAGCTTCTGGGTTATGTGGCCAGCATGACTAAGCCGCTTCTGGCGAACCAGAGCAGTACACGGAAATGCCGTTTACCTTCCCACTGGAGCAGTATCTATTTATCTACTTGTACTTTGATGTGCTTTCGAACTGCTAGGTTGGCAGGAGCAGGGACCAAGCAATGGGAGCTCACCCCGTCACGGGGATTCAAACTGCCAACCTTCTGATCGGCAAGCCCTAGGCTTTGTGGTTTAACCCACAGCGCCACCCGTATCCCTCCACAGTGAAGAATATTATTTTGCATTTCAGGCATGTGTGAAGAATCCTTTTAGGGCTCAGTATATTCTTGCTGTCCTGTTTCCACCACTCATGTTTGCACACAGGAACACTCATATTCTCTTCCTTTATCCAAGATCCCCTAAGTCCTCATGCCAATATTGGCTACTTGGGGCCCCATCAGGTCCAACCAGTATTGACAATGGTTAGGGATAATGGGACTTGTGGTTCAACATTTGGGGGCCACAGGTTTCCTATCCCTGTCTGAAAGAGAACAGCCTGTGGCATGTGTGTGTAAACAGTTTCAGATCTATGAAAAGTATCATAGAACTTCCAAAACTTCACAGTAGTAATTACTTGAACACACCAAGGGAGACCATCAATTCTGTTACTTCTAAATACTCATGAAAATATGGATTTCACAAGCTCACTGTAAGATAAATCAATAACAAGTCAAGAGAAATGAACAAATATTGAATGCAAAGTTGGATGGCAGCTTTATTATTCCCTATAATGTAGTTCCCCCCCAGTAAGGAAACAGTGTCCCTAAAAGGAGAATGGGGAACTCAGGTATATTAACACATAAAATCACATAGACATATGTTCTTGCAAATTAAAAAACATCTAAGAGTGCTTGTGTACACTAAGATCACAAGGCTGTTCATTATGAAGATTTAAAGTACTATAAACAGCTGGTAGCCCTGTCACTGAAGTAATTACATGATGCTTTTTTGAGATTTAAATCTGGTTATTTGAACATTGTTTCTATTCAGTTCATCACAGTGGGATCTCTAATTTGTTCAATGTAGTCAACAGCAAAGTAGTCTATCTTGGACTAATTAGCCTCCTTGAAATCAAACATAAAAAATATACAAAACAAAAGGCTAGTAAAAGAATTTCAGGTTGTTTGCCACTGGAGTGCTCCTATGATGATAAAATCTTCTGCTGGCTAAACATGATAATTTTTTCTCAATTTACTTTTAGCACCTTGTGAAATCTTCTGCATGAATTACAACTGTCTCTAGTAAGAAACTCTTTAGGGGGCGGGAAGCTGAGAAGGTAAACAGGAACTGCACAGATAGATGCTGGTATTTATATGGAAAAGGATCCGGGATGTAGGCTGCTATTCTCCATAAATTAAGAGAACATTGACAAAATGGACTGTGTGATTTATGTATGATCTAATGATCCTACATTCTCAATAGATACGTTGTTCCATTTACATTAAATATAGCGGGAAAGGTCTCCCAAGGCATTTGATTTTGTTTCACAGCAACCCTGAAATAAAAATAGTGGGTTTGATGGCATATCATGGAGACCACTCATTTTGACCCCAGTTTGTTAATGACCTCACGCACAGAACTTCCAGAGGAAACAATAGTCCCCATTCACTGCAGTATCAAGGAAACCACTGTATGTACAATGCAGGTGCACATGCAAAGATGTCTCCAACAGCTGCCTGCGCGCATCAGATTTCACATAAGCGCAAAGAGATGCTGGCTAGAGATAAATGACTATTATATATAAATGTTGGGAACATGCTATGACATAACAGAGATGGTCAGTGCATTGGAAACCTGCCCATATTTTGTAAGACAGGTGTGCGGAGGTAGTTCCTCATTGTTTCCAGTGAGAAATTAATTACCTCTACCCATCTGGATACAAAGAAGCGGGTAGAGCATGCGGGAAATGAGTGCTTCCTGAAGGGGAAGAGATTGAGACAGGAAAGAGTTTGTCCACCATCACATCTGAGCTGTGCTATAGATTATCCTCTTGTTCTCAGTAGCTGCCAATCTGTGCTTTAAAAGCCCTCTGTGAGACAATGTCGCTTTGGAAAATCTCCATCTCCATGTTCATATAATATTCTTGTAATCCAGAAAAGGCCAGCTAAAATACCGATTAAACTGCCCGTGTTCGCAATTAATTTGAAAGGTCCAAGAAGAAAGCCAACTCTGCAGACAACAGTGGGGCCAGCAGTCGGTGGTGCCCAGCGGCGTAGTGTGGGTTGTCAGCACCCGGGGCAAGGCAAGTAATTTGCGCCCCCTAACCCGTGGATTTGCGCCCCCTAACCTGTGGATTTGCCCTAACCCCAGATGTTGCGCCCGGTGCGGCCGGGCCCCCCTGCACCCCCCACGCTACGCCACTGGTGGTGCCAGCTCTAAATTTATTTCTGTTCCTACAAGATTTTTTTGTGTGGCTCCTCGGTTAAATGCATTGCCTTCTATCCACCACTGAAAGGTTGAGAAGAGGCCTTGGGGCAGATAGATGGATGCATATACGCCCAAACATTAATTATTCTTATTCTTATTTCTTAGATTTGTATCTATCAGAACACCTTGCTCGTTATAGAAGGGTACCATATTGGCCTGAATATAAGCCTCACTCCCCCCCCCCCCAATTCTGACCGTGAAAAGTTAAAGTGTGGCTTATTTTTGTAACCTTATGGTATGCAGCCAGGAGAGTAGGGCAAAAAGCAGTGCCCGCCCCGCCAAGGCCGGTAAGGGAGAGAGTGAGGAAGGAAGGAAGGAAGGGGAAAGGCCACCGGCAACGCGTGGCTCCCTGCCTCCCCCAGTATGCAGCCAGGAGCAGCAAGAAAGGGAGTGGCTTATATTTGGGTATTTTTTCTTCCCACCTCTCCAATTTTAAAGGTGTGGCTTATATTCGGGTGCGGCTTATATTTGGGCCAATATGGTAATTAAAAGCACTTCAATACTTTGGGCAAGATTTGGCTTTTCCTTTATAAATGAGACAGAAGATACTTTTATTGCACTCACAACACAAGAATCTCTGTGGAGAGGATACAGTGGTGCCCCGCAAGACGAATGCCTCGCAAGACGAAAAACTCGCTAGACGAAAGGGTTTTCCGTTTTTTGAGTCGTTCTGCAAGACGAATTTCGTCTTGCGAGGCACCACTGTACTTGAATTGGCAATGCATAAATAAACAAATTGCTTGTGTACTGTATACGGTATATGAAACATAATAAGAATGTACCACTGGACAAGTCACTGTAGTTACATGTTGTTCTTGTATTTACATGAAAACCAATAAAAATTATTTAGATTAAAAAAGGAGATTTGAATATCGGCCTTCATCTGAAGACCACAGGCAGTCTACAACATAAAAATACAAAAATAAAAATCCATCCCTTCAATGGTTCACAAGCTTGTAGTGTTACACCATCTTTCACTAATAACGGAATCAAGTTCTTAGAGGATATGCTTTAACAAAGCCTTTAACGAAGTAATTGGGGAAATGGTGGAAAACATATTCCTCAGTATAAATCAGAAGGATACATGGTGAAGAAGATACAGGCCTTTATTTTTAAAAAATGTAAATTGTACAGTAAATGGAATGAGGATGTTTCCATCACCTCACTCTGTTGTGGAGGGATTTTCTGTTTTTCAAATACTGATATTACAGCTATTGTTTTGAAATAACATATAGCTCTCCAGTGACTAAGAAACCTGCAGACAAATCATACTTGGCCCTGTCCTTCAAGTTTTCCCTGAGTTGCAGTGAAAATCTACACAAGGGTTGGATACGGATAAAGACTTAAGAACAAGCTGCGTCAACACAGGGCATATTCTCTCTCTTTCCTAAATGGTTCATGCTGCTGAATAAGATTGGCCCTGTTCACATTCAAGTGCCTTCTCAGCTTCATGATCTCAAATGTTTATATCTAAAATGTCACAATTCAATACTACCAAGCTGTAGAATTTCTACAGCAGGACATTCGCTTCCAAGAACACTGGGGGAGCGAGAGGAGATTTCAGGGTTATCCTGTTCTTTTCAGCTCAGCAGGCAGAGTAGAAGTGAGATCACGAAACTATTGCCTCCCATTTACCAGACGAGTACCCAGAGCTAATATAAAAGAATAACTATGCCAAGGGGAGGCTTACTGCATTTAAAAAAAGACACAGGACACATTAGCGTGTGTGTGTTTTTAAAAAAAACCATTCAAAATCCCAAGTTTGGGGATTCACAGAATGGAGTTAGATATGAAGAAGTTTAAGACCATAAGAAGAATCTGCTAAATCAGGCCTATGGTCCAGCATCCTGCTCTCACAGCAGCTAACCACACGCCTATGGGAAGCCCAGGCCTTTTTTTCAGCCAGAACTCACTGGAATTGAGTTCTGGAACTTCTCAAGTGGGCACCATTGCCACTATAAGACAACAAGGGAGGCATTCATGGTGAGTTCCAGCACCTCTTTTTCTAGAAATATAGCACTGGGGAAGCCCATAAGCCCCACAGCACTATGCCCAGCCACTATGAGAGCCAGTGTGGTGTAGTGGTTAAGAGCAGTGGACTTGTAATCTGGTGAACTGGGTTTGCGTCCCCGCTCCTCCACATGCAGCTGCTGGGTAACCTTGGGCTAGTCACACTTCTATGAAGTCTCTCAGCCCCACTCACCTCAGAGAGTGTTTGTTTTGGGGGAGGAAGGGAAAGAAGAATGTTAGCCACTTTGAGACTCCTTAAGGGGAGTGAAAGGTGGGATATCAAATCCAAACTCCTCCTCCTCCTCCTCTTCTTCTTCTTCTTCTTCTTCTTCTTCTTCTTCTTCTTCTTCTTCCCAGCTGAGATTCCCAGCAACTGGTATTCAGAGGCATACTGCCTCCAACAGTGGAAGGAGATCATAGTAATTGTGGCTAGTTGCTATGGATAGCCTTGTCCTCCATGAATTTGTATGATCCTCTTTTACAGCTACCCAAGTTCATGGCTATTAATGCCTGCTGTGGGAATGAGTTCCAGAGTTTAACTATGCATTGTATAGAGAAATATTTTTATAAACTTCAGCCATATCACCTCTTACTTGCCTTTTCTTTAAACCTTCCTTCATAAATGCTATAATCTTTCCTTGCTATAATCTTTACCTTTTCCAAACTGAAAGTATTCATTATGGGGTGAGGTGACCAGAACTGTTCACAGCTTTCCAAATGTGGTCACATAATAGATTTGTGTAACAGTACTGTGATATTGGCTGTTTAATTTTCAATTCCTTTCTTAATTATCCCTTGCATTGTATCTGCCTTTTTCCACAGACGCCACACACTGGGTCAACGTCTTCACTGAGCTATCTATTATGACCCCAAGGTGTACATCACAACCAGTTGTGTATTTGCTCTGTGAACAAAATGAGCTTCTCCCCTCAGGACAGCTTTTGTTTATGGAATTAAGTCCTTCTGTATGCAGAAAACTCTCTTTTTATGCATAGTAACTCCTTCAATGAATGGAATGAAGACTTAGGAGCCTTCAAGACATATTGTAAAATGGCAACTCTAGCTCATAACTAGTCATTGAGAGATGAATGCTTTGGAGTATTACTTATCCATTTTAAGTAATCTTTAAAAAGTGTGATCTTTGATGTGACCAACAGTTGGTGTTGGTATGTTGCCATATTTCTTAGAATCCTGAAAACTGCAGCTTTCACTTTGGGAACACAGGGGAAAGAAGAGCTTGAGGTTGAAAGGTTAGCAGTGGACATCTATGGCTTGGGTCAATGAAGAAGTATTCAGTTCCATGGCCACAGTAGTGATTTGCGTGTAAGAAGAACACTGAGCACTGATTCATGCCACTTCTGCATGCAGCCAGAGATGGTTTAATGAATCTTTGTCTCTTCACACAGCAGGTGCTTGAACTGCTTCTTCATTTGCTTGATAGGTATCTTTATGCACTGATGGAATAGCTGAATGAATGATTGAGTGATGGAATAACCACTGTGCTGTTGAGCCAGGTTGCAAAATGGAAGTGATAATTTCCTATCCAACAGGGCTGCAGTTACGATTATGATGAGCAGAGTGCTAAAGAAATTTATCAAATGCCTAATAGATATAGTAGTTTCTGTCATTCTGAGAACATATAAAACCTCACAAAGACTAAGTTATATTTTTATGAAGAATAAGGTGCGGCAGATAAATTATGGAAAAAGTTTCTTGCTAGAGTCATTTATCATTAATAACCATGACAGGAAGGAAACTGCTGTTGCTTGAGTAATTAATAAATGTATTTAAAACCACATTTTTATTACTCACTTTGGAAGATAAAATTTATCTTTAGTAATAGCACAATGAGAAAGTAATATATTTTTTTCTCTTTTTCCATGTGATATTTTGTTTCTGTGGAAGCATATACACTTTATGCATATATTTTAATGTTTTGCTTTATGTTTTTGTAAACCCCTTAGAGGTTTTCTTCCAATCAAGTGGTGTGTGTCTTTCTCAGATTCCTTCCTTGCATAAAAATAGCTTTTAGGTCCTTAGGTTTTGTATATGAGAAAGTTTGAGATGTTCTTCCATGGCAAGAGGCTTTCAAATATTGTAAGTGCCACTAAGCGAGTAATGCTCAATGGCCTTCATGCGGGTTTTAATGTGATTCTTAAATCTGACTTTGTAGAGGGACTTTGTTTTTCAGATTTATGTTGGGCAGTACACTTATTCACGTACAAGAACTTCTGCAGAAGCTTTTGTCTCAGCGTGGGAAGGGTTGGGTGGGCAGCTGGGCGAGAGGGGGAATTGCTCAAAATCATGAGGAGGTATTTTGTACACTTCCAATTGAGAGCAATTTCCCTCTCCCACAACAGCCCCTGTGCCTCACCCCTTACTGCTCTTTGGGGTGATAAGGAAGGTGACTCCCCCGATATCTACTTTTACTAAATCAGATTTTCAGCAACAGTTTATTTGACATGAAAGGTAAGTCATCTTTAGATTTTCATCAATTTGTAACTGTAGCAAAGGGCACCTTGAAACTACTTCCTTTAGGGAGTTCTCCTGCCATGTCTCATCAGTAGAGAAATGAAGATTCAGTGCCTACTTTCTCTCTTCAGTGCTGAATTACAGATGAACAAGGATTTACCAAAGTTACAAAGTCAAGCAAAAGAAGAGGGGGCGATGTTCTTCCCTTTGCATTTACTGTAGGGGGGACATACAGTTCTTTATTAAAATTCATTTCCAAGCTTTGCAGTTGCAATATATTCTTCAGGAGCAATGTTTTTTCAGTGTCAAATTCCTATGTAGTTTGATCCACATAGGCTAAATAAATTCAGTAAGAATTCAGGACTTTTTGCAATGTATGGACATACACTCTTAAATTCAAAGAAGAATACAGTGGTATCTTGGGTTACATGCGCTTCAGGTTACACACTCTGCTAACCCAGAAATAGTGCTTCAGGTTAAGAACTTTGCTTCAGGATAAGAACAGAAATCGGGCTCCAGCGGCGCGGTGGCAGCAGGAGGCCCAATTAGCTAAAGTGGTGCTTCAGGTTAAGAACAGTTTCAGGTTAAGAACGGACCTCCGGAACGAATTAAGTACTTAACCCGAGGTACCACTGTACAGGACACAGATCTCAGGATGTTCATTGGGCCTCAGATTGCAATTTTGATGTGCAACATATCTCTGGATCTGTGTATTTATCACACATGTACCCCATACTTCCACCAAGGAGTGAAAGACAGCATACACGGGTTCCATTTTATGACAGAACAACTTCATATGGGAGGGTTAGGATGAAATATAGTGATGCCCCCCAGGTCATCTTGTTTCCCTGCATCCTAACTCACAATTTTCGCCTCTGCCTCACACTATATATGTAGACAGATTGTCATAGTTTTAATATATGGTCACTTGAGTACATAATTTCTTAGCTCGTAAGAAAGACATCTGCATTTTTACTACCGAACATTTTGCCAGCATAATGCATCTAGGCAAAAATCTTATTGCATGCTGTTACTTAATGTGATATTTCCCCCTTCTACCTCAATATAATTTTTAGTTTCTGAAGTCAAGAAGCTGTAAACAGATGAAAAGTCAAAACGATAAAACTTCCAGGCAAGAAAATAAGATTAGACAATGTTGCATTTTTAAAGAAGGTACATGGTTTTAAGTACGCATATATTTGTACTTGTGGTACAAATTGTTATTATATTATAATAATCATAAATATTCTGCGTACTGTGCAAAGTATTGTACTTAGATTCAGAAAACCTGTTTCAAATTCTTGCTCAGGCAAGAGGCTTACTGGGTGACCCTGGGTGAGTCTCTTAGCCTACCTCACAGCGTGGTTGTGAGGAGAAAACGAGGGAAGGTACACCATGTTTGCCTCCCTGAGCTCCTTAGAACAAAGGGCAAGAGAAAAATGCAACAAATGATTGTAAAAACTGTGATTTGTTAAGGTACCTCCATTATCTGAGCGAAGGGAAAGCTCAACAAACATAGTGATCTAGCCAACTCTTTCTTGACTACTGTGGTCAGCAACATCCTGCAGCTGAACATACATAAGATGTAATTATGCTCATCATCCTAGGTTCACTCAGGACTGAGTAATATGTTACTACTAGTACTATTGAGAGTGAATCCCACCCAGACCCTAGTCGCTCATGGAATGATTCCCTAGCAACTAAGTGGAGTTAAGGGGCCTGTGAGGAAGTTAATTGCCTGCCACTAGAAGCTCAATATCAGGAGTGACTGACAGGCTCTGAGGGAGACTGCCAGCAGTACTCTGATTCACAGCTTGGTTTTTTGTTTGTTTTCCAAAAGCTTTAATGCATGGATTGCTATGGTATATCCGTCACGTTACAAGGTGCATAGGTCAACAGGTGCATGGATAAGCAGAACCTAAGATGTTGTTCTGACACTTTACATGCCCCCCCAAAGCCCTCCTTTTGTGCGGTTGGTGTCCTGAGCCACGGGACTGAGCAAGCAAGCAAGCAAGCCCTCCTTCGGAGATGCTTGGTTTGCTGAGTTTGTTCTCACCGGTACATCCATTGTGACAGAGGCAGAGTTAATGGGCCAGCTTGTTATCTGATCTATCTGCAAGCATCCCCTGAACCAGAGGAGGCTTTTGGGGACGACAGTCCTGGTGCAGTGTCAGGTTCCTGTGATGTACAAGGTCTCCTATGGCACAGAGGTGGACCTCTGCCCTGACAGTCCCCTTGCCCCATCTCTAGGGTCTAAGTCAATATTCGCAATGGTCCCTCCTCATGGTCCAATTTCTCCAGTTCTCTGTTCTTCCCTTCCTCACCTTCCTCTGCCCAGTCTTGACATCTCCACAAGGCTCATGCTAGCCAAAAGTGTCTGGGAAGGCACTGCAGACTTCAAAGAAGCATTAGTCCTGGGGCGCACTGTGGGGCCTCTAGAGTCTGCCTGCCTCCTCCCTCTCAGCTGCCCTATGGCTGGCGCGGGGGGGGGGCAGCAGGTGAACTGTTTGGGCAGCATGGAGCCTGAGTGCGCCCAAGCCACCCCGTCTCTCCCAGGAGAGACAGTGGCTCGGGCTTGCTGCAGACACCACGGTGCGAGCCGCCTGGCATTTTGTCACCCCCCCCTCAGTGGTGACACCTGGGGCGGTCTGCACCCACCACACTCCCTTCCTCTGCCCCTGCCTGCACTCCCACCATTTATTTGCTATGACATTGGCTAGAGTGCTTAAGCCAAGTTCTCCGAGCTACAAGAGGCAGTCCCTTCCACAGAATTGCTCTGCCTTTTGTCTGAGAAAGACAACTTCCCAGTTGATTAATGATGTCCTAATCCTGACTGAGAGCCACCTGTCAAATAACGGTGAAGATGGAACATAGCAATAATGTACAAATTAAAGTATGTTGTGAAGGTGCAGCTGGCAATAATAGAGCTGTGCTCAAGTTTGTGGATAAGTGGGGGGGGGGGAATCATGTTATTCTGGAAAAGAAATAGCACATGCAAAATTATGCTTACAAAGCTATAAAGCAAAAAGAAAAAGGATTTATATTACAAGTTACAAGAATAAGTATAGAGATGAAATTATTGCATATGCATATATATATATATATATATATTTGCTTTCGTAGATATATATATATATATAACAAGACAAAGTATAATCTAAACTAATCTGTAATTGCTCAAGCATGACCATATTCATCCTTTTAAAGATCAAGCTTTTAAATGTTAAGCTTTACAGAGAAAGAAAAGTTCAGTAGGCAAGCATTTTCACTATTGGCTCTATCACTTTGGATTATGTTTGCTATCTTTTTCTTTTATTTGAAAGCAGGGTTCCCAGAAGTAAAGGGATTTGGGGAGCTTACAATGAAAAATGTCACCGGGGGGTAGCTGCCCTGCTTCCTGTGGTAAAGCAGAAGAATGCTTTCAGATTTTACGGTGAGAAAAATGAGAGAATGAATCCCTTAGGACTCCACCCTATACACCCCGCACACACTTTTTGCTGAGCTGTTAAGAAAAGGAAGCCACTTATCTAGCAAAAAGTTTTTGCATTGCTGTTAGATCTTCTACCTCCGAAAAATGAATTACAGAATAGACATGGCATGCTACTTTATCTCTGAAATAGAACAATTCCATCTGACGCTTTCTTGAGTTTATACACTGCAAAACATCAATGATGACTACTGGTCATTAGAAGTTGCACATCAGACTGGATGTTTCCTGAATATGTAACAGACAGCTACAATCTTGATTTTCCTAAATAACTACAGGCAGATATGATTCTTGTTAAGAAGGCACCATGTGAGGATGTGAGGCTTATCTCATCTGCCCACCCTGATCAGAATGGATACTGCGTGCGCACACACACACGGGCACAGGATTCTTAAAAACAAAGACCCGTTGACCCTCTTTTTCTCAGTAGAAATGAGCTACCCTAGGCCTATAATTATTTAGGGCAAGAATAGGGAACTGATGGCCCTCCACGGACTAGAAAAAACATCATGCCTGGCTGGGGCTAATGGGGGTTGGAGCCCAACATCTGGAGAACAACAGGTTCCTCATTGCTAATTTAAGGAAAAAGTAGCAACACAACTGTCATACTATGTTAGAATTTGTCCCTAAGATAGAGAAAATATTTCCATGAGATCTATGTAGCAAAGGCATTGTGGTACAGTTTGCAGAAATAAAGCTTACTTCTCCTTAAAGATATCCTGTGTGGTGCAATGATTTGCCCCTTTTGGATTTGATATCCCGCCTTTCACTCCCTTTAAGGAGTCTCAAAGCGGCTAACATTCTCCTTTCCCTTCCTCCCCCACAACAAACACTCTGTGAGGTGAGTGGGGCTGAGAGACTTCAAAGAAGTGTGACTGGCCCAAGGTCACCCAGCAGCTGCATGTGGAGGAGCGGAAACGCGAACCCGGTTCCCCAGATTACGAGACTACCACTCTTAACCACTACACCACGCTGGCTCTCGTGTAGTATGACTGGGGAGATTGGAGTGAATTGAACTGATACAATGGCAAAGGCTTTTGGAGAATTATATATTGATACATGAGCATGGCATTTAGCTTCGCCACAAATTACATCCACGCAGGAATCAGTATGAAAGACTATCTCCGGGCTGGAGCACCAAACATTAACAAAGGAAGACTGCATATTCTAGCAGAAACTGTGATAATTTGATTAAAGTGCCACAGGTGAACTTACCACTGAGAGGATGAGGAATTGTATACTGTTTCTTCTTACTCGTAATGGAAGACGTGGAAAGTTTGCGAGAAAGAGCAGCCCCTTGTTTCTTTCTTGAAGCATCACCCTGCTGGGTTTTCCTCAGCTGTACCATGTGTTTGAGTTTATTTAGGCGTTCTTGTGAGCGGGAAATAAAGTGAGGCTTGTGAACTTCTAGCGCCTCCTAAAAGAAAGAAATACATTTCATTTGGAGTGAGAAACAGAGAGGGCATTATCAATTAGTTCCTCTGAACCAACGTAATGAAAGTCCTGCTTCTCAAGTGTTTAGGTTTGCATCCAACAACCATGGAAATTATCACATAATACAGACGTGATAAGATGTCTCTCAACAGTGTGGGACCTCATGCCTCAACAGAGGAAATGGCAGTCATGTGCCCTTTTGTTTACAAGCTCACCTTTCTGCAGCACAGGAAAATCCCACCTATCCACCAACGGATCAAGGATTTGTCTTCAGGTGGCTTCATGAGTTGACAATATACCATCAAGTTTAGAACAGGAATGGGGAACTTGCAGCTCTCTAGATGTTGATCAACTCATTCCAAACCCCATCAACCCCAGCCAGCTTAGCTCAGGGATGATATGAGTTGGAGACAGGGTAGGATAGGACTTGCGAGCCCATCAACAGCTAAAGGGCCAAAGGTTCCCTGCCCCTGCTTTAGTAGATGGACATCTACCATGCTATATGGAAAGTATATACTGTTTTTTATGCCTAATCAAGAAAAGCCAACTTGCCCTATCCTACGTAGCTTAGACAGTATAATTGGCCTTGAAACTGATTGCCTGCAGCCTTTGCCCTCTTCATCCCTTTCCTGCACTCTTTCTAGCATACTTATTGTGCTGGTATGAGTGTTGTGTGGTTCTATGTCATACCAGTAAAAATTGAAGAACATTATAAAAGTATTAACACAACAACTTGGGACATAGTTGAAAAACTGCTACATTAAGCAGGAGTGGCTATACTTGCAACCACACGTCTCATTTTTGCAGTTACCAGTGCCTGTGTACTTTAGAATTCCTTTTTGGCCTAAGTGTCTAAATAGGAAAACCAAAGGACACAATTAATGGCTTCCTTGGACATCCAAGATATATGGATTCAGGATAAGTGCATCTGCTGTGCCTCAATGGGTAAAAAAGCAGCAGAATCCATTTATCACTATGCGCCTGGAAAGAAAGAATAAAAAAGTGCAGTATACTCTTGGCCACTTCATTTAATTGTTTATTTAATATTTTCCTGCTGCCTAGGCTGTTTACTCCTAACCATTAACACACTTCTGTAGTTGTTTAATGTGCTGTCCTTGTTTGCATCAGACTCAGACCAGGGTAAGAGAGACGTCCCTTTCATGGTGGGTCATGCATAGCTTTTTAACATGCTCAGTGTTTAAAAGGAGGACCAGAATGCTGTTATCAGTAGGAGATTTGAGTTGCCTGAAACCAACATTTAACCCTTGCTGTTCAGATTTAGGTTCATAACATTCTGCCAGTCTAGCCCTTAAAAACATAGTATCCCTTTTTTAAGGTTACTGTCCTGGCTCCCAGTTGCTGAAGAACGAGAACTCAAAGAAGGATTCTTTCCAAAGGCTTTACTGTTTAGATTGATGCAATACATATGCACATCACTGGTCTAAGAGAGAGCAGGGCACATAGCTGATCCAACGCTTGGGTACACAATGGCAGGTGAGCTAGCACACCCCTTGCTTTCCTATATAAAGGAATGTGGCAGGCTCAACGTAGGGCAGCAAATGGTTCTGCTCCTTAGCAAGCAACCTAGCACTCTGCCTTGAAGGTGGGTTCTGCTCCCATCTGTTCAGATCTCCCTTGGTGCCTTCAGAACTTAGGTTTGATGGCTCTGGGGTAAGCTGTGAGAGAGGTATTGTGGAGGTGCTCAGACAGCTGTGGAGAGGAAAGCAGGGTTGAAGAGGAAGGCAGGGTGCGCTGCCCTCACCCTGGGGGACCCATAGTCTCTTAGGGAACAAGAATCTTCATTTTGCTGCAGCAGACTAATACAGCTACACCCCTGGCCATTGGATCAGTAAATGTGAGGGGAATGAATTGATGGAAAGGTGAGCAAAAATGTTTGTGTATAGCAGGGGCTTCTAGACAGTGGGGAATTTCTGAAGTTGCTCGTTTTCAACAGATCAGGCAATCAAAATGATTATTCAACAATGAACAGCAGCTTCAAGTAACCTCATTGTTCCGTTGATAAAGTAAGAAAAAGAAAAAAGAAAATGTGACTTTCTGCCTCCATTGAGTTCCCAGGAAAATAACCATCACAGGACTGAGAGTTAACAGAGAAAACATTCTGATATTTTACCCTGAGAGTCAGTGGGTTTTCAGGAATGTTCTCAGGCTCAGAGCAGACCTCTGGCTGCTGGCTGGCTTCATGTTTCTCATGAGTAACATCTGGCTCATGAGCTGTGGAGGTTGTTACCCTGTCGATTGTCTTGTTCATCTCACTTTTCTGATGCTCTTTCAGCTTGATAGCCAAACCACAGAATTTGTAATCACCTTTAAAAAAGAGATAGATGTTTATTAAGGGGGAGCAGTTAATTTGAATTTGGGTCTTTCTTTGCTTCTGGAATGTGGTTTCTGAAACAAAACCGTCAAGTTATATATTCTTCAGCATTTTAGTGAGAATTTATCCTGATAAACACATTTTTGTATGCAGTTTTGGGATAATGTACATGTTTTTGCAAATAATTCCCCCTAATATGATGCATTTTTGTAAACAATGGTTGGAGAACTGCATTGCAAAATTTGGATAAATGTGAATTTTGAAAGATAGCTGTGTTTTGCTTCACCTATTGTTCTGGAAAATGTTTTGATAGATTTGGAGTTAAATGCATACTGAATCAAATTTATCCTTCCCTAATGGTGGCCACTAACACATTGCCAAAAAGAAGAAGATACATCACAGAAAAAGAAAGAAAATAAAAAAGAGGACATAGATTTGTTTTTAAAAATGCATTTGCAAATACATATGCAAATTTGGAAATAATTACTAACTTTATGGTTCGGTGTAATGATGATGATAATTCTTATTATTTATACACCATCTATCTTACTGGGCTGCCCCAGTCACTCTGGGTGCCTTGCAACATAATAAAAACACTGCATAATTTCAAACATTAAAAACTGCATGTAGACATGTAGCAAAATGAGGTGCCAGAATCCTGAGAAGCAGCAATACTAGAATTGTGTCTTCGCACTGAAGGTGGTTGATGCTATGTTTTGCTGCTCACCAATATTTAAAGCAAAACCCCTGCAAGCTGAAAAACCAACCAACCTTGGCACATTGAGGAAAAAAGCTTTTGTTCTAACGCACTTCTTGCTATGTAACTTTTCTACTTGCAAGGAAAAGCTTTCTCACCACCTCTGCCATCTGAATGCAAACTACTTTCCATTTACAACCTTGGTCCCACCTCACTCCACTGCATGATCGTGGGAGCCTGAGACTGCTGCCTAATATATTGCTTTACAGAGCAGGCGGAGGGAAATATATGTTGCTCTAATTGATAATTATAATTTCTATAATTTACAGTATATGATGCTCCTGGAGTATTCAAAGCACTTCACACAGATTATCCCAGAAATCTTTACAACCACTCTGTAAAGTACAATAGCATCATACCAGAATTATTATTTTTAGTACCACCATACTGCCGATGGTGCAGGGAGAGGGGCAGAGGGGAACAACTGGAGAACAGTGGCTAGCCTAAGGCTACTTAGTGAGTTCATGGATGGGGGAGAACTAAAGTCAGAAAGCTTAGCTCACAGGTCACAGCCTTTGCTGCATGACTCTCAATAGCTCATACACTTTGAACCAACTAAGATTTACTGCACTGATGATGGACTACAACAAAATATGTATATTGTATTCTTCCTCAAGTTCTTTTCCCTTTGGTCTTGCAGCTGTTGGGTGTTTTTTTCATTGTTCCTGTATTGATTGACATATTCAAGTCCTTATTTTACTGCAATTACTTTAAGATGAGAAACTAATAAACAAAATGCTAAAATATGATTTCGGTTCATTAAAAATGTAATCAATATAGAAGGTTATTAAAAAATGTTTTCCTCCTTTATAATCAAGCTTGATTGATTGCTCTTCGACAATCAATATTTCTTGCATAATTTATAATCCCAAAAAGGAGTTTATGCCCAAAATGCGAATAGATGTTTTCAGCATTTTACAAGCTAAAAATACAGAATTAATCCAAAATGGCAAATTCTCCTTCTGAAGAACGCTGAGACATGCCCCTCTTACAAAAGTGACAATAAGCTTGTGTTTCCTGTCAAATGGTATGATTCAAGATATTAAATATCTGGGAAGAAAGCCTATTTCAGATTGTTTCAAATGATCAATTGCAGTAAAGAGAAAATACGTTTTCCTTGTCTCATGGCAGAAGCTTGATACTCTTTTTTTCCAAACAAACAAATCAAAATATAAAGTTGTTTTCTGCACCTGTTTTACCAAGTTGCAAATCCTCTCCCATATTGATTGTTTGCCTTACTTGCACATACTTTTGCTGAGCCAAGATTCTGAAAATATTTTTCCCTGAAGAGGGGTTTGCAAGGTAAATTGAAAAACTGAACATTAGTTTCAGATATTTTTCCAGACCAGGCTGTAGTTGCAGTTGGTGAGCACAGTGCCCATGTACCAATTATCGTGCATATATTTCCATTGTACACAAAGATCTGTTCCTAATGCTGCAACGGAAGGGAAATACATAATGTGACCTGGAGCTGCTGGGCAGCAAGGTCCTCTTGATTCAGGAATCCTAGGGTGTCAGAGAGGTGAGATGGGCATAATATATATATATATATATATATATATATATGCAGGTTTTGGTGTCCTCGGGTGTCTTCCCGTGTAAAAGATGGGGTGTCTAGGCGACGTTTCGACGAGGTCTCACTCGTCATCTTCAGGCTGGTGCTTTCGGCTTCTTGTTACTGGAACAGAGCAGGATCTCAGTGTTTGAGTTCCTATAAATACTGTTGAGGAGGTGTGGCCTCCTATGTTCTGGGCAGAGAGGAAGTTCCCAGGCTAGTGTGCCTTTTCTTCTTTTGTTCCTTAATTGCTTGAGGGATATCTTGAGTGATTTCTTGAGTGATATCCTGAGTACCACTTAGGTGGGTCATTAGGTGTGGATTAGTTGCTAAAGCCTTTGTGTCTTGACCTCTTGAACTTTGTGAAGAGTTTTTCTGAGAAGATGGGTGTACTACATTTAGTTGTGCTCTGGCTTGGCTTCGTGTATAGGGGCGAGCTGTGGTTTTGTGGCCTGTGCCAGCCAGATCTGTGTAGGGATTGCAGGGGGGTGTAGCATCCGGAGGTGCCACCATGGTTTGGCTACTGGATGGTGTCTGTAATTTATCTGTGGAGAGGGTCTGGGTTTGGGTCTGGTGTGGTTGATTGGTGATGGCGTTCTGTGTGCCTCTGGATCTGGTGTCAGTTTTTGTGGGGAGGGCTAATTTCCAGATGTCTGGCAAGCGGGATGTGTCGTCACGCTTGTTCATGTTGTGAGGGTGTTTCTCTATCTCGATGGCTTCCATGATTATTCTCTTGTGGTGATGTTCCATGTTAGAGAGCAATTTGGAATCTGCAAAATTAATTTCGTGTCCTGTTTCTTTCATGTGTTGGAAGAGAGAGGAAGTTTTTTCTTCTTTTTTGACGGCATTCTTGTGTTCTGCGATACGTGCATTTATTCGTCTGTTTGTTTGTCCAATGTACGTGGCTGGGCAGACTTTGCAGGGTATTTCATAGACCCCTTGGTTTTCCAACTGGATTTTATCCTTGGGGTTTCTGAGGATATTGGCTATTTTTTGGTTGGCGCAAAAGGCTGTTTTGATATTGTGTTTATGGAGGATTTTGCTAATTTTATCTGTAGTGCCCTTGATATAAGGAAGGAGGGCCATGCCATTGTTTTCTTCTGTGTCTTGGTTTTTGGGGGGTGTTTCTTTTTGGATTAGCTTCGTAACCCTGTTTTGCTGGTATCCATTGGCAATTAACACATTTGAGAGAAAAAACT
The DNA here is from genome assembly GCF_964188315.1 of Podarcis muralis. Lineage (NCBI taxonomy): Eukaryota > Metazoa > Chordata > Lepidosauria > Squamata > Lacertidae > Podarcis > Podarcis muralis. Next base: position 56,981,995 of record NC_135660.1, read on the forward strand.
GACACCAGATCCAGAGGCACACAGAACGCCATCACCAATCAACCACACCAGACCCAAACCCAGACCCTCTCCACAGATAAATTACAGACACCATCCAGTAGCCAAACCATGGTGGCACCTCCGGATGCTACACCCCCCTGCAATCCCTACACAGATCTGGCTGGCACAGGCCACAAAACCACAGCTCGCCCCTATACACGAAGCCAAGCCAGAGCACAACTAAATGTAGTACACCCATCTTCTCAGAAAAACTCTTCACAAAGTTCAAGAGGTCAAGACACAAAGGCTTTAGCAACTAATCCACACCTAATGACCCACCTAAGTGGTACTCAGGATATCACTCAAGAAATCACTCAAGATATCCCTCAAGCAATTAAGGAACAAAAGAAGAAAAGGCACACTAGCCTGGGAACTTCCTCTCTGCCCAGAACATAGGAGGCCACACCTCCTCAACAGTATTTATAGGAACTCAAACACTGAGATCCTGCTCTGTTCCAGTAACAAGAAGCCGAAAGCACCAGCCTGAAGATGACGAGTGAGACCTCGTCGAAACGTCGCCTAGACACCCCATCTTTTACACGGGAAGACACCCGAGGACACCAAAACCTGCATTCTTGTACCCGTGAAAATCTACGAAAGCATATATATATATATATATATATATATATATATATATATATATATGGTGTCCTCGGGTATCTTCCCGTGTAAAAGTTGGGGTGTCTAGGCGACGTTTCGACGAGGTCTCACTCGTCATCTTCAGGCTGGTGCTTTCGGCTTCTTGTTACTGGAACAGAGTTACTCTGTTCCAGTAACAAGAAGCCGAAAGCACCAGCCTGAAGATGACGAGTGAGACCTCGTCGAAACGTCGCCTAGACACCCCAACTTTTACACGGGAAGATACCCGAGGACACCAAAACCTGCATTCCTGTACCCGTGAAAATCTACGAAAGCATATATATATATATATATATATATATATATATGGATGAGAAGAGAAAAATACATGAAGTTGGTGTTATCAAGATAATGGAATTAGAATAATCCCTAATTTATCTTTCTCAACTGTCTAAAATAAAATAGTTTGTCCACTGGGCAATTTTTCATTGGATACAAAAGGAGGGTAAAATATATGGATAAAGCAGAAGGGAGTGGGAAATGAGGTCAGCAACCCTGAGAGTATCCCTCTATCAGCCTATGGTACAAGCTGAGTTGTATCTCAACACTTCCAACAACAAGCATTTACAGGGATGGAGAACCTGTAGTCCTCCAGATGTTATTGGACTGCGGCTTTCATCATCCCTGAACATGGCCACACTGGCTGTGCTAAAGTATGCATGTTTGGGGATTCAATACAGAAACATGGGACATCAAAATACAATATGTGTATTTTGTTGTCTTATTTCTTCTTATTTGGCCTCAATAGGCCATGGCCAATGTTGAGAATTTATACAAATGCATTAAGTGAAGCCTGTTGCTCTCCAAACTACAGTGGTACCTCAGGTTACATACGCTTCAGGTTACATACGCTTCAGGTTACAGATTCCGCTAACCCAGAAATATTACCCCTGGGTTAAGTACTTTGCTTCAGGATGAGAACAGAAATTGTGCTCCAGCAGCGCGGCAGCAGCAGGAGGCCCCTTAGCTAAAGTGGTGCTAAAGTTAAGAACAGTTTCAGGTTAAGTATGGACCTCCGGAAAGAATTAAGTACTTAACCTGAGGTACCACTGTATTTTCCTACCTTCAAAACAAAAAACCAACAACAGACAAATGCAAACAAGCTGCCCATTAACAGCTCTGCACCTTTTACTCTGATCATATTTTAACACGCCACAAAAGCTAGATTCCTAATACCCAATGAAAGATTTGCAGCTTACCTTTTGGGAATGGATCTTTTCTGTAGATATCATTTTCGCCCAGAGCCCTTTTTGATAAAGCCTTTATATGATACCCGTGATCAGAAAAAGATGTTTTTGGTTTCAGAAAGCTTTGGGTCTGACTCTCTTTGGACTCTGAAGTGCCTTTGGGTTGATGTTTATCTTTCAAAGAAATGCCACCTTCCACCATGAGTTCTTTCTTGGACGATTGCTCCAGAAAGGAAGCAAGTGCTGTTTCATAGTGTCTGTCTCTTATGCACTGTTTTCTGTTGCTTCCTGAGGATGCTTGTGTGCCTATTAAAAAGTAAGAGAGGGAGAGGAGAAATAAAAGTAAAGCAATGCCTGAAACATAACTTCACTGTCATGGTTCCTTCTGCAAAGGTCCTTCCAACATTGTTTGCAGCACTGCATGAATTATTATTATTATTATCATTATCATTATTGTTTATTAATTATTATTATTATTTCATAAATGTATCCCCAAACCCTTGAAGCAGTGATGCTGTGCCACTGCCACAGGAAAACAGTGTGATATCATTAGCCTCTTCACTTCCTTGTTCTCTAAACTGCTTTTAATCATGTTATCCTCTTTCCTAACAAGACTACCTGTGATTACAAATTAATAGCTTCCTAACCAGCCCATATACCAACATTTCATTTCCACAGCACAAGATTGTATACTATGCAACTCTAAGAAACCCACTGGGGAAAATAATTGCCAAGAACATAGAGCACGCTTCATAAAAGACGCACTGTTGGTATAAAGCCAAATTGATTCCGCAAACATATTTCAGTAGTCCATTGAAGGCTTGATCCAGGTATTCCATTGCAGTGTGGTTACACTGGCATCTTCCAGACATACATTTAACATAGAGAAAACATGATCTGCAAAGTTGCCCTATAGGGCTTCTTGGCAAGGGAAGAAAGGAAGGTTAGGTGAACAAATATCATGCCAATGAATGAATGGTGATCCACCAAGACTGTTAAGCACTATTGGGGCTACTGTGAAAGAAAGACTGCAAGACCCCAGACTCACCCAAAGTCCTCCACCCCCACAGTCCACACAGGATCATTCAGTTGAGAGCGATTTTGAGTCCAAGACAAGACAAAGTCTTGTGTACTTGCCACACCCATCTCCTCCAGAAGATTTTCCATGCTGACCGGGAGCACAAACCACATACCATGGCATCAGTGCCAATCCTAGTTGCCCCTCTCTGTGGGGCTTTTTTAGTGTGCAGCTCATGCAACACTAGCAACAGGCTTATAGGTAAGTTTAGAGATGCTTCAAAAATTAACTGTTCAAATGCCATCATTGTTCATGAATCACCATGCAAAATTCTATGGCTTATGTTTCCCACTTTCTGTAACCAACTGCAAGGTTCCTAGGTATTTCTATTCTAGGCTACTACAAATATACATCCCCCCTCTCCCAAACCTGTCTTGCTAGTTTGTGCACACATGATTATTTGTGTGTGTGAGGGAGTGCACACATGCACACACAAAAGTGGTTGACTCCCTATATCCTTTTCCTAAGCTCAGCTTGTCAATGTGTATCCGTGTGGAGGGAATGACCATACTATTTGAGATGAGCTGCATTGTTGGGCTAATAAACACGACAGCCTCTCAACAAGGCATCTGCCTTACAACAAAAGCAGCAAGAAAGGGGAAGTTTGCAAGCTTCGTTTATGGAATTAGATAGGATCTGGCCTGAGATGGGCATGGGCATGCATATTTTCAAGATTCACAAACTACCAGAGAAAACTTGATGGGGAATTGAAAATGACATTCAATTCGTATGATACCTGTTCAAATCTATTTTCTTGAAGTTGGCTGAAATGAACTACATGGATAAGACTGCAGTCACCCTTATATGTGGCATCTGATGGTGTTGTTGTCTAATAACAGGGAGCATTCCTCAACACCAGGCAAACTTTACAAGGTGGCCACACCACACTCTCAATTCACAGAAGAAGATAGCTGCACATTTTGTCCCATAACTAACTTTCTAGGAGGGCTAATGAGCTTTAAAATGAAAGCTCAGGGTCTTGAGAACCTGACAAGGGTTACCAAGGAAAGCATTCATGGGCATCATGGCACCCATCGGTGCCAGGATGGTGACCTCTGTTGTATGATAATTTGCTGAGGATCCAACATGTTAGTTTATACATTTCTGTGTTGTTATCTCTGTAACAGAGATCTCAAAGTTTCCCTGTAACATACATTGTTATCTCTTGATAACTGAAAACTACATTAGCTTTCCTATTTCCTTCTCCCCCACTCCCATTTCTGAAACATATCTAATTTATTATCTCTTTCATTAGAATTATCCCAGTGGGAGCCACAAGGAGTCACTTACTGGTTCAATGAACGTCCTGGTAATGGAATTAGAACGTTGCCCCTTAATTACAGCAGCTAAGCTAAAATAAAACTTTTAAAAAACCTCTCTATGTTGAAGCTCATTCTGCTTGGCAATAGGAGTCCTCTCCAGCTGTGATTTCTATTAAATTCTGGTGGTTTCGCTGCAAACTCTTTTCTGCAATCAGGACTGGTTCAAGTTATCTGGAGCCACTCAGCTGGAGCCCAGATTCCATGCAATCGTTCACTTTCCTGTCTCCTATGTAAGTCTAATATTAAGATTGCACAATCCACGTCTTATTCACAGATCAGTAAAAGGTAACGGGGCTTGGGCACAGAAGCATAGAGAAAGGAGTTTCACTGGGAAAAGACAGGCAGAAGAATACATGTGCAAGATAGAAAATAGGGACCAAATACAAAACCACAGGGACAGTGTTGTAACTTAGTCAGCAAAACAGTGCTAAATGGCAAGGCACACACACACACCCCGCAAATGAAAATGGAGGAGGGGATCTTCGAAAGTCGGAACTGTGGGATAATGACAGTCTGACATCCCTGAACTTGTCAATTAACCAATTACACACTGCATCCCTAATATGTAAAGGTAAAGGTAAAGGTACCCCTGCCCGTACGGGCCAGTCTTGACAGACTCTGGGGTTGTGCGCCCATCTCACTCAAGAGGCCGGGGGCCAGCGCTGTCCGGAGACACTTCCGGGTCACGTGGCCAGCGTGACAAAGCTGCATCTGGCGAGCCAGAGCAGCACATGGAATCCCGTTTACCTTCCCGCCAGTAAGCGGTCCCTATTTATCTACTTGCACCCGGGGGTGCTTTCGAACTGCTAGGTTGGCAGGCGCTGGGACCGAGCAACGGGAGCGCACCCCGCCGCGGGGATTCGAACTGAACCTTTAGATCGGCAAGCCCTAGGCGCTGAGGCTTTTACCCACAGCGCCACCCGCGTCCCTAATATCCCTCATATCCCTAATATGAGACACTTCCAAAATATCACCCACTAGTTATAAACACAATAGCAAGACTGCATTGCAGCACATGTATAGGTTGGAGTTCCTACTTTAGTGAAGAAATATCTACATTTGAGTTGTTAGCCAGAGACTCTTGTATTTGTATCTCACCCAGTCTGGCAAGTTGTTGAAACTGTTCCCCAAGGAATAGATCTCACAAGGGGAGAGAGTAAGGAACATGTGTATTCACTGAGTTATAAAGCAATGTCAGTTTCCTATCCAGGGGTTGATTACGCAGAGACAGACTGTGCTGTAGTTACTAGCTATAGCAATTTAAAGTGTTAGTTGCAAACACAAGCGAAAATCAAACCCCACAGTCTGTGCCATTTATCTGGCAAAGATGTGAAAACATTGAGTAATTTTTGGAGCTACATTTGATAAATATTTTCTTTTACCAATTAAATCTTTCAAAAATGGACCCAAATCTGGCTCTTCCTTTCATATAAAGAGCCAAAATAAAACACAAACAGCTGTCAATTATTTGCTGTCAAGTATGTTGCAAATAATTTACAGGAAACTCACAGCCACACACAAAACAGAGAAAGGGGTGCTTAAAAAGCTGAGATCACACTGCTCACTTTTCATATTCTGGGAACATTTTCATTGTATTGTTTAGGGAATAAGGCATGAATCTCTCATTAAGAATATCTAGAGTGGTATTTCTAGCTCTCCAAGCAACAAACTGGAAATATATGCAACCCACAGAGAACAGCTCAAATTGCAATTGGATGGAGATAGGGTTTTGCTATTATCCCAGTTGAAGGAATACTTTAAAGCTAATGAAAAAAGACATGAAAGTCTAATGCAGAGGGAAACCTGTGAGAACAAAATAGCAGAGACAAAAAGAAACGCTTCCATTAGCAAAATGTGTGTCTGTATGTGTATATATTAACAACTGCACAATTTACACAATTTGTTGATGCAGTAAGATACAAAGGGGGGGAAACATAAAGGTCGCAACATGCTTTCCCCCCACTCAACTCTTCAAAGTTTCATATATCCCAAATGTGCCCATGCTATTTTTTATTTGGGGTTCCCCCCAAAAAATAAACTAGCCATGCCTCGAACCAACTTTGCAGCCTTCCTTAAGATGGCTTTTTGATCATGCTGTAGAAAAGCAATCTCTTTTACAAAGCAAACATTGCCAGGCAGCTGGTCCTTATTCTGTGATTATTATTATTTTTTGTAGGAAAATACTTGTTAAAGGAAAATACTGTCGTGGGCAGTTATGGGTCGTCTTTTCTGTTTTTAAAAAGGCAGTGCAAAGTTACCCGCAGTCCTGGCTTCTCCTGCATGGTGCCCAGGGCGCAACAGTGCTTAGCACTTCTCCCTAGGTGCCTGCCCAAACCTTTCAACCCTCCTGTTTGTTTTTCTTAATCCTCAGGCAGCAGGGCACATTTCCCCTGTGGTCCCAGAGCTCTAGCACACATGGGAGAAGGGCTGTGGGTCAATGGGAAAGCAACTGCCTTGCATACAGAAGGTCCCCCCCCCCCAAATCTCGGGAATGGTACTTAACACCCCACGGAGCTGCAACACCCAGGACCCTTAAACTATAGTTCTGCGGGGGGGGTTGGGGGGGAGTCGTGTGATTTAAATGTATGATGTGCATGCTGCTATCAGCCTTAGTTTCTAAGGCTATAACCAAGCCAAAATGCATGTAAATTGCATCATCTTATCATCTTTCCCCTTTTACCTGCTGCTTCCTCTTTCTTCTATTTCCTCTGTGTCAAATTTTAGACTGTAAGCAACTTAGGACAGGGGCCTTGTCCTCTGTGAAGTGCCGCCACACACATTGATGGTGATATATAAATAATGACCACTCAAACAGAAGATCTAAGGATGATACCAGAAGCTGTATAAATGGCAAATTATTCAGGCAATGAAAGTGTTAAGAGCCTAATAGCCATGAACAGCTGTGTTAGCTTGTTTGCACACCTAATACTAATTTGTGCCAGGAGTGTGAGTCAGCAGATTAGTGTTGGACAGCTGGTAGGGAGGATGACAAAACCTTCTAATTATTCCTGATGGTTGCATATGTGTGTTCTGGAGAGCTGAGGTTTTATTGTTTTAGTCAGGTAAATTAAAGCCACACACATTGAGTCAAAGTTACAGGATATTAGACTAAGAGCCTACTAATGTGAACCATCTAAAAACACAGTAAATGCACCATGTGACATGCAAACCTACTTTTAAAGCAACTTAGCCCCATTTGTAAGAATGATACTGCCAATTTATGAGTCACTCAAGACAGATACACACCATCATTGCCTCCAGAGCTATAGTGATACCCTCTTGTGAATACGGTCCCCTGTGGTAAACTGGAAAACACTGATAAACTTGAGCAAAGTGAAAATTCCTATGTCATAAAAACCATGATTCAGGGACTCTCCATGAGAAATGTTCTGCATTTACATGGGGCTTAAACTCTGAGCCTGCTGTGTTAAGTATTATTAGGTATTTTTATTTTCAAACAATAAGAACTCAACATTCGCCTGGTTCACACATAACACTAAACCATAGTTTATTAGCATTATGTGTGAACCAGACCAGTATGGCAGACTGTGGTTGCCAGCTTCATGTTTCTCCTCCTCTATCTCCCATACTGCCCAATGACACAAGATGCATGTGGTGAAAGCATCTTGTGAAGGGTTTCTTTGTCCCCCTTCCGCAGCATTTTTTGATGATGTCATTCCACACGTTTTGTATCAGTAGATGTTACTGGTGAAACCATGCTATTTAGCAACAACCACTTCTGGTCTGGTTTTGGTCTCAAACCACTGGGATCTGCCCCTCTGCACAGCCGCCTTGGAAGCTGCTTTCTGCTATCCTAGTCTCCTGTCTCCACTACGCCAAGTTTTTCCATAGCTTCTTCTGTCACCCTGTGCTGCCATCTCCTTAGGAAGTTAAATTGCAGTGCAACTGAATGACAACAGTGCACTACAACAGCAGCAGAAACCCAGAAACAAGTGTTGGAGATGCTGTGATGGGGGCATCACCAAACTAATCTCGGGTGCGGACAGGTTTAGAGATCTGGAACAGACACTTAAGTTTTACACAGCCTGAGCATTTGTACAGTAAAAGTACTGCTGTAACAGATCTATATCATGGATCAAACTTCTACACAAAACTCAACCGCCACCTTCTTGCGAGTTCTCTGAAGGCACATTATATGAAATTGGTATTAAGGCAGCTCCCCCAGTGGGAAAAGCCAGAACTGATTTCAACGTTGTAAACATACCCATTGCTCATATATCTCATATACCCCTTATTTATATTAAACTCTAGCTACATGCTTTTATTGTTCTCGAAGCTACCAGCATGAGTTTGACCAAACTGCAGGAGGCAGTGGAAGACATGAGTGCCTGGCGTGCTCTGGTCCATGGGGTCACGAAGAGTCGGACACGACTAAACGACTAAACAACAACAACAACAACATGCTTTTATAGTTATGACTTCAAGATTGTAGTAACGGTTCCCTTGTGTTTGATCTGGAAGCTGCAGTTAGTGCAGAATGTTGCAGCACACAGGAATGAGACCCTGCCAGCATATAACACCTCTGCTAAGAGATCTGTAGTGGTTGCTCATTTGCTACTGGGCCAAGGTCAGGGTGTTACTAGTAGTATACAAAGCACTTAACACCTTGGGGCCAGTTTATTTGCAGGGATCACCTTTCCCTATAAATGTCCACTCAGCCGCTTCAGTATGCAGAACTAGTACTGTTACAGATGCCACATAATACTTTTTCCATGCTTGTAAGAAATCAATGTGTAGCAGGACCTACACTTTGGAACTCCCTGTTTATTGACAGGATGTTTTATCTCCTTATGTGCTTTAGCCCTATGCAGTTTTTAATACTCTTTTGATTGATTTTAAATACCAGCTATTTTTAATCAATAAATTAAATGCTTTGTTTTATATATTTGCAAACCACTTAGAGGTTTTCTTACAATCAAGTGGTATATAAATTTTGTTAAACATATAACAAATATAATAACTATGGGGACCTAGAGTTTCATCGTTGTAGGTGTTCGTGAATCCAAGTTACAATCAAATCGGCTCCTTTTTTCCTTTGAGGTTAACTTGAAACATTTCCTTTTCATGTTTTCCCATTGTCCCTGGTTTGCTGGCTCAGATACAAGGTCTCTGTTTTATGGCTTCTTGAAAGGGAGGCTAAACATGAGATGCTTAATCATTCTGTTCATCACAGCATTGCAAGCCTTAGCTAGAAAACTGTAGAAGTAATGCAAGTATAGAGAAAAGAGGATGCCGTACAATCTGTTACCATCACAACAACAAAAGTTTTCCATGAATGGTACAATCATCAGCACAAAGCTAGTTTGAGAGTAGGGAAGAACAATCCTAACTTGGGGCTGGGCAGGAGTAGAGAAATGGAACCAATGTGACATCGAAAGCTGTCTCATGCTAGCCAGGGTGGAAGGGGTTTTTGGTGTGTGTGTGTGTGTGTGTGTATGTGTGTGTGTGTGTTGGTGCTGGTGATAATTCTTTGCTATTCCAGGTGGGCAATGCTGAAGATCTGTGAAGCTTTGAAACATATAGATTCAAAGCCACACTTGCTACCACTGCCAATTACACCCACACCCAACTTTATCACCATCATGAACTAGATTTTTTCCCCACAGAACTTACCGCTTACCCAATATTTACGAGACATCTGGTAAACGTCATTCCATTGGCCCGGTTCTATATCTTCTACATAGCACGTTTGTGCTTAGCGTAGGGCAATGAAAGACACTGACCAAGCTTTAAAACATGAACATTGTCCATTTGGAGCAAAGATTATGGCATAAAAGGGCACTGATGTCAATGCAGTATCCATGAGAATGGAAATGAAAGACTTTGTGATGTCATCCTCATAATAAGTACAATGTGGCTTGGTGGTGAGAGGCTAGTGACCTTAAGGGCATTTGCTTGGAAATACTGAATAGCAAGTCAAGGTTCCTTATGTGAGTTTCTCATTGGGATGTAATAAAAAGGTCATTTTTTTGTCGTTTGCATCCAATCTAAATTCAAATCTGGTCAAAGGTGTGATTCTGTATCACACTGAGTATATGAATAACATGCTAAAGTACCATAAAGGAAATTGTCCATAATGTTCATAGAACAAAACAAAACAGTTCCTGATGCGATAATGGTGCAGCTAATGGTTGCAAAGGCAGGTTTTTGTCTAGCAAAGATATCTGCATTACCATAAAAAATCAACACCTTTAATTGTAAGGCTGGGATGTACATGGAAACAAGCTAATTCAACCTTTAACAATGAGAGGCACTCCTTTGCCAACTGCAGCATGCCAGATGAACGAACCCATATATTATCCACATTGTTGTGCGGCCAACACAGCAGCACACATGAACCACCAGCTACATGGCAGAGATTCACAAAGGACAAATTGTGAGAAATGTGATGACAGTAAATGTACTCAAGGGGGGAGAGTACAATGGTCTCAGCATCATTACATTCCTTCATAGAATAATTTTCTTTCCAATGCCCTCTTTTCTTGCCCAATACTTTGATACTTTCCTCCTCAGCTGTGGCCATTTTAGATGCGTCAGAGAAAAATAATCAGGGTCATCATTATTTAAGAGAGAGAGAGAGAGAGAGAAAGAGAGAGAGGGAGAGAGGGAGAGAAAGAGAAGCAAAGCAAACTTTCTTATGTTTTCATCACTGGGAAAAAGAAAATGCTCAATATTCCTGGCTTTTTTTATTATTATTAACCGGGAGGTCCATTAGCACTTTTCAGTTTTATATATGCTACTCACAAACTCATTCAAGCAACATTTACCTATTTATAGTGTGCCAAAGAAAGTGATCAGAACTTGGAGATCCATCACTTTACATATTCTCCAGAATCAACGAGACGTATTCCTAACTGACAGATCTTCAGCTGCCACCTGTTATTAAGCTCCACTGTTCAATTGCAAGTCAAACTCTGTTTGCAAGCTGTGGAGTCTACTGTCAGGAAATGTGACAATAAATATTAAATGGAAAGCTCTGGATAAAATAAAATTGCAAAATCTGGCACCTGCTTAGCATATTCAGTTGCACGGCACTACTGATTCAGAAATCTAATCTGAAGTACCTCTAAGAGGCTGCTAACTCAAGGTTGTTGCACAGCCAATAAATTCCAGAGTGTTTCAGGCACTCATCTGCCGACTACTACATCACTACTTGCCTATAGCTGCACCTAAATTTTCAAACTTTTTATCTTATGCAACCCTTTGGGTGTTTCCTCTTTAGGGCAGATTTTTGTTTTATCAATAGATAAGTTATTAGCCAATGATTTTCTGTTAATTTGCTCCACTTGTCTGTTTCTATTATACTGTATTTATATCTTAGATAACAGTGTGTTGGGGACGACGACTGTAATGTGTTTTATGGTGGGTTTTAATTGTTGTTAGACACCAGAAGGGCAGAATACACATTTTGTATGAATGAATGAATGAATGAATGAACGAACGAATGAATACTGTTTTCACCCAGAAGATAGGAATGGGAACAGCCACAACAACAGGATTAATGGGTTTAGAAAAAAGTGCATAAAACAGAAGTTTGGTTATATAATTGTGATTGAAAACCTGTACTACATAAGCACAGGTTATAAGTATATGTCATAACAATACAAGTTTAGCTAGTTAATGTTATGTTGAAATCTCACATTAATAAATAATTTCAGCTTCTGATTGTTCTAGCCTTTCCGATATTTATCTAACTAGAACCTTCTTTTCATGCTTCACAAATGTAGCCCCCTAGGAGTATCAGCTATATTTGAAATGTCCTTTGTTGGGTTTATGTTTGTGTTTTTGAAGGGGCACACCCAGATATGTCCTACCGCAAAGCAGAAAGACATTTGTCTCTCATACTTAACATCAGGTCTGCATTGCTGCAAGTAATTAAACTGTAAAGCCATACAGCATTTTATATGCAGATTGGATTGGATGACCTAATAGATCTTTCCCATCTCTCATGTGAAGGTATAATTCAACACCAATTCTAATGAAGGCTCATGAATATTACTCATTCCCTACAATTTGTCACTGCTAAACGGCTGACAGGTAATTGACTACTCATTATTTTTTTGATCTCAACAAGAAAGGCCATGACCTTTTGAGTCGTTATTAATTAGTTCTATTTAAAATGTTAAAAGCAGGAAGAATGCAATAAGGGGACCCAAAAATCATGCTACTGGGTGGGAACCTCTCAGAAGGCATATTCACATTTTATACCATGGGAACAAAGGACACTGATTTGTTAGGTGGATTTGTAGCTGGTTGACTGACTGAACCCAAGGAGTACTCATTAATGGTTCCTTGTCATCCTGGAAAAAAGTGATGTGGGGTGCAGCAGGGTTCTGTCCTGGGCCCGTTGTTGTTTAATGTCTTTATAAATTACTCAGATGAAGGAACTGAGGGGATGCTCATCAAATTTGCAGATGACACCAAACTGGAAGTGGTAGCCACAGAAGACAACCAGAATTCAAAATGACCTTAACAGATTGGAGAACTGGGTGCAAGCTAACAGAATGAATTTCAATAGGGACAAATGTAAGGTTCTGCACTTAGGCAGGAAGAACCAGATGCACAAATATAAAATGGGGGACACCTGGCTTACTAGCAGTACATGTGAAAAGGATCTTGGTGGACCACAAGCTTAACATGACTCAACAGTATGATACAGCAGCAAAAAACAAAGCAAAACACACAACCTAATGCTATTCTAGGCTGCATCAACAGAAGTATAGTGTCCAGATCAAGGAAATAGTCTGACTGTCTTAGTCAGACTACACTTGGAATACTGTGTCCAATTCTGGGCACCATAGTTTAAGAAGGATATTGACTAGCTGGAACGTGTGCAGAGGAGGGCAGCCAAGATGATCAAGGGCCTGGAAACTAAACATTATGAGGAGCGCTTGAAGGAGCTGTGTATGTTTAGCCTGGAAAAGAGGAGACTGAGCGGAGATATGATAGCCATCTTCAAATATATTAAGGGCTGTCACATTGAGGAGGGAGCATGGTTGTTTTCTCCTGAAGAGTAGGACTTGAACCAATGGCTTCAAGTTGCAAGAAAGGAGATTTCAACTAAACATTCACAAAAAACGTTCTGACAGTAAGAGCTGTTCAGCAGTGGAACAAGATTCCCATGAGAGATGGTGGAATTTCCTTTGAAGTTTTTAAACAGAGGTTGGACAGCCATCTGTCATGGATGCTTTAGCTGAGATTCCTGCATTGCAGAGGGTTGGACTAAATGACCCTCGGGGTCCCTTCCAACTCTAAGATTCTGTGATTCTATAACAATGCACAAGAGCAATGGTCCAACAAGCCAAATACTGTCTTCTCTGCCTGGTAGCAGCTCTCTTGGGTCTGCCAGAAGTTTCCTAGCACTACTACCTAAAATCAATTTCACATAGATGCCAGGGGCTGATCCTGCATCCTTCTGTATGAAATGCATGTGCTCTGTCCCTAAGATAATAATAATAATTTAATAATAATAATTTTATTATTTATACCCCACCCATCTGGCTGGTTTCCTCAGCCCCCCTTTAGAGAATAAAGGAGGATATCACATTATCATAGCTAAAAAAGAAAGCCATCCAAAATTTCATAAACTGTTACTTTGAATTTATACAATTTCAAGGAAGGATGGTACCATGGGAGGTCACCTTGGTCATTCTATTGTCCTTAATGCAGAAGTCACAGTGTTTTATCATCCTTGAACAAAGTTAAGCTGACTTGCTTTTTGAAACTTTCCTTTCTAACATGGTTCCATTACTGAACTATCATTACAGCTAGCAAACATTTCTTAAAGACTTAAAACTGCTGTATTTTATTAACTGCATGCAAATGCAGAGTTGCATGGGTTGTTTCCACCCTGCCTCAAAGAAACTGCAACTTCTATGAGCAAAATTATTTTAAGATATATTGATTCCAGACTCTTTTAAGGAACACCAAATGCTACGTCTAGCATGTAATAAACCATAAGAAACAGTCCTACAGCCACACAGAATTCTCTTAATCATGTTTAACATTATGGGGCTAAAGGGTGCAACCACTGAGATCCGAGCTCAGCAGTTCATGTTGGACCGCAGCCAGGATTCATGCTCACAACAGTGTATCAGCATTAGTAAAAGAGACATCACACACAAGCATCTTTCCCATGTGTCTATGCAAAGGAATGAGAGGGTAGGACAAGTTGACACTGAGCACTGTGCAGGGATCTGACTGAACATTTGACCCAGACTAGTTCCAGGTTAGGAAGGAAGAGACATGACTTGCCTTTTGACCTCCACTGCACACTAGGTGCCCAATTGCTTACACAAGTGAGTACTGCCTATCTAAATTCTCTCTGGATGTTCTTTACACATATTGCAGCATACTATAAAGCATGCACCTCACCAATCAATACCTGCTGGAATATGAGACAGTGAGTGATTAAGGCTGCAATGCAACACACACTTACCTAGGAGCAAGTCCCACTGAAGTCAAATGGTACTTACCTCTAAGCAGACATGTATAGGATCGTGGTGCATAAATTATGAGGGGTCTCCTACTGTATATTTCCTTACCTTTTCTGCTTTATAAGCTTGTTGTAGATTAATAATAATAATAATAATAATTTATTATTTCTACCCCACCGATCTGGCTGGGTTTCCCCAGCCACTCTGGGCGGCTTTCAACAGAACATTAAAAACAGAATAAAACTTCAAATGTCAAAAACTTCCCTAAACAGGGCTGCCTTCAGATGTCTTCTAAAAGTTGGATAGTTGTTTATTTATTGACATCTGATGGGAGGGTGTTCCACAGGGCGGGCGCCACTACCGAGAAGACCCTTTGCCAGTTGTTAGGATCAATCTTCTACAGACTGCAAACGAGTTAGCCTCTATTGGACACCCCCCTTTTTACTGCACCAGGAGCTATCCTTTGCCATTACTACTGTAATAAAAGGAAACCATAGCAAATGTAATCCTGGCTTTTCTGGTGTGGGGAAAAGTACAGGTGTGAGCTGGTGTAACACTTGGGTGCATAAAGGAGGACTTCAACCCTGGAATCCTGTATGTACTGGGGGTTCAACTTTAAAACAAACCCCAACTTTCTACCCTGAGCATGGACCTGCTTTCCAGGTTGTTAAAATGTTCTGAGATATAGTTCACAGAACTTGGTCAAGACCCTGGAATATCATTATGGACTTCAGCTACCAAAGATACAAGTAGGCCAAATGATAGCTTATCAAGACGATGCAAACATGAAGCTAACCAGAGGGTTGCCTGCTGCTACTTTGCTGCTTCCATGGCTGTTACTGCTGCACCACCTTGAGCTAAGCCAAGATTTGGTTTAATCGGTCATCAGAACCGGGAATTGAAGTTAAGCTCTCTCATTGCTAACTACAACCTGTAGCCAAGGTGTGTTCTTGGAGAGAGTGTGAAGAGAGATAAACCATGAGTCCCAATTCAGGCAATGAGCTAACAATGAGCCATAGGAGCAAAGCAGTCGCAAGGTCCTTTCTGGGAGCCTGCACAGTCAAAGGTGTCAATGGGGAACAGCTGCAATATGCTTGCTGTCCAAAGCATAATCTCATAAAGTAAAGGGACCCCTGACAAGTCCAGTCGCAAACTACTCTGGGGTTGCGGAGCTAATCTCACTTTACAGACCGAGGGAGCCGGCCTTTGTCCGCTTCCACAGGCAGTTTTTCTGGGTCATGTGGCCAGCATAACTAAGCCGCTTCTGGCAAAACCAGAGCAGTGCACAGAAATGCAGTTTACCTACTTACACTGTGTGCTTTCAAACTGCTAGGTTGGCAGGAGCTGGGACCAAATAACGGGAGCTCACCCCGTCATGGGGATTCGAACAGCCGACCTTTCGATCGGCAAGCCCAAACGGCACAGTGGTTTAACCCACAGTGCCACCTGCGTCCCTAATAACTAGACATTTAAGTTTGTATTCAGGGCTACTCATATTTAGGGCAAGCCAGCACTATTCTTCATGTGAATGTTATATATGAAGTGGCCCTCAGAATCATCATATGTTTATTTTTTAAAGGCACTTAAAAAAAAAAGCTAGTGGCAGCGTTAAAAGAATGGTGGATGAATTCTGTTCTAGATATCTGATCTAACAAGGATGAGTTTATTTAACCTACTCACCTTCATCGTAAGTCCAATGAGGAATGTGAGGAGACAATGTACTGTGATTGTCATTTGAATTCCCATCATTACTCTGTGTTAGCTTTAAATTATCATGTCCTTGAAGGCTATCCACAACTGGCAGGGTTTCAGATGGAAAGGTACCGTTCTGGAGATATTCAGTCCCTAACGGTTCCTTTTCCGATGTCTGTTTTTCATCCAAGTAGTTCTCCTTGAGATCTGCATTCCAAATTGTTCTGTGTGGAGCCTTGCTCTCCTCTGGGAGCTTTGTCTTAAGTACTTCTGTGATTAGCTCTCCATTAGCTAAACCATCCACTCCATCTGGCGTTAAAGTGGGGGAACTGCAATTTATATTGAAAGACATGACTGACCTATGCATTTTTTGGTTCTTAGTCCGAGGCTGATCTACAGGCACTGAGAGAGACTTGTCTATGTAATATATTGTGTTTGGACACCGCTGGGAAATGCTGAAGTGAATGCTTGAAGTGAAGGAAATTGGTGCTTGTTTCTTGTGGCTGTTTCTTGGAGGGGTCCTTCCGTTCTCTTTATTTTCAGTGCTAGATGTGCAGCCAGATTGCTCCGTGCACGGCTGCGGACAGGGTTCAGAAACCTTTATTTCAGTGGCATTTCCATTTTGACAACATCTTTGTGCGTGGAAAGGTCTGCAGAGATGATCTAGCCCAGTCACATTTGAAGCAGGAGCAGTGTTCATTAGCAGCTTACTTCTTCCTCGGCATTTCAAACAAGCAGGGTCGGAAGCATCCACCTGCATCATGCTGTGAGAAGGTGGAACGACTCGTCTAGCGGTGATTGTGATGGAAGCAAAACCTTTCCTCTGGCTCTGACACTGCGTCTCCTCTTTGGTATGGGAGTCTGTTCCAAATACATTGTCATCTGAAGAAATCTGAATTCCTAATCTTCTGGGAAGCAATATGAATGCTCTATTAATGTTGACTGAACTATGATTAGCCAAAGATTGGCTCATGCGATAAGCATCAGACTGGGTGATTACAGACTTCATAGGGAAAGGAGCCTTATTTTCTTTTGATTTATTCTCATCAATCATCTGTGAAATGAGTATAGACGAAATCATTTTTGTGTTTTGTGATGGCAGAGACT
The DNA here is from genome assembly GCF_964188315.1 of Podarcis muralis. NCBI lineage: Eukaryota > Metazoa > Chordata > Lepidosauria > Squamata > Lacertidae > Podarcis > Podarcis muralis. Next base: position 56,999,516 of record NC_135660.1, read on the forward strand.
CCTGCAAAGGAAAATATCCAAATAATTAAAATGCTCTACAATAGCCACACACACACATTCTCTCCCTCTCCCTCTCTCTCCCCACTCCTCCTCTCTCTCTCACCCACAATGATAACTAAAAGGATTTTGTGATAACATATAATAGTTCCACATGAGGCTTCTTGCCCTATTTCCCACAAATTTCCCTGCTTCTGCAGTTTTTACTTCCTACAGTTTCACTTTTGGCCGTTTCTAAAGGAAAGGTGGCTAAAACCAACTGAGAAATGTCTGCCAGAACAAGAATGAAAACATGACCAATTTCATGTGCAAATTATACATTCATAGAGCAGTTTGAATGATTAATTGATTTGCTCAGCTGGGTATACGGCCCTGTGTTTGTTTAACAATGTATGTGCCAATAGTAGCTGTCAATTTCAGATTATAACCTATGCCACACTGCGCTTTCATGCCGATCTGCTGAAATATTAAAGCGCTTTAAGCACTTACGGCCTCCAAATGCATTGCAAAATGAATTACGTAGGTGGGCTGTGATTTTCTGTAGAGCATTTATGTGGGAGTTGGGTCAGTGTTGTTGAACAAAAAGCATCAAGTATGACCAAGGCAGGGGGAGGGATTCCTCCACTCTGCCTCCCACAAACAGCATGCACATATTTCTATAGTCATTTTGGGTACCATTTATTCCATCAGCTCCTTATTATGCAATATTCCTTGGCTGAACAAAATATCCATGGTGACAACGAGGAGGCATATGCTCAACACTTACTAAAGGTCGCCTAGAGCCATTTCCCCTCAACAATCACCATCTCCCTTGACAGAACCAGGATTTCCTTTAGTGCTTAGTTACCCTAACGCTATTTTCTATATACAGTTGTTATAACAATAGGCAAGTAACATGCTCCACAAAGCCAATCAATTGAATGCAGAAAAAATGTTTTCAAATACTTTCCTCCCTATATCCTAGTCCTATAATTCCCTCTCAGCTGAAATGTGGCATAAATGGGTAAAAAAAAAAGCAAACGAGCATCTACATCAGTAGATATTTCCTTTATTTCACTATTCTTTTTATCTCGCTATTTGCTGCATAGTGAGCTGTGTGTATTTTATGCTATATCCAGTCTTCTTTTATGCATGCTGACCGCCACTGTGATATCTACATGCCTAAAACCAAGAAAGAAAATACATTGCTAGAATTCATTTACTGTTTTGCAGCAGCAATCTGACAGCCACCTCTGTAGGTTTAAGGAGCTAGTTCAATAGGATTCTATCTTAAATAGGTTTGCCAGACTTTAGGACTCTTTGGGTGCTGTATTTATTTGTATTGTAAACAAAACCAGTGCCTTTTTCTTGGGGGAGAGGGGACACAGGGGTACACATACCCCTAAACATTTTGTGAATCTAGGTTTGGCCTCATTGAGAGGCAGTTCAATATGAGTAAAAAAGCACTGAACAAAACCATGGGGTGGAGTGCGGGCACACTGCCAAGCCCACTCTCTCTGGTTTGTCACCCTTAACTGAGTTTATGGCCCTCCATGAGAATGAGTGTGAAGTGGGAACTCTGCTCACAGAGCCTTCCTTCTTGATTTAGAACCCTGATTGTGGAATGCTTTTGATAGGATAGAGATGAGGCATGGGGAGGGGAGCACCTCCCTTTCCCCCTCGCATGTTTATCTTCCCAGGTGTAAATAGAATGCCTAAATGCAAAGAGTTGCTAGTTTGCAGGGGGACCTGCTCCATTGCCTTCCACAGTGATTTTACAAGTAGAAATCTAGCAAGTAAAGCCTGCAGATAAATGTTGGCGGAAGCCTAATAGGAATAGAGCTCAACTGAATACTCAGAATAAGGCATGGGCTTTTTTCTTCTTCTTTCTCAAATCACTATGCGGATCTGCAGTGAGAAATTTTGAGTTCAAAATTAAAATTCACATTTTCAACATGAAACTTTCCCCTCAAAATCAGTATGTTTCAGGCTTGCTGGTATCTCTTTCAGTAGTTCAGGTGTTGGGTAGCCTTTAGTGTTCATCAGTGAGAAGATTAGGAAGTTTCTTCAGAGACAGGTTGGTCACCACTACTGATCTACAGTGAAAAGCCACAGCTGAATGTTCAGATGATACATTAAATACATGGTCAGGTTTGTATGGACACTTTCTTTTCAATAGCAACAGTTTGGGGAGGTGGGGGAGCCTAACCCTTTCCCCTCACACACTTTTCTGGAGGGGGAAAATATACTTTGCCAAAGCTTTTGTTTACTCCAGGATGTTGCCTTCTGGAGATTTCTATTGAAACAGGGATGGGAGATGTTAACTTGCTGCTTCTGCTTAAGGCACCCCACAGTTGTTATTTATTAATGTTTTTTAAAGAAGGGAATGCTGTGGACTAAACCACTGAGCCTCTTGGGCTTGCTGATCGGTAGGTCTGCGGTTCGAATTTGTGCAACGCAGTGAGCTCCTGTTGCTTTGTCCTAGCTAAAGTTATGCAGATGTGTTCACTGATTCAACCAATCATCTAGCTCAGCTACCAAGTGTTGTTGTTTTTTTGGTTTGTTTGTTTTTTGCAAACAAGGGAGTGAAGAAACTCTGCCCTGGAGGTAAAAAGTTTGAAGGTCACTACTACATCAGTCCTGCCAAATACAAAATATAAACCATTGAAGAGCAAACATTGGAATGAAATACTAGTGGTTATTAAATATCGTTATTAAAATACTTGCTCAATGTTTTATAAACCAGAGATCATTGGAATAGTCAACTCTGAAATTTGCTGAGGAGAATTCTGAGAAGTTTTGAATGAAAACTCATTTCAGTCAGATCTGGAAACAAAAAGATGGCATGACCACCAGCCTCCTTTCAACTGCCCCTTTGCTGTTTGCTCCTTCTGTATGTCCCACACAATCTACTGGGAAATTACGCAGGGCAACTCCCATTTACACTAAACTCATCTCAACAGGGCTTATGCCAGAGAATTTCCCAATGTTAAAATCTCCTGTTAAAAAAATCAGCATGCAATGCAGCAGTAAAGAGTGATGCAGTGCAGTGATTTGGTGTGGGCGGAGGGGAGGTGACTGGAAAAAAGAAAAGGAAGCAAGTCCTGCTGCTTGTATGCAAATCTTTGCCCACAAATAAAGGGCCTCATTGGTTTAGAGTCCCTAACCACTTGTTTTATTGTTGTGCAGTATTTATACAATTGTAACAATTAATGAAAAACCCTATTATGACAACACAAAGTTCAACAAAACAAAACAAAACCTAACAAGAAGACCACTTACAGGCAAGCAGGATTCTAAGTGAGAATATCATTATAACAATTTTTTTCCCCTCGGCTGCAAAGCTAACACACAAAGTCATAGAGGGCAGCTCACTTAATTCTGATTGTCTTGCTGTGAAAGTGGGATCATTAACAGCTGTTTACATTGCACTATGCAACAGTAAGTTACATTTTGCTATTTCTATATTGTTACCCATTTCTTCACAGAAGTTACCCAAATATTCTCATAACTGGCGGTTAACACGTTGCCTACGAGTGGGTCATGTGGGCGACTCATTCTGCAAAAAGTTTGTATGCATGATGCTGTACAGTCCTAAGAATCACTCTGCATGCTACCCTTGAATGCTAAGCATCTCCAGTGATGGCCAGTGAGGTGGCACATAGGGAGACATCACGTCAGTAAGTGGTGACCGGAGGTGGGTGGCTGCCATACCCTTAAGGACCAAAGGACCAAGGTGGTAACCAAAGAAGGAGTTGTTGGAATCTGTGTACTGCGCAAAAGGACCAGCAGTGCCCATGTGGACCACTGACATCATCAACTGCACTAGCCCTGGATGCTGCTGGCAAACAAGTCCTCTCAGAGATCCAGAGAGGCCCAAGCCACTCCCAGCTTTTGAGGCTTCTAGCCATAATAAAAACTAAAAATGAGAACAGATTAAAACAATGGTTTGTCTAAGGCAGGGGTTGTCAGTCTGCCACCCACAGGCACCATGGTGGCTGTGAAGGCTTTCATTGGCACCCCCAGCAGGGCCCTGAGCTTTCAATTTTTGAAAAGTAAGTTTCCAGCCCTTCTAGAAATAAAGTTATGAAGCAGTATGTGCTGGTACGCTTTTAAGTGGTTACTGTGAAATGAGCCAGGCTGTCTGCTCCTGGCTAGTAGTTGGAGATGTGATTGGTAAATGAACTATTTGGACATCAGGCAATAGGAATCCCTGGAGTCCTAAAGAACTGCTGTTTCTCCCTCTTCTTTTCCTGCTTGAATCCACCCATTAGATTTGTTTTGCTGCCTGTCAGCCACACGGAGCCGTTTAGGGTTGCCATATTTCTAGAAGTAAAATTCAGGACATAACAGTCGTTGAACTTTTTTTTTAAGGAAACCCAAAGTTTCAAAATCCCAGACATTTTACTGATTTTCAGAAATTCCCTCCTGGACACTATTTTCGATCATTAATTCCCGGACATGTCCGGGACATTCTGAATGTATGGCAACCCTAAGCAGTTGGCAGGCAGCATGGGAATCACCTATCACTCATTTTGCTGCCTGCCAGCCACGTGGTACAGACAGCGAGTTTTTGCCTGATAAACCTTTTGAAATGTGTGAGAAGAAACTGGGGAATCCTCCCACTGCTGCTGTGTTTGTTTTGTCATGTAGAACAGGCAGCTGACTGAGATAGGCCTCATTTGAAAAGGGGAGGGGGAGAATATGGCAACGCTTTCTCGTTTCTGCTGCATGCCCTATTGCAAGGATCGCTCCTAAGTTGTTGTAAGGGGCAGACCAGTGGTGTGTGGTGAAATTTTCCGTGGGGGAACAGTTAGGTCCACAGGTGCCAGCTTGCAAAGGTGATGGGGGGGGGTTACGTCACGCACGTAAGCATTGTGTCTCTTTCCCTAAGCCGGGCAGGTTTTCCCAGGTTTTGGGAAGAAGGCGGGGAACATTTAGGGGACTAGCTTAGTCCCCATAGTCCACTGACTACACGCCAACTGGGACAGACCAGTGCAGAAGCATCATATTGATGACAGTGATAATAATGATCATATTTGTCTGGTAGGCACTGCTGTTTTGTGGGGAACCCATTTCAATGGTGTCATTGTTACCATCAATTTTTTCTTCCTGCCTTGCCTATAACAGGGATTGTTTCCAAGTTCTTTGGAGAGAGGAGAAGAGGGTGCAAAAGCAGAAACATTATTATTATCACCACCCCATTCACCCTTCATTTTGACAAGCTTGTAGTTGACATTCAGCTTCAAACATCACACTAGTCTGGGCCAGTATTGTTCAACTACTATTCTGGTGAGTTTGTAATGTGTTTTCGGTGTGTTCTCTTTGTATTTCTATTCTTTTCTATCCCACAAAAGACAGCAAAACAACAACAACTTGCCAGCGAGTCATGTCTTTCCTCAAATCAAAACTATTCCTGGATTCAGTTATCTTTTATTTTTCTAGCTGTAATCTACAGCAGCATACCAGTAGGAGACCACAGTAGCAGTGTCTGGGGTAACACAGTAGCAGTGTCTGGGGGGAAAAGAATGTCCTTCCAACATATTTTGCTAAGAAGAAGAAGAAGAAGAAGAAGAAGAAGAAGAAGAAGAAGAAGAAGAAGAAGAAGAAGAAGAGGAATATATTTGTCCATATTTGAACCATTTTATCTTCCCAACTTTTCTTTTTCTGCTGTTTTGGAGGGAGCAGTTATTTACTGTTGGGCTACATCTTTGGTGGCAGCCATTTTGTGACCGCCGTGTTGGCACTTTCTTGAAATTCCCAATGTGCACCTGGAACCCAAATATCTGGCAACCACTGGACTAAGGGAAGAATCTCTTCTAACACACTGCATTACCTCATCACCCATGACCAGGCTGGCCAGCAAAGGACTGCTGCTAGTAGCTTGTCTCCTGGCTATGGCATTTGGAAACTGTCTCTTGATGAAGTGGTGAGTGGCAAGCTCAACACCTACCCACCCACTTGTGCTGCTGAACTATTCAAGGAACATGTCTTGGAAATTAGGAATCAGGACTGGGAATGTAATCACTCTTTCTCTAGCAGTCATTTAAGAATGAAAACAAGACAGCTGACCCAGAACTACACTTAGTTTCTGACATGCATTTTCGTGCAGCTATGTGCCATCTAGGCACACATTTTTTGCTATTGCCTTGAAAGGGTTACTAGCAAATTCTTGTGTGGGGCTGCACAACAGTGTGGCTGTAATTGCAGCTGTGGCCTCAGTGCAATATTTTACTTATTTTAAGCGTTTTCTACCTACTTTTCACTTGACAAGGCTTCCAGAGCAGCCTACGTATAATCAATACGAGCAATAACTTATCATTAAAAGTTGTTTTTTTAAAGACTATTTGAAGAGGTGCAATGAAGGGAGTTTACTTCTTCCTCTCCTTGGTTCTAACAGCATCTTTGAAGAAAGGAGCAACTCCATCCCAGATGGTGAATACTCTGCCTATTTTGTTGCATTAGGGCAATGACTCAACATACAGCATCACAATGGTACTTCTTCTTTTTGTCTATCAGTTTTCATTTGGCTGGGCAGTCAATGATATATAAGAATCTTCTTGAGAAGGAAGAAGCCATTTTGGTGTTTGCAAGTTAAGTCACAGCAGCTTTTGTGCAACATGGTGTGCCCATAGCTCTGTTCTCTGGAGAGAGAAAATCCATGACTTTGATAAAGACTGTGATGTTTCACTTTACTTCAAACTTTCTGCCTAACTAGGAACCTGGATGTTTCATTTAAGGTTTGGGACAGACCTGGGTTACAAGCCAGACTTCTATTTAATTAATTTCTCAAGAAATGGGGAGCAGCTGTTGCTTCTTTGTCATTTCACAGAAATCAGCCTTTTCATGCGGCATCACTTATGCTTTGGAATTCCCTCTCTATTAGCATCAGCCAAGTGCCTTCACTGTACAGTGGTACCTCGGGTTAAGTACTTAATTCGTTCCGGAGGTCCATACTTAACCTGAAACTGTTCTTAACCTGAAGCACCACTTTAGCTAATGGGGCCTTCTGCTGCTGCTGTGCCGCCGGAGCACGATTTCTGTTCTCATCCTGGAGCAAAGTTCTTAACCTGAAGCACTATTTCTGGGTTAGCAGAGTCTGTAACCTGAAGTGTATGTAACCCGAGGTACCACTGTACTCTTTTTGTACCTGTTTAAAACATTTTTGTCTAGGCAAGCCTATCCAGATATGTAGATGTTTGTGTGTCTTAATCTGATAATTTTAATATTTGTCATAAACCACAAAGAGGTTTTACTACAATAAAGTGTTATATAAATTTTGTTCAATAAGCAAAATAAATAAATCCCCAAATTCCAGACGGGCAACCTGATAACCCACAGCATTTGGGAGAGACATTGGGCACTTTCAGACTGTCACTATTTTTCAGTGTCAATCACAAATCAACGAATTCAGGTTGCACATAGCTGATTGGGAGGCCTTTGCACAACAAATCTTTTAAAAAGGTAAAGGTAAAGAACCACTGACAGTTAAGTCCAGCCGTGAACAACTCTGGGGTTGTGGCGTTCATCTTGATCTTGCTCCCCACCCCCACCCCAAATCAGACTTTTTGCAGTAAGGAAAGTGAAGGGAAAATGCACTGGAAAGTGTGGGATAATGCAGTATCATCTAACCATCCAGCAAACAAATCAGAATAATGCTCATTAAATAGCCAAAGTTGTCTAATCTCCCTGCAAACAAATCAGGATGAATGTTCATCTGCAAATACCCTTATTCAGTCTGCAATTCCCTTCTTAGAATTGAGTTTACAAATCCAGACTAATTTTTGCACATAAAATAATAATCCTTGTCCCTCCACCCCACTGCTTTGTGTAATTTCTTGCCTGATGAATAATACAGGGAAATGCCACACTTCTGTGACATTTTGGTTGGCCTTAGTAAATCTATTGCCCAGCTGCGGATTTTGGAGGGTTCTTTTTCTTCTTATGGACCACCTTTGGCTTCTGAAAAATAACCCATTCTCTGGAAGACCTGCCAAGGCCCTTGTAACACTGGACCAGTGATGTTTTTCAAGACTGTGATTTTCCTTCAAGTGCACTTATTGCTTTCTTTTCCCCAAGAACGTGGAAAGTATATGAATTAATAAATATCCTGCCAACAGAATTGTAACATCTTAGCTGCTACTTTATTTGACTTTTCTGCTGAGTAAGTGAAATCCGACTAAACACAAAACAAATAGCAAAACACTGCATACAGATAAATGATCATTTTTTAAAACCTCAGTAGATTCTGCTGACAACTATGGAAGGTTTTGTGTGTTGTGTTTTGTTTTTACCTTTGTGAAGCTTGACTCATTCTTTGCTGCTGTGTTATACTGAACAGTTTTGCATGCTTCCCAAGCATTAATTCCATATTGGTTTTCTCTTATTCCTAGAGAAAAGAGTGAAAGGTACAATGTTATTTTGCAATCACATGAAAGTACTGTGAAATAAAGTTCATTTCTACACTTATAAGTAACATCATCTAATGGAGAAGATCTGGATTGCATTTCTCTGAAAAATTAGGGTGTATTTAGCCATATTTGAAGCAGTTGAAATCCCACTAGGAAGCCTGTGTGGTAATTTCTCAGTCTGTTTTTAAGACACTCTTCCTGTGAACCAAGAAAATTTTCTCCTGAAGATTCTCAGTGGACAGCCTTTGTTTTGGGTTTTGGGTTTGAAAAACTACCCTATTTTACACCAGGAACAAAGCTGGCCCAAGGTGAGGCAGAACAGCAAATGTTGCTCCGTGCTCCACTCTGAAGTCAAAGTGCAAGGCTGGTCAAGTTATCTTGGCACTTCAGGCACAAAATCTGTCAGATTTCTCTCCCTGATGGTACAAATACATTTAAATCATGAAAAATTACCTGCGCTTTATTGACAACCAAAGTCAGGATGGTCCACAGACCTGAGGTGAAAATGAGGTTTGAAGAAAAGTTCAAAGTGTTTTACAAAAAGAATAAAACAATAAAATTAAGTTCATAAGTTTATTGTTCTAGCCAAAGGCCACAACAAACTTGTACTAGGCAATAGTATTAATGAAATAACACAGAACATACATCCATAATATAAAAATCCATAATATAAAGAAGACTTGGCAAAAAAAAATGGATAAAAGCAAAACTATTTAAAATATTAAAAAAATTAAAACTGGCAATAAGCTAAAAAAACACATATTGCTGGGTAGGCTTTTCTAGACAAAAATGTTTTTAGCAGGCACCGAAAAGAGAACAGCGATGGGGCTTGCCTGACATCAATAGGCAGGGATTTCATGCTCACTCCCCAAGAGTTATGGTATGCACAGCACTGAGGCTGTAAAAAATCAATAGCAAAGGCACAGGAAGCAACTCATAAGCATCAGGTACCGTAGTTACTAAGCACTGGTGTCCACATAACCTTTGACTCCACAGCCATGTCTTGGTGATATACTAGTACAAAATGTTATATCTGAATTGATGGCACAAACAGGGTTTTGCCCCACTAGACAAGGCTTTTGAGTAGGGTTGACTGGAACACCTCCCTCAGTGAGGCATCTCAGAGACAAGACATGTTTTTTTATTTGCTGCACTGCTTTTTGCTATGAGGAATAAAGACAGGCCTGTCAAAATGGACACCCAAAGCAACGCTAAGGGGATTTTAGATTTCTTAGCCTATTTTCAGAAAACAAAAACAGTCCATGCCAAAGAGAAGCAGTTTCCAGTGTCACCTAAGGTAAACCCCTCATTATACAAAATTGCAGCTACCTTCTCAAATGCCATGTGCAAAGCAGAAAAGGTGACTCAATAAAAAGTAAGGATGACCACAAATTTCAGGCATACTTTAAATGTGCTTCAAAAGTATGCTGTGTATTCAGCCATACATACATGTTTCCCCCCAAATAGGACGATCCATCTTGATACAGGGGGGAAATAACATGTGAAGTGTGACTCTTCTAATATATTAGGGCCCATCTCAAAAACTATTTTTTAAAAAGAAAGAAAGAAAAAGAGATAGAGAGGGAGAAGAGAGAGAACATGGAGGAACATGCAACTGCTTCGTTCCCCATTGCTAAAACTGTAAGCTCCTTGGAGAACTGACTCATCTTGGTTTTCAGTTCTGCAAAGCATTTAAAGGTTAATAATACAGTTAATAATCTAGCAATACTTCCCAAGACCGTTTATCTAGAATTCAAGAGTATTTATCTTCCTGTCTAATTCACAGGAGACTTTGGGTGCTTTATAAATAACAGAGGGGAGAGTAAAGCTCACCTTCACAGATTTCATGGATCATATTTCACTAAAGATTTAAGGACCACACAAGGCAAATAAATTGTAAATTCAAAAAGAAGTAAAATTGTCACAGTTAAAGATCTGGGATATTTCCAAGTAGACAATATAGGTTTTCTGCCTCTTGCTACTCTGGCAAAAGCATATCAGTGAGGTTTGAGTTAGGATAGAATGTTTACCTTCTATGTTACCATGACACTTGCACTAAGATTCCATCTTCAGGACTTGCATGATAACAAGGAGCCATCATTTTGCTTTGACTCTTATGTCACAGGAAATTTTTAAAGCAGACAGTCAATGCACAAAGCTAGAGTCAGACTTTTTATTTCACAGACAAGGTTCATTGCTCAGGGATAGAGTATCTGCTTTGCATACAGAAAGTCTCAGGTTCAATCCCTGGTATCTCCAGATAGGACTGGGAAAGACTTCTTGCCTGAAACCCTGGAAAACCCCTGCCAGTCAGTGTATACAATACTGGGCTATTCAGAATGATCTGACTCAGTATAAGACAGCTTCCTATGTTCCTAGAAATACTTCTTCCATCCATAAAAGGCTTTTGATCCAGCAGACAGATCCTACTGGCAGAGAGGGTAGGGAGGAAACTTTTTCCAAATCCCCCTTCCTTGCTCCAGACACTGTTGCTACCTCCCACAACATTCTGGATTGTCACCTATGCCCAATGTCCCATGCACCAGTACTGCGGAATAGTTGCAGAGTAGGGCTGGGGCAATATCTGGTTTTCAACATCGCAATGTATCACCAGCTAAACATCGCAATATGCCAATACATCACAATGGCTGAAATAAGGATAGAAAACTTCCTCTAAGTGGAATTTCATGTTTGCAGGGGTGAACTTTTTGTGAGGGTTTGAGTGTTTTCAGGCTTCTGTGCTCTGCTCACGTTAAGCAATGGGAAACAGCAAGCAGGATAAAGGCTCGCTGCTTTACGGAGAGAAATTGACTGAAGATAAACAACCTTGCAGAAGAACGGGGAGACAACCGCACTCCCTCATGCTGTAGCACTCAGCATGTCTCTGTGCCTGTTGTTGTCAGAACCTGTACGTCACATGGACCTAAAGGCCAGCACATGTGTATCTGTTTATTACACAGGGACTTCCTTTATAACATCTTAATGCTGCAGTGGTTAGGCCTGAGGGGTTCTAGATAGCGCAGAGAAAGCCTAATGTACAAACTCCCAGGTTGATATCTTCAAGAGGAGAGCTTGGCATTACAGCAAGGATTATGTGATAGTGAGCTAGAGAATTGATTTTTTTTTAAAAAAATTAAACTCTATAAGTCCCCCCCCCCCCTATTACATCTTTCATACAGCAAGTAATAATCCAGGATTACCAGGCAGTTTCCCTACGTTCCTTACATATCCTCTCTACCCCCTGTATTGCCGGTCCCAATGCAGTCTTTTCTGTCTAGCATGTCTAGCCATCAAGTATTAAGATTAAATAAAATATCAATGAAGTTACATTTCCGGGAATGGTTTTTGGCTTTTCCAGAATAAAGTGGAGACCATGGCAGGAAACAAAACAAACAAAAGCAACAAGTCTGTGTAACATAGGCAATTACAGCACTGAAATACTATCATCTGCAGTTACACTTCAGGAGGACATATTAAAACAACAACAACAGCAACAACATCTGGTCCCCAAATAACAATTCAAACAAAAAATTCTATAAGACATAGTTCATTAAAAAAAAATTTTACCACAGCTGAATAACATTGCCTATCTAAAAGCCAACTGAAGCAGCTTTCTGGGATGACTGGCGGACGTCTGGATGTCAACAGGTAAGTAGTTCCAGTGTGTGTGTTAGGGAAAAACATCTCAGTGTAACCCTGATCTTATGAAAGAAGATGATGTGGAAAACACTCAAAATAACAAGGGAATGTGCTTCATTGAAAACATTTTCTGAGGTATGAAAGTGAGAGCTCTTGGTAGAGCTACCATATTCTGCTTCAAGCCACACAGAAATATTACAGATTCATTTACAAAATTTCTATAACATACAATTTTGTAAGATGCAAACAGTGGTCTTTCAGGAGTTTACAGGACTACCCATGTCACCAGAGCCTGCATGACGAAGAACTGATATAGTATGACCAGCGGTTAACACATGTGAACAGCAAAAGGTAATGGAAGGAAGCGGATTTCTTACGAGGGTCTTCTCCCTAAAATTAGATGTATAACTCCCACTCATGCCCCACAATCTCAAGCTAGAGCACAAGGGAGAGTTATGGAGAGCAGACCCTCCATTTATACCCATTTTCCAGGGACGTCCCTGTTTTAGAGAAGATGTCCCGGTTTCTTATTTGATCCCGGAATGTCCTGCTATTCCTTAGGATGTCCCTATTTTCGTTGGTGAAATGTTGGAGGGTTAAAAGTTATCTGACTCCCAAGTCGTCTGAAGGCAATCCTATATAGGGAAGTTTTAAAAAATGTTTTATTATGTTTTTTATATATGTTGGAAGCTGCCCAGAGTGCTGGGGCAACCTAGTAAGATGTGTGGGGTATAAATAGTAACATTATGATTACGGAATGGGATGTCCCTATTTTCATCCGAGAAATGTTGGAGGGTATGAGGGAGTGGTGAGGGAAAGGTCACCTGGACTACTCAGAAGCATTATCGTCTCTTACTGTTGTAATAAAAGGGAGAATCAATGCAGTGTGACCTTGAGTAGGGAAATCCCCAATTCAGCTCATGGTTTAATCAGGAACTTGTTTAGTGGCCATGAGGAAGCCACTATCCGTCTATAATAAGGGGATAATAAGGTAGGGTGGTTAAGTATGGGCAATATGTGTGAAACATGTTAGCATTCCAGAATTATTCAAAAACATGAAATATTATTAATACAGTGGTACCTTGGGTTAAGTACTTAATTCGTTCCGGAGGTCCGTTCTTAACCTGAAACTGTTCTTAACCTGAAGCACCACTTTAGCTAATGGGGCCTCCAGCTGCCACCGCACCACCAGATAACGATTTCTGTTCTCATCCTGAAGCAAAGTTCTTAACCCGAGGTAATATTTCTAGGTTAGTGGAGTCTGTAACCTGAAGCGTATGTAACCTGAAGCGTATGTAACCCGAGGTACCACTGTATTTCATGCATTCTGAGGCTCAGCCTAGGCACCAGAAACATGTTCTGGGGCAAAGGTGAAATATACATGGAGTCAAGAGTGGATTTCATGCTCTTTATTCAGCTCATAGTGGTGAGGAGGAATGGAACTTCCCCCAGAATGTCTGCCTTATACATTATTTACACAATGGGCCCCACGTGATTGGCTAATTCAGGGATTCTCCTGTAGGCCAATCAGGTTGCGGATTCCCTTCCACCTGGAGCTGGATTGGGTGGCTCCTGTGGACCAATCAAACTGCTGCATTCTGGATCCTATTGTTCTAGGACCAATCAGACTGCTGCCTTTTGGATCCTATTCAACTCAGTAAATAACAAAAGGCATCCTTGGCAGGGCTGGAGAAATCATTTCCATCTAATAGACAACGAGACAACCTTGAAATAAGTCCTGCACAATTCATCACATACATGTTGTTGCTTTTCCTTTGGATGATGTCTAGGTGGCTTTGCCTCTTTTCTAAAGAACATCATGAGATCCGTTAATGGATTTTGGGCATCTTGAAGCAATAGCTTACTGCCTACAGAGATGATTACAGGATCCACTGCAAAACAGATAAATGAGTTCTCTTCAGACTGAACTTGTAAAACCCTTTGTAGTGGGCCGCATTTGAGACCAGGTTCTTACTGGGGGGGGGGGGGAGCCCACTAAGAATGTTATTGGCTTAGGTCCCATTTACAGAATGCCCTTGGGGGAAAAACCTAGTCTTATTCTACATAGCTGGTTTCCTTTATGCTAGTTAGTAAGGCGGACAAAATAAAAATAAATTACCAGCAAAATATCAAATATCCCAGAACATCTGGACAAAGTAGCCACTCATTTTTCAAATCTGTATTTAGGGATGTGTGTGTGGGGAGGGGGTTATAAAAAAATTGCTTTGGTTACTTCTCATCCATGTTCAGCGTTACGTTCCACAAGCTATAAGCTAAGCAACCAGACATATTTAAACCTAAATACAGAATATAGAAAGACTTCAGATTCAGAGTCAAAGCAGTTGGCACCACTTATTCAGTAGTGAGGGCTGCCTTGGTGTAACACAGCTTCTCATTTTCAGGAAGGGGAGACTAAGAGCACAGATGCACGTAACCCTTTCCCCATCTACTATTTTCCTGCTCTGAATTCTCCACCACCCTCACAAGCTGCAACTGTAGGAAAAGTTGCTTGAAGGATGATTTGAAACTGGAAAATGACTTGTGGGAAACAGGGGAAGTAGTACCCCTTTCCCACTAATATTTATGCATTCAATCCTCCCCAAGTGGCTTTAAGAAGAGGAAAATCAGTAGTGTACAGTTCAGCACATTTATGCGTTAAATAATTCGGCCCCCAAGACATGTAAAGTCACAATGCACTCTAAGTGATTCCACTAAGAGCCATTATCCCACTCAAACACATTAGGGCAGTCCTGAAGTGCCAGCATATACTTAATAAAAAAATGCAGTTGTTGGGAAATTGAAGGACAAACTGAGTTTGAATGGGTCCTTTTAAAAGCAAAGTGACCGAAAATGATTTCTTCTGATGGCTTCCTAAACTACCATAATAAGTTCTCGCAATTCACATTTAAGGAATCAGAAACATGGATGTTATACAGAGATTTCAGATATAAAGTGCAATCTCAGACAATTCAATATTGCATTGGTTCTGTCTACGTACTAAAAGTTGAGTTTGGGACCAAGATGTGGTTAACCCACACAAAAGAAAATCAGCCTGGCAAAGGAGACATTCATTATCAACAGCCAGAGTGTTGGCATAGGCCTGACACGATTTCCATTGGGTAACTATAGATTCTTGGTACCAGAAGATATGGGGAATAGTTTTACTTGTGAAATTGAGACAAACGTTTAAAGTAACGTGCTGCCAGCATACAACTGATGGGAGGGGGGAGGATCAGGGAGTTTTTACAACCATGGAGGAATATGACCATCCTCTGTGTTTCTTCACCTGTGGGTTTTATGAACAGGTAAAGAAAAATATTAAAGTTAAGTGTAATGGTCTTAGTATTGACAGCCCACAACAATTCCTCTGTAATTGATTTCAAATATTATCCAGGATTATTTGTTCTTTGTAACACATATCGGCTCTGTTTATTGCTTGCATTTTTTCTTTAGTGTTTCATATAAAATTGTAAAATTTAATGATTTTTTTTTAAAAAAAAAAAGATAATGTACACAGGTTGGAAGAAAATGTCACAGTTGTCTTCATGAATCCATACTTCTTACTGCATAGGATGTTTCAGTGTCTTGCATAATAGGAATACAATATTTTATCATGGTTCTTGGGAGGTGGAATAGCTACATGTTAACACTACAGGTGCTAGGTTTTTCTTAAGGCAGGTATATACTTTAATGAAAGAACACCTGCAGAACATCCCAGGTTTAATGCCTGGCATCTCCCAGTAAAGCTGCAAAAGGTCACTGTTGAGAACCCTGGAGAGAAATTGCCAATCAGTGCAGAACAGAGATGGGGAAACCTGTGCCCTGTCAAATGTGACTGGACTCAAATGTGACTGAAGTACCTTCAGCCCCAGGCAGAATGCCCAACAATCAGGAACGATGGGAAGTGTCCCAACAACATTCAGAGGTGTCATTGGCTTCTCATCCTTGATGAAGACATATTGAACTAGATGAACCAAAGGATTAACTCAGTTTCCAGTGTTCCTATGGTGGCTTCTTATATACCTTCCTATGTTTCTAAAATGGAGCCCCAGTCCATAGTCTTCTTCTACAGCCTTATGACTGCATAAGAACTGCTAGATCAGACCAAAGGCCTATTTAGTTCAGCATGCTGTTTTCCAAGAAAACCAACCAGACGCCTGTGAGAAGCCCTCTCCTGCCATTCATAGAATCATAGAATCATAGAATCATAGAATCATAGAGTTGGAATAGACCACAAGGGCCATCGAGTCCAACCCCCTGCCAAGCAGGAAACACCATCAGAGCACTCCTGACATATGGTTGTCAAGCCTCTGCTTAAAGACCTCCAAAGAAGGAGACTCCACCACACTCCTTGGCAGCAAATTCCACTGTCGAACAGCTCTTACTGTCAGGAAGTTCTTCCTAATGTTTAGGTGGAATCTTCTTTCTTGTAGTTTGGATCCATTGCTCCGTGTCCGCTTCTCTGGAGCAGCAGAAAACAACCTTTCTCCCTCCTCTATATGACATCCTTTTATATATTTGAACATGGCTATCATATCACCCCTTAACCTCCTCTTCTCCAGGCTAAACATGCCCAGCTCCCTTAGCCGTTCCTCATAAGGCATCGTTTCCAGGCCTTTGACCATTTTGGTTGCCCTCCTCTGGACACGTTCCAGTTTGTCAGTGTCCTTCTTGAACTGTGGTGCCCAGAACTGGACACAGTACTCCAGGTGAGGTCTGACCAGAGCAGAATACAGTGGCACTATTACTTCCCTTGATCTAGATGCTATACTCCTATTGATGCAGCCCAGAATTGCATTGGCTTTTTTAGCTGCCGCGTCACACTGTTGGCTTATGTCAAGTTTGTGGTCAACCAAGACTCCTAGATCCTTTTCACATGTACTGCTCTCAAGCCAGGTGTCCCCCATCTTGTATTTGTGCCTCTCATTTTTTTTGCCCAAGTGCAATACTTTACATTTCTCCCTGTTAAAGTTCATCTTGTTTGTTTTGGCCCAGTTCTCTAATCTGTCAAGGTCGTTTTGAAGTGTGATCCTGTCCTCTGGGGTGTTAGCCACCCCTCCCAGTTTGGTGTCATCTGCAAATTTGATCAGGATGCCCTTGAGTCCATCATCCAAGTCGTTGATAAAGATGTTGAATAAGACCAGTCCCAAGACAGAACCCTGTGGCACCCCACTAGTCACTCTTCTCCAGGATGAAGAGGAACCATTGATGAGCACCACTGTTCTCCAGCAAAGGGTATTCAGTGGTATGATGTCTTTTAAAGTTGCTGGTCATCATCACACCTTGTGGTAGCAAGTTCCATAAAGTGATTATGTACTGTGCAAAACTCTTCCTCTTGTCTGCCCCAAATGTCCTACGAAAAGGAGAAAGACTCTCTATCTACTTCTCCCTCAGCAAACAAAATTGTATGATGTCCTTTTTCCTAACCTAAAAGGCCCCAAACACTGAAATCTTTCTTCATAAGAGTGTTGCTCAATCCTCTCATCATTTTGATCACCCTTTTCCACACTTTTTCAAGCTCTACAATATCCTTTTTGAACTTCACATGTATGTCAAGCAGTCAATATGGCATTATGCCCAGCTCTCTCAGAAACTATAAACCTTCACACCTGCAGATGACAATTCAGCCACTATTCTTAGAATTCTGACAGTCTTCAATGTGATAGCAGCCATAGGCTCAGTCAGGAGACCAGAAATGCCTAAAGTTAATGTCTGTAGGTAAAGATGTGAGGAGATAAGTTGTACAAAATAAACCCAGTTTGCACTAATTTCCCATCTATCAATACGTTCTTGAATTTGTGGCTTACGAATAAAAGTAGAGTTGTTTTTTCCAAGGTCTGGGCTGGCAGAGACTTTGAGACAGAAATAATGAGTTTTGTGGCACACTGTGGCTACTAAATGCTCTACTTTTCCTCTGTTTTCTGAATCAGAGAATCAGACATAAACCACACGTCTATATTCTCCCTTGCAACAACAAGGAGAGTTACTTGCTTTCTATAAGATGCCAAATACTCGCTGGCTGCTGACAGTGCTTATGGGGTGAGTGGGTGTTTGTGTAGGTTCAGAAAGCAAATCACCCATGAGACATTTTTATTCTCTGAGCCATTGTAGATGGAGGAAAAAATCCTTTGATCTACTGAAAACGGAAGCTATATTTTAAACACTATAATCAAGTCTTCCATTCTGCTGCCTGAATTGGTTTTCCAGTGGCGGCAAATTTGGAAAGTGCTTTTTGTTTTGATTGTATGTGTGCACTCTCAGTAGTATTTTAATTATGGACTTGTATCTTACTCCAATTTCTTATTGTGAGCCAGCCTGGGATGAATTTCTATTAAGGGTGGTATATACCGGTAAGTATCTAGTATCAGGGCCAGGGAATCAGTGCCCCTCCAGATGTTGTTGGACTCCAACTCCCATCAGCCCCAGCCAACATGTCCAATTGCCAAGGCTGATGGGGGCTGGAGTCCAGCAACATCTGGAGAGCACTACGTTCCCCACCCCAGCCTTAAATAAAATAAATAAAAATAGTGTGCACTTTGATTAAGTTAAAACAATTTTCAAAAGCACTTAGGTGCCCTATATTTCCTGCACCCCTACTGGACAAGGTGTCAGCCCATCGTTGTAAGAGTACTGTATAAGCTTTGAAGCAGATCTGAAGCAGGAGGTGGCATGTATGCAGAATTTTGGTTTAGAATTTTTGTGTGAAGATTTATTAAACACAGTTTGTTTACCATCTTCCTTTCCAATACATGCTTTGCTTTTAATATGCAGCATGCAACTCTGGAATGGTTTAATCTTGGAAATCATCTATTTTTCCATTTCACTGCAACTGGTTAGGAAGCTCAGATGATTTCAGAGATTAAACAAAGCACAATTGTATAGAAGTAAAGTAGAATGTAAGCAGATTTTGTACTTATCTCCAGTTTCAACAAAAGATAGCTGGTAATTGCTTTTTTATAACTTGAGCTTTACATTTGGAAGTGGAGGGCAAAGAAAAGCTCCGTATCACAGCTTAAACACTAAAGCCGCAGATCTTTAACTTTCTATTCTGATAGTGAGCCAAACCATCAACCAACTTTAATTTTAAAAGTATATTTATACTAGATTCACAGGTGACAAAGGAAGCAGCAAGGATAATGTTTTTGGTCACTGCAAAATCCTATCTGGCCTACAATCTGCAGCTGGAATCAAAATAAGGAAAAGTTTTAAATGGTTAGCCATTCTGCCTGTGTCTGAGCAGGACAGCTTGTGCCCAGCAATAGGAAACAAATCTAGCTTTATCAAGAAGCAAGAAACCTGTTGCTTAGCAACAAATAAAATCCTCACAATTGTACATTCTCTCTCACACACAAAAGTACCCAGAACCCAAGCATTCAAAGATGAAGGGGCAAAAGACAGATGCAGCACAAGATCAATTTTTATCTATTTACCTTTTTTTTTAAGGAGGGACTTCCCTTCTGCATTATATATTAGCCTCCTTCATAAAACTTTAAGACCTTTCTGACATACTACATAGAACTCCGATCTTAGGTGTGGTTGCAATTTCAGTCCTGGGCAGCAAAAACTATGGGTACATATGCCTTATCTGTTTCAATGGAGCTGTGCCCTAGCATAGCATGGCTTAGAATTTCACATGCCCCTGAGCACTAGTTGTGGAGTCTTATAGGAGAGAGTGCTGTTACTCTCAGCTTTGACTTGTGAGGTTCCCATGGGCATCTGGTTGGCCACTGAGAACAGAATGCTGCACTAAAGGGGGGCTCTTTTCATGAAACCAGAAAGGATATTTCAGACACCCCCCCCCCAAGTGTCCCTATTTTCCAGGGACAGTCCTGGATGTATAGAAGCCATCCCAGTTTCTGGTTTGATTCTGGAATGTCTGACTTTTCCTTAGGATATCCCTGTTTTCATCAAAGATGTTGGAGGGTATGGTATTTGTGACTTCCACAAGCTATGGAAGGGGTAGTTGGCCCTGACTGTCTGCCCAACCCCTATGCCTCAGTAGATAGTTATATGGAGTTCAACAGCTCCCTTGGATAAATATGTTTAGGATGGAGTGATTTAGAATTAATAGCCAAAGTCAATCATGCAGTAGTAGGAAAGTTTGGTGAAAATGTACTATGTATATATTTGGGGGAAGCTGACTGTCTTGCTCCAGTGCTGCTCTTATGAGCTGTGTGCTCTGGCATTCCCCATGGTGTTTTTGCCTGGACCTTAAGGTTGCAGCTGAACCCAGCGGGCAAGAAAAATCAAATATATAAGCCAGGCCCTTGGGTTTGTAACTTCCACAAACATTTCATAAGAAAAATAAAGTAATCCACAAACACTTCCAGCATTCCCCTCAGTAAAGAGTAAGACCTTTTTAAAAAATGCAGACATTTTTCCTGGGGGATGTTCCTCCTAAGGTCAAGCTAGCAAAAACTCACAGACAAATAAGATATGTAAGGAACATTTAAGAATTTGAAATGTTGGCCATGAACATACAGTAAACCCATGGTCTAGCCACTGGTTGTGCTATGCTGATCACAACAGCAAATGAAACTGTGTTTTAGAAGTCAGCATACCCTCCAACATTTCTCTGATGAAAATAGAGATGTCCTATTCAATAATAATAATAATAATAATAATAATAATAATAATAATAATAATAATAATTTTATTACTTATATCCCACCCATTTATGGGTAGCTTTCAACAGATATAAAAACATAATAAAACATTAAACATTAAAAACTTCCTTATACAGGGCTGCCTTCAGATGTCTTCTAAAGGTTTCCTATGTCTTTGACTCGGGGGTCACATAACTCCATATCACCCAACATTTCTCCAGTGAAAATGTTGTTGTTGTTTAGTCGTTTAGTCGTGTCCGACTCTTCGTGACCCCATGGACCAGAGCACGCCAGGCACTTCTGTCTTCCACTGCCTCCCGCAGTTTGGTCAGACTCATGTTTGTAGCTTCGAAGACGCTATCCAACCATCTCGTCCTTTGTCGTCCCCTTCTCCTTGTGCCCTCCATCTTTCCCAACATCAGGGTCTTTTCCAGGGAGTCTTTTCTTCTCATGAGGTGGCCAAAGTATTGGAGCCTCAGCTTCACGATCTGTCCTTCCAGTGAGCACACAGGGCTGATTTCCTTAAGAATGGATACGTTTGATCTTCTTGCAGTCCATGGGACTCTCAAGAGTCTCCTCCAGCACCATAATTCAAAAGCATCAATTCTTCGGCGATCAGCCTTCTTTATGGTCCAGCTCTCACCTCCATACATCACTACTGGGAAAACCCAATGAAAATAGGGATGTCCTAAGAAAAATTGGGACAATCTAGGATCAAACAGAAACTGGGACGGCTTCTGTAAATCTGGGACTGTCCCAGGAAAATAGGGACACTTGGAGGGTCTGAGTCAATAGTGCCTTAAGGCAGCTGCACATTGGTTTTTAACCCATTTCTGCAGAAGTTGATAGTTTTGGGCTAATGTAGCACCATTAATTGCAAAGGGACACATTGAGGTTCTTCTGAGGTAGTGGGGGTGCATACTGAAGTGCAAAGTTTCCTTCAAAACTTGAGGCCTCTGGGGAATTAGATGCAAAACAGTGCATTTCAAAATAATGTCCTAGGGAGAGTCTCAAGGTCCAGGTGGAGAGGCCTGGAGAGCTCCATTCAGTCCTCTTCCCCAAGCCTGAGATTCCTCACTCCTGCCATAGAAGAGATGTATCTTGCCATGTGAAAGTTGTAATCTCCCTGCACATACTCATGAAAGCAAGAGGCAATCTGAGTCGAAAATAGCCTGTTGATTGTTTTCGAAAATATATTATCAAACCCACAAAGGTGGAAGGAGTACAATAATGTGCCTCACCAAGATTTTTCTCAGAGAGAGAGATACAATATATGCACAAATAAATCGTTTCTTGGAAGAGTTAAGAGTTAAAACTGATGTCAGAGTTGCTTTGTTTTTTAACGTAATGATTGCTTTCACTGGAAACTGTGATGAAAACGAGAAAGCTAGGTATCTAAATGTCTGTGCTCATTTAATGTGAGTCATGCATGCACAAACCAATGATCCAATTTATTCTATTGTAGTACTCTCAGCTAAGTTCACCTTCCACCTTCCCTTTCGGCTATCTGAGTTAGTCGTGTTCCTTGTGTTATCCTGATCCAGCCAACTCCTTGGCTCAATTTTCTCTCTCTGGTTTTATTTATTATTAAATTAGTATACCGTGACTTCAGGGTGAGGTCCACAGCATAAAAATGCAAGATAAAAACACTAAATATATAATGACAACAAGAGCAAGAACAAAAACAAACCAACAACCAAACATTCATCTGTAATATTCAGGCTGCAATCCTATATATACCTACCTGGGAATAAGCACCATTAAGCAGAAGAGGACTTAATTCTGAGTAGGCATGCATAGGATTGCACGGTCAGGAGATTTTTTATCATGTGGAGTGCAACCTTCATGTATGTGTCCTCAGACCTGGTTTCAGTGTTCCTGATGGCTTCTGGCCAGGGGGAGATCCACATTATTCTGTGACCCTGATCTATAATAAAAGGTTAGGAACTTGCCATTTTCACTGGTTTCCATGTTGCATGACTAATATATGTCTCAAATCTAAAGCTACTCAGGTCTCAGCGGTGGTGAAATGTGCTACTCATTTAGTCAAGAACTGAATCCACATTTCCCAATTCAAAAACTAGTTCCTGTGCAACAAGGAAATATATGCCAATAGTTATTGTTACAATTAAGTACTTAATTGTTCAAAAAAAGCTGAACATCAAGCACTGCGTTTTTCATTGGCAATCTTTGTTTGTTGCAAATTAAAATCTCACTAATTAAAGTCACCTTGAGTGGATTAACCTGAAGTTCAGGAATTATTTTGATTTTAATTAAACATAAAGACTGAGTTCAAATAATGTGAGTAGCCTGGCAGACTTGGAATAGGAAAAGCTAAAGCTTACTGTGTGTGCTTCAGACCTTAATGCATAATACTATGCCTAGTACTGACAGCACGCAATAATGTTATGTAAGGTCACATATTCTTCAGCAAAAGCTACAATAACAGACACAGCAGAAGAGTTAAGGCTGAACCTCAGCCATAATGGAATTCCCTTGCTTTTGAAGTTGCATCACCTCCTTTACTCAAAACAACATGTCTTGTTTGTTAGATTGGACAAAAAAAGGGTTATATTTTGTTAAAATGAAAGGCACACATTTTTACATGCACGTTCATATAGATATAGATGTGCTGCATTTCTGTTTAGGGTACATGACATGAACAGACTGGTAAATCCAGTTTTCTTTATATGCAGCCACACATGAAAACTATCTGCTCTCAAAAGTTTCCTACCTGCTTTGCAAAATAAAATAAAATAATTTTTAATTTTTTTAAAAGTCACCAGCATTATGTCCAGTTCAGTGGTACCTCTGGTTACATATGTTTCAGGTTACAGACTCTGCTAACCCAGAAACAGTACTTCGGGTTAAGAACTTTACTTCAGGATGAGAACAGAAATCGTTCTCCGGTGGCGCGGCAGCAGCAGGAGGCCCCATTAGCTAAAGTGGTGTTTCAGGTTGAGAACGGACCTCCGGAACAAATTAAGTACTTAACCTGAGGTACCACTGTATGGGACTTGTGTAATGGCAAAGTTGGAACAAAATATATGAGAGACCCAGCTTTGTCCCATTTTTTAAAAAAGGTTTGGTACAATTGGTACAATTCACCAATGGAGACAGCTTGCTTAAAACAATTGGGCACATGCTTTGGTATACAGTGGTACCTCGGGTTACATACACTTCAGGTTACATACGCTTCAGGTTACACACTCCGCTAACCCAGAAATAGTGCTTCAGGTTAAGAACTTTGCTTCAGGATAAGAACAGAAATCATTCTCCGGTGGCGCGGCAGCAGCGGGAGGCCCCATTAGCTAAAGTAGTGCTTCAGGTTAAGAACAGTTTCAGGTTAAGAACAGACCTCCGGAACGAATTAAGTACTTAACCTGAGGTACCACTGTATTCCAAATCACTTTCAGTGCAGCTAGCCACCCCGTGAGGCAGTTGGATTTTCCATTGTTTGTATTGTAACTCTAAAAAAGTAATTATGTTCAGGCAGTCTGGAGAGGTGTTTGGTTCTACTGCAAAACCAATGAATACATGGTGAGCCATCGGGGGTGTTGAAAAGTCCCATTATCAAGTCCCATAGCAGTGAATCTGACAAGGAAATAGACATGAATGGTTTCCAAGGACAAGATATCCCTCTGGTTTTTCTGCAAGCAATCAGGAAGGATACATGTAGCAAGAATAATCTATGGAGAACATAAAATATTCCCTTTTGCCTGCACTGAAGCCATGTTCTCCATCACATGAATTCACAGGCTGCATTATTTACAACAGCTATGAAAATACTCATATAAGAACCTTATATTTTTCAGAGATGAATAGATGCTAGGATTCAGAGTCAATCTGGCAGCCCAGATTTTCAAATTCTGCACCCTTTTTTCCATACACCTAATTCCTCCAAATGCTATCCTCAATTTTGGAAAAAGTCTAGTAGTGTATATTGAATCATTTCAGTAAAAGTTAGAGAAGCTAGATGAAGGAGATGAGTTTAGTTCAGAGCTCAGAACTTTTAAAACAGTCGTACCTCGGATTACATACGCTTCAGGTTACAGACTCCGCTAACCCAGAAATAGTACCTTGGGTTAAGAACTTTGCTTCAGGATGAGAACAGAAATCGTGCTCTAGCAGCACAGTGGCAGCAGGAGGCCCCATTAGCTAAAGTGGTGCTTCAGGTTAAGAACAGTTTCAGGTTAAGAACAGACCTCCAGAATGAATTAAGTACTTAACCCGAGGTACGACTGTATTTATATTCAGTCTCATTACATCCATTGCATCGTAAATAAATTAATAAGCGAATCTGCAGTGGTGTGTCCTATGCCTGAAGGGTTGGTCAAAGCCTTTATCTTTAATTCTGTTCTTAAAATTCCTCTGGCAAATTTAAACTAAGGGGCTACCGTCTGATCTGGCATTTCATGGATTGAAGGATGAGCTGAAGAGTCATCAAGGTCAATTCTTAGAGGTTCAGCATAGTTGCCATACCGTTCTGGTAACTCGGGAATGTAGAAACCACCTAGAAGGTATGGGAACACACAAGAGGAATCATTCCAGTGCCAACCCATGACTCGGTTTCTGTCAGTTTAGGACTTTCACCTTTTCAAAGGTCTACTAAGACATGGTTCTTCGGTCTACTGTAAGCCAGGTAACTTATTTTGAAGCCATGCTTGAAAATCGTGTTGTTCTTTGTGTAACATATGGAGCCATTTTCACAGAATTTCACGCAGTGTAAGTGTTTGACAGCATAAGTATTACTTACAATAAGCCAGTGTTCGTAGTAATCATGAACAGTATGTCAGGGATGGGAAACCCATGCCCTTCCAGACGTTGTTGCACTCAGCCCCAGCCAGCATGGCCAAAAGGTAGGGATGATGGGAGATGTAGCCCATCTATATCTGGAGGGTCACAGGCTCCCCATCCCTGCTCCTGGTGATCCATTCGTACCACATTGTTTTTGTGCTATCAGAGCAGTGTGTGGTACGAGTTATGGGGAGACAATGATCATGCTGCTCCTGTAACATATCGACCCCAACATGACTTAAGATGCCTAATGGTGAAATAAACCCTGTGAATCACGCAAGATAAAACTAATGAAAGCATGAGGGAAGCAGATCAATTGCCCAGGAGAAGTCAGCTGGACTGCATGTGTTCTAAATGGTCACAAAAACACAATTTTAAAAACCTCTGGTTCAAGGCTCTGAAATGTCACACACAGACTGATATGTGCAGGAATGGGCATAACAGTTCTACGACACAATGGCTATTTCTGACAAAGGAACTTCAAACTCAGGATAGACTGAGTTATGATTAAGTTCATTTTTGCAAGGAATGACGATATACAACGGTCTGTCACCTTGATGTTCTACGGCACTGAAATGATCACAGTGAAGTTTTACCACACTGAAGCTTTCCAGATAGTCATTCCATACTGTCAACACATGGGAGAAATAATAGAAGGTGAAACCAAATGGAAGATGAAATCAGTTGTGTTATTTCTTTTAAAGCCACAGCCAGCACTATAGAGCAGAGGACTGCAATTTTCACTGTTGTACACCTGCTTTCCTAAGGCAAGGCACCATTGACAGCAATCCCAAAATAATTAAGACATTAGAAAGACAAGCATCTTGGTTTCCAGCATGCTCTTTTATCCCAAGTATTGTGGTAGGCAAGCTAAAACACTAAAACACACACACACACACACACACACACACACACAGAGAGAGAGAGAGAGAGAGAGAGAGAGAGAGAGAGAGAGAGTTTTCAATAACTATGAGAGTCTTAAGGCCCTCTAGAAATGGGCCCAGTTAATCCCCAACCTCTGGAAGAAGAAGCTAAGATACTGGGGGAAAGGAAAAGATGATAGACCAACTTTGGGCTGCCTGCTGACTATTATTGGGGAAAGAATGCTGGACTAAAGAGGGGCAGGGTAGGATGGTTCAGCAAATTCTTTGTGTTGTAAATCTGGAGAGATTTACTAACATTAAAGAGGAAACGTAAATTTAAAAATACATTATTAGTTTTTAAAAAGAACACTATAAATGTGATCTTTTATTTCAGAAAAAGCTAAGTTATAAAACAATGCAGTCTATATTTTACAATGGCTGTTGTAAAATGTGTGCTTGCCTAGTCACTGATGATAAAAGAACGGAAGCACATAAAAAAATTATTTAGGCCATGCGAGTCTATATTATTCAGATATGCAAAATATCTGTGCTTTTTTCCTCTTTCATTTTTGTTAACAAACTGATATTATGCTGCTTGAATAGAATGGAATATCATATTAGGTACTGATTACATTATAGACCTCATAAATAGCTTGAGAAAAGAGGCTGCATAAAACTTTAAATATTTCTCTCTGTCTTCCTCCCTCTCTCTCTCTCTCTCCCCCCTCAGACAGAAAAGGCTTACAGCTCCTGAAAGTAGAGCTTACATAGCTATTACAGTGGTACCCCGCAAGACGAATGCCTCGCAAGACGGAAAACCCGCAAGACGAAAGGGTTTTCTGTTTTGGAGGCGCTTCGCAAGACGAATTTCCCTATGGGCTTGCTTCGCAAGACGAAAGCCCATAGGGAAATCTCCGGGGACCTGTTTTAAATTGCTGGCGGTCGGGAGCAAAGACTTTCGCCCACAGCCGGCCTTCAGAAGAGGTCCTGGACCTCTTCTGAAGGCTGGCGGGGGGCAAAAGTCTTTGCTCCCCCCGCCTGCCTTCCCGGGACAGCGGAGACTTCTCCGCTGCCCGGGCGATATTAAAATGCTGGCGGGCGGGAGCGAACGCTTCGCTCCCGACCCCCAGCATTTTAAAATCTTTGGGCGAGTGTCTGCAAGCCTCGCGCGCCCGGCAGGAGGTCCCGCCGGGTGCGCGAGGCTTGGGGCGGCAGCCTGTCACCCGAAGCACGGGGAGCCCTCCGGAGGGCTTCCCCTGCTTCGGGCGAGTGTCTGCAAGCCTCGCGCACCCGGCAGGAGGTCCCGCCGGGTGCGCGAGGCTTGGGGCGGCAGCCTGTCACCCGAAGCACGGGGAGCCCTTCGGAGAGCTCCCCTTGCTTTGGGCGAGTGCCTGCAAGCCTCGCGCGCCCGGCAGGAGGTCCCGCCGGGTGCGCGAGGCTTGGGGCGGCAGCCTGTCACCCGAAGCACGGGGAGCCCTCCGGAGGGCTTCCCCTGCTTCGGGCGAGTGTCTGCAAGCCTCGCGCACCCGGCAGGAGGTCCCGCCGGGTGCGCGAGGCTTGGGGCGGCAGCCTGTCACCCGAAGCACGGGGAGCCCTCCGGAGGGCTTCCCCTGCTTCGGGCGAGTGTCTGCAAGCCTCGCGCACCCGGCAGGAGGTCCCGCCGGGTGCGCGAGGCTTGGGGCGGCAGCCTGTCACCCGAAGCACGGGGAACCCTCCGGAGGGCTTCCCCTGCTTCGGGCGAGTGTCTGCAAGCCTCGCGCACCCGGCAGGAGGTCCCGCCGGGTGCGCGAGGCTTGGGGCGGCAGCCTGTCGCCCGAAGCACGGGGAGCCCTCCGGAGGGCTTCCCCTGCTTCGGGCGAGTGTCTGCAAGCCTCGCGCACCCCGCAGGAGGTCCCGCCGGGTGCGCGAGGCTTGGGGCGGCAGCCTGTCACCCGAAGCACGGGGAGCCCTCCGGAGAGCTCCCCTTGCTTTGGGCGAGAAGTCTCTGCTGCCCCGGGCGATCTTAAAATGTTGGCGGGCGGGAGCGAAGCGTTCGCTCCCGCCCCCCAGCATTTTAAAATCTCCCCGGGACAGCAGAGACTTCGCTCCCGCCCGCCAGCATTTTAAAATCGCCCTGGGACAGCAGGGGCTTTTAAAATGCTGGCGGTCGGCAGCAAAGCCCTCCTGTCCCCGGAGCTTGCGGGGCGGGAGGTGGGAAGAAGGGCTTTTTTTCCCACCGCCAGCCTTCAGAACAGCCTTCTGAAGGCTGGCAGTGGGAAAAAAGCCCTTGTCCCCCCCCCCCCCAGCCTTCAGAAGAGGTCGGGGAACAGACTGTCCCCGGACCTGGTCTGAAGGTGGTTTCCCTAGGAACGCATTAATTGATTTTCAATGCATTTCTATGGGAAACCGTGCATCGCAAGACGAAAAACTCGCAAGAAGAAAAAACTTGCGGAACGAATTAATTTCGTCTTGCGAGGCACCACTGTACAAGGAATCACTGCATCTCTGAAAGTGTTTACAATTGTCAGACATCCTTAAAAGCATTAGGTGTTTTTCTTCATCCTTTGTGTTAGGACAAGTGACAACCAAATGAGCAGTGATTGGCCTGGCCTGTTTGTTATCTGCTTTTCTACACTTATACAGAAGACTATAAAGGACAAGGCACAATAGGAAGAGCTCTGCTGGATTAGAACAAAGACCTATGTCAGCCAGTATCCAGTTTCCTACAGAGGTCCTACAGAGGATTAGAACAAAGGCCTATGGCAAGCCAGAAAGGAGAACTTGGTCGCAAGACCACTGTCCCACCTGCGTTTCCCAGCAACTGTAATATTCCACGTCATTCTGCCTCTGATTCTGGAGTTATTATAACCAAAATGACCAGTAGCCCTCTATAACCATTGTCCTCCATGAATATGTCATATCCTCCATTAAAGCCATCAATATTAGTGGCCTTCACCACAGCTTGTGTTAGCTGTATGAAGAATTACTTCCTGGATCTCCCATCATTCAGATTCACTGGGTTCTAGTACTGTAAGAGAGAGAGAGAAAATCTCTCTGCCCACATTGTTCAAACTATACATAATTTTGTACACCTCTATCAAATCTCCTCACTCACTCTTTTTATAAACTACAAAGTCAGAACATTTCTCACAGAGGAGTTGATCCAACCCCCAGTTTAGTTTGCCCTTTTTCTGCACCTTCACATTCTACAATATTGTTGTTGAAATAGGGCAAGGAGAATGGCACACAGTATACCCAGAATAGTTATGCCATTATACAAACTTATCATATTGGCAGTTTTCTTTTTCGTCCCTTACATGGCATGGATTTCATCTTATCCACAGATGCTATAAACATTTTCATTCCATCATAACCTCCAATATTGGTTTGGCAGGACATATTTGCTCTAGCCATGATTATTGCTCTTCAACAAGACTTGTTCTGCTATATGCTTGGTAGTTTTATATTTAATCATGCTTTCAACCCAGAATAGATATTAAGCTAACTGACCAACAATTTCCTGGGGATTCCTCCTCTACTGACCCATCTTTTAAAAACTGGTGTTACACTGGTCACCACACAGAGCCAGTGTGGTGTTGTGGTTAAGAGCAGTAGACTCGTAATCTGGGGAACCGGGTTCGTGTCTCTGCTCCTCCACATGCAGCTGCTGGGTGACCTTGGGCTAGTCACACTTCTTTGAAGTCTCTCAGCCCCACTCACCTCAGAGAGTGTTTGTTGTGGGGGAGGAAGGGAAAGGAGAATGTTAGCTGCTTTGAGATTCCTTTGGGAATATCAAATCCAAACTACTACTACTACTACTACTCCTCCTCCTCCTCCTCCTCTTCTTCTTCTTCTTCTTCTTCTTCTTCTTCTTCTTCTTCTTCTTCTTCTTCAACTTCCAGTCCTCAGGTATAGAATAATATTAGGGAAAGGTTTCTTTTTCTTTTTAGAAGATCAACAGTTTTACTTCTGAATTTTGTTTTGTTTTAAGAACTAACAGGGAGATACAATCTGCTAACTTCCTTCAGTTAAACAAATTTAACTACTCTGGACATGTAAGTAGTGGCGTCGCAATGGGGGGGGCAGTACGTCCCGGGTTCCATGTCTGCGGGGGTGACAAGAAGTCACCCTGTGGGGGCTCCCGGCGGTGCGAGCAGCCATCACGCCACCACAGCTGCCTTTGGAGGATCCTCCGTTTGCGGCTGCAGCCACGAGCAGAGGATCCCGGCGCCAGCAGCAAACCGCTATACATGCGCCGTACGTAGTGATGCCCGCCCCGGGTGTCACGACGCCTTCCTTCTCCCCTGCATGTAAGTGAAATTAGCATCAAGCTACAATGGTGGTTATTTCTCTCCTCCTACCTGAGTAATGTCTAATGTTGCAGAAGTTACTCACCATGCATCATAAATAAGGAAGGGGGGGAACTGCAAGAGAAATAACTTTTTGACTATGCTTGAGTCAGTTTCACATACTAATCTACCATAAAACTGCTATGAAATTATACAAAAAAAAATTGTTTAATGCTTGTGAAGCTGTAAATAAAAGGAGATCCATTTGTCATTGAGAACTGGTCAAAGAATGCCAAGTTCACCAGCTAGCTAGAAATCAAATCAAACATTATGCCATACAGTTCCTCCCTCCTCTGTCCAGTTGTACAGCTGTTCTCTCTGCAGCATCACTTTGAACAACTAAGCAGCCCCAAAGGTTTCTGCATGATAGCTGTGCTTTTTATTCTTTTAAGAGACAATATTTTTAATATAAAGAACTGCCCTACAGCCTGGTTGTCCCCTGTAACCCAGTACTGTCCACTCTGATAGGTAGTACTTCTCATGCACAGGACTTGCTAGAACCTGCTACTCAAAAGTTTAAGTAAAAAAGCAGATAGAAGAGGAGGGTCACTTTCCTCTTATGATTGCCTTTGTAGTCAGAGAAACCTCTTACCTAGACGAGAACATAGGTAACCTATCACACTCTTCACCAACCTGCTGCCCTCCAGATGCTTTTGATTACAACTCCAATCAGTCCCAGTGTCATGCAGCTGCACTGGCTTGGGCTGATGGAAACTGTAGTCCGAAGCATTTGGAGGGCACCAGCTTGGAGAAGACTTGCCTATCCTAACTAAGGCAGTACTTTTCTACAGTGGTACCTGAAACCGTTCTTAACATGAGGCACCCTTTCGCTAATGGGGCCTCCCGCTGCCACCAGACTTCCACTCACATCCCGGGCCAAAGTTCACAACCAGGAGCATCTACTTCTGGATTAGTGGAGCTTGTTACCCTAAGCGTTCATAAGGAGGATGGTATGTAACCCAAGGTTCCACTGTAATTTGAATTATAGTGATTTCAGAAATGCATACAGTGCACAAAAGTCCTTGAAGTTATGTCTGTTCTCCATATTTATAGAGAACTCTATAGCTGCTGGAAAAATATAAGTTCAACTCTGCAGGCTAAAAGGGGGGGGGGGGATTTAGAAGCTTCGTTATTGGGGTCCTACTCTCCAAACATCCACCATAAGAAATAAGTCACCAAATCATGCTGTTATGATAATTGGGTCAACAGCCAAGTGCTGCATATCAAACCTACTGACTTGCTCACCTGCATTTTGCACTAATGATCCTCCTTGCCAAGACATTGTAAGGACCCATATTTGTGGCATGCACTTAACAAGATTCACTCTGTGCCAGCTAGAATGATTCAAATTACTCTGCAAATGTGGCTAGAAACTGGGTTAAATGAGACGTGGCACACTGGGTCCAATATCCTTTCAGGGATACTTCAGTAACCAGGCAAAGTTATTAGAAATTGTTTCACCAATGAGCAGCAACATGTGACATGTAATAGCTCTCTCTTTTCCTTGCCATTCATCTTAGAGCCTTCAAGGTGATCAAACCTACCCGCTGCCAGCTCTATATGTAAGTTAACTGCAAGTGGGATACTTCCCCCCACACCAGTTACTGAAGTCCACAGGACTACCAGCTCCTGCTGCTCCACCAGATGAACTCTTATTATCGCTGTGCTCTGGTGTGCCCAACCAGATTCTTACTCAGTTGAACTCGGCAAGGAGCACTGCAGGGAAAGTACTTGTGCTTAGAAGCTCAGCACTAATAGACTTCTGCTACAGCTGCCAGCCTGGTTCAAAGACAGGAGAATAAAAAGTCGGTGCAAAGAAACAAACAGCAGAGAAGTGCCAAAAAATTAAGGGTTTGGAGGAGAAATTGAATGCACAAAGAGGCCTTAAGCCAAGGAAAAGACCAGCATGGGAGGAATAAGGAACAGGTGCACAAAGGAGAGCGTTGCTTCTCCTCATAGATTTTCTGACATATAGGAAGGGTAAAAATAGTCATTGAAATGGGAGACAAAGAAAAATTCCCCCCTCCCAAAGGTAACCCATAATCTGCAGCCATGTAATGGCCTACTTAAACTATATTTGTATCAGATTGTCAACATGTATTACACTCATCAAGATCAGAGATTATTCATACTCTCCACTACTACAGTAAAACTACAGGGATCAGATAATACGATTTTGCATAGTGCTAAAAGCTGACAGTACTAATTTAGGGTGCATTTTCCTGACTCTACAATCTCATCTTGAGGTTCACCCACCCACCTGGTTAGGGAGTCTTGCAGAGCTTGTGCCATATTCCCTTGTGCGCTAGTGAGTCATTCTCACTTTCCTTTATTCATTTCTGTCTTGGGTACTGGATAAACTTCTGTCGGGGTGCTTGAAGTCTAATGTTACCATTTTAGGTGACTGAATTAGAAGAGTATAGTGATGTTTCTTGGCTCAGTGATTCTGCTGTCAAATGTGATTCTGCTGCCCTGCAGTTGGGTGCATGTGCAACAAGTTATTTCAGACAACCCAAAACTATGGTAAAAGACAACAGTGAAAAAACAGAACGAATACTTTGATTATTGGGGAGGGTGGGCAGACAGAGACTACAGGCAGAAAGGTTAAATGGCATGCTCTGCTCAGACCAAGGGAGAAGGTGAGAAAACTGTAGCATGTCTCTCTCTGTAATCAATGGATAAGGTCCCAAGCACTGCAAGACTGTACCCATCCCTTTACTAAACTAGGGGGTGGCAGTGAGGCAGAGGGAGAAGGCCAATATATTTTTGGTCAAAGCAAGAAGTCTTCATTCAGGCAATCACAGACCTGGTCAGCAGCAAAATCTGTAGCTGCAAAACTGGAATAAATAATGGAAGTGTCTATTGGCTTACCTGTGGTGGATAAGATCACATATTACATTTGTTCCCACTAGTGATGTGAAGTGAATATTCTCCACAAACTGTAAATTCTAATGCAAGAACCAGTTTTACAACCCACATTTAAAAAATATAGTAAATAAGCTGTGATATTGCCAGTGTAAGTAAAGAATAATGATTTTTTTTAATCCAGTTACATTACTGGGTATTGTGTCATTCACCATTGGCAGTTCTGAAATGTGAGCTATAGAAAACATTGTTATTTTTTAGTTTTAAAAATGCTATGATCTCGCAGGTGATCAGTGTGGAACTGAAGATGGTGACATCCTCTTAAGATGTTTGAGGAGTCAATATAAATTTATAAACATTTGAGACTTGTTACTTAAAGCCTTTTTTTTTCTTGTGACAATTTATCAGTTGTAATTTAAATATGTTGTGTGCTGCCTTACTTGTCTAAGCAGATAGTAATTTGCATTTCTGATGTTATGCAACTTGTCATTACTGATTATTTGTGTTTTATTCTCTGGAAATAATAGCATTTATTTTAAACTTTTTATTGGTTTTATTAGTATTGCACTAAAAATACAGTACGATGTAGATATGCTTATGAAAGAACATACTCATGTAGTGGACCTGAGTTTTTTTATATATTCCTTTTACTTTAAAAGCTACATTTCATACATACACGACATAATTAGAATTCAAAGTTGATGGTAAATATATGGATAGTTGCAGGCTTAGTGATTAACGTGAGTCATTCACATTGAATCTTCAATTTCAAGTTTGGTGCAAAAAATCAAAGAATGTGAATTCACTGCATTGCCCCATTGAATAAAAGTACAGTGGTACTTCAGGTTAAGAAGTTAATTCATTCCGTTCTTAACCTGAAACTGTTCTTAACCTGAGGTACCACTTTAGCTAATGGGGCCTCCCACTGCCGCCATGTGATTTCTGTTCTCATCCTGAAGCAAAGTTCTTAACCTGAGGTACTATTTCTGGGTTAGCGGAGTCTGTAACCTGAAGCATCTGTAACCCGAGGTACCACTGTATCTGTACAGTTTTTGGTTGCCATCTGAACAAGTTCACCCATGAATAAACATGTATCTTAACTAATTATATCATTTTCAATCCATTAAAATGAATATTTGCCTACTTTAAATGAAAATTCTCTAATATTCTCATTAATCGAGAATATTCTCGAGAATTTAACATCACTAGTTCCCACATGTGCCTCTCCAAGTAAGACCAAGCTTGCTATCAGGGATAAGAAATGGATTGGGTGAACTGGTAGGAGAACTTAAGGAAGAAGGGCCACCACTCTGGGGCAGAACATTTGCCTTCCATGCAAAAGGTTGTCTCCAGCATCTTCAGGTAGGGCTGGGAGAAAAGCCCTGGCTGAAATCCTAGAAAGCCACTGCAGGCCAGTCAGCTAGATGGGCTAATACTTTTGATCAATATAAGGCAGCTTTCTATGTTCCTGTGCAGGCCTCAGTTTGGTTGCTGTGTAGAATTACGGTATATCTTGATGAGCCCGGCCAAAGATTCTGCCTCATATAACAAGATTTTGTGTGTATCAAGACGAGCAGGTGATGTATGTTGTGAGAGAAAGCCTCTCCTCCTACCAGAGGGGAGGTGTTGTGAGCGGGAGCCGTTCCCACATCAGCAGGGGGGCGTATTTGGCCCCCTGCGTCACTTTCCCAGCTGCTGTGCTGCGCCCGTCAGGCCAGCCAATAGGGCTGGCTTGGGGGCGGGCTTTAGCCGCATTCAAGCAGCCGCGGCAGCCCTGTGCCTCATTCTGCTGCGCGGGGTGGGGTCATGTTTCCTGCTTGGCAGGGGGTTGGACTCGATGGCCCTTGTGGTCTATTCCAACTCTATGATTCTATGATATATAGATTGTTTGATCCAATGCCTAAGCCAATACCACTCACATGCTGTAACCAATCAAGTTGTGGCCTTCTTTAGCCCATTAACCTAAAATACATGTGTCCTTGTGTCTTATTTATCCCTAAGCGGGTAGCGGGTCCTCGACTCACAAGGGTTAGAAACATTAACATCTCTGGTCTAGGATAGTCTTGGCTCGACAGAAACAGAACTGAAGAGATCTTGAGTTTTCTACATCTTTGCTTTACGGTGCTTTGCCCCCGATTCTAAAAATCAGGTCTGCGTGGCTAATTCTCCATACATCATTCAAACTGCATTAAAAGTTTCAGTGCTGCTTTGAGAGGATTCCATGGTGATGAAACTGTGAAAAAGCCAGAACACCAGGAATGCCGAAGTCACCTAAGGATCCTGTGGGTGTGAAATTGTAGGCAATTACATCTGATCACTGTGTCAGACATTGCTGCTGAATTTATTCAAATTTGCTATAGAAATTGTTTTGAAGTACTTCAGAATACCAAGAGCCCTGATTAAAGCAAATTGTGTCTACAATATGCAATGCTGCGGGAAGAGAATCTAGTCCAACAAGAGTTGTACATGATTAGAAAATGTCAAACACCAGAACAACAACAACAAATTAAAGAAATGAAATGTCTCAGAAAAATACTGCTCCTGAGTTTCAAAGTCTTCTGGAAGACGGTCACTAGCAACCGACTCAGGACAGGTGAGAGCAAAATGGAATTATGTAAATGGGACCCATAATGAAGATGAGGACAAATTGTGTCGACTAAGTTAAAACTATTTTTTTTGCAGGAGGTGGTATAATCTGACAATGTTATATATTGGTGTCCAGGGGAGAAGATTCCTGAAAAACAAGTACAGTGCTGCATTTTAAAATATTGAGTGTTTAGGAGATGGGGCACAGAGAACATCCTTTTCCACAAAAAATATTCCATTTTCAGTCCTTGGCATCTCCAAACTGGGCTGGAAAGACTCCCCTCTGAAACTCTGGAGAGCTGCTAGTAGCCATTGTAGAGTAGACAATACTGAGTAAGTTGTACCAATGGACTCAGTATGTATGGATATGAATATGGATGGATGTATCAGCAGTAAGCCCATATCATCACAGTTCTACTTAACAACTAAGTAAAACAACAGCTTCATCGTCACCTGCACCAGCCCTCAACTTGTGACACTCAAGATTAGATGGTATTTCTTGATCCTTTCCACCTATTTGACAATGATCCTGTCCAACTTGCAGCACTGACTCTGCCTCAATAGGCTGCACAAAAGCTAGAATTATAAGATGGTCCAAAGTACAGCAGGGAACAAATCATCCATCAATTTTGCCTCCTC
This sequence comes from Podarcis muralis, assembly GCF_964188315.1. Taxonomy (NCBI): domain Eukaryota; kingdom Metazoa; phylum Chordata; class Lepidosauria; order Squamata; family Lacertidae; genus Podarcis; species Podarcis muralis. Next base: position 57,036,226 of record NC_135660.1, read on the forward strand.
ACAAAGGCCATTGTTGATAGCTGCTTTATTCAAAGTTGCTGCCACCCACCCTGGATACTGGAAAAACAGCACAGAGAAGCAACATAATCAGGTTTAGGTTTCCGTGGGCTCTCAGCAAGATAGCACAAATGAAACTACAACCTCTCATATGCTGTTCTTTTCTGAAATTTTAAAAAAATCATCTTATCACAAGGGATTCTGTAGCATGATCTTACTTACTATGGGGATCTGGGCAGATCAGAAGTAGCATGTGCTGTTTCCTGACTATGGAGGTGGGCAACTATTGTCCCCATCTTCAAAAGGGGGCGGGGATAAGACCCAGGTAACTACCAGCTTGTAAGCTTGATATTGATACCAGGAAAGGTCCTAGAACAGATAAATTACGCAGTCAGTTTGTGAGGACTTAGAAAAGGATGCTGTAATTATTAAGTCCTAGTATAGATTTCTCTATACTAGAGGGCACAAGGAGAAGGGGACGACAGAGGACGAGATGATTGGACAGTGCTCTCAAAGCTACCAGCATGAGTTTGACCAAACTGCGGGAGGCAGTGGAAGACAGGAGTTCCTAGCGTGCTCTGGTCCATGGTCCATGGGGTCACGAAGAGTCAGACATGACTAAACGACTAAACAACAACAACAAATAGATTTCTCAAAAACAAGTCATGCCGGACGAATCTCATTTCTTTTTTTGATAGAGTTACAAGCTTGGTGGATCAAGGGAATGCTGTGGACATGAGTCATGGATTCGAGCACCACATTGAGCAAAGGATTCCTGCATTGCAGGGTGTTGGACTAGATGATCCTTGTGGTCCCTTCCAACTCTACACTTGTACGATTTTATGCTTCTGCTGATGGGTCAGGACTTGGAAATTGTTGCATCCAGTGGGGCACAGCCTTCCCACTCAAACTGTCAAGCAATTAAAAAAAAATCCTCAATATCTCAAAGCCAACCACTTTTCCTTGTCCCCTGCCCCCCCCCCCAATTTTCTACTTGCACAGAAGCTTGTAGAAGCATTTCTGTTAAACTCCTGTTCTCTTCCTATCAGCTCTCTGCAGCACTTTGTCAATCCTACTTCAAAAGTATAGCTATGGCAAAGAGGCATGTCTCATGTGCATCTAAGCAGAAAAACCATGTGACCAATCAGATTGCTGGGAAGTCAGTCCTCTTACTTCATTTGTTGTTATGGTGCCTATTCAGCACAGCCACTATAGCAGATATTGAAGGAGTCAGAACTGCTTCCAAAACAGCATTAGCCTAGCATGTTTAGAGCTGTTTTCCTGAAGGCAAGAGAAGCAAGAGGGTGTGTTTCCTACTTTAGGGAACTCCACGCCACCCATAGTATTTGTTTTGTGACCTTGCTATAGAGAAAGAGCAAGCAAGCTCTCTGTAATAAATATCTACTGTTCCACTTAACCATTCTGCCTCTTTTTAAATTAGGAGGAAAATAGTGGTTGGCTTGTGTATGTGTTGGAACAAACTCTGTATTTCCCTCAAATTTCCAGAAAAGGTGTGTGGATCTGCTTCCAACAAGCCTCTCCTCTAGCAGGGGATATATCTTGAATGCATAGGAATGAATCAAAATGCTGTCACTATATTTCCAGCTTATTCTTTGTAAGTTTGTCAGTGAACTTCTAAAGTGAGACATTTGGGCTCTGTGCCTGTCTGGACACGACTCCGCAATATTCCCCAAACCTGGAAGATAGTGTCCCAAATCTCTGATATAATAGAGGCCAATTATGATTAGCCTGGTGTGATGAACTCCACACATGAGCAGAGATTATTACTACTCATTTTCAGAACTGAGCTACACATTATAATTATGTTCTGTTGTGCTCTGATGTGCCCTAGCCCAAATGAAACAATCATTATAATTTTTTTATCTATTGGTTGGAACACTTTGTTCTTTGAATTAAAAAAAAATGTTTTGGATAATGAATAGTTGGTTTTTGGAAGGAGGAAACGGCACAAACCTGAAAGCAAGTTTTTTCACATTTTAAAAGTTTCTAAGTGTTCAGGGTTTTTTGGGAAGGGAGCAACAGATGTGTAGGTTTTAACCATACAAAAACCGAAAAGATTAGGTCATGTGGTATGGTGTAATTTCTAAATAAGAGGTATTAAGTCAATCTTGTCTAAGAATCATACTTGGGCCCTCTTACCTTGAAGTTATTTCCCTGTCCCCAAATGTGCAGAGAATAACTGAGGGAGGGGGTGTTTTTTAGACAAGAGGAGACAATGGCACTGTGCATATGTGTGATTGTATACTTTCCTAAATAAGTGCTATACAAGTCCTACTAAGATGAAAACATTAAGGTTAAAAATAGCAGCTCTACCAAGCAAAAATGTTACCAGTTACCACTGACACCTAAACCATGTAGCAGTTGCAGTGTTAAATAGGCCCTGGGAGACCAGTGTCCCAAACTCCACTCTGCCATAAAGCTCACTGCATGACCTTCAGCCAGTCACTGCCTCTCAGCCCAACCTACCTCACAGGGTTGTTTTGAGGATACAGTGTGGAGGAGGAGAGCCATATGCATGTCACCTTCAGCTTCTTGGTGGAGGAAAGGTGGGATAAAAATGCACATTAAAAGAAAAATGCACAGGTTGGGGAAAATAAGCACCAACACAGAACAGAGTTTTGGAGGGAAGAAGATTCAGGTGTTATTCTTATGATTAGGAAGCATCCTGATCCACCTCAGTTTCAAAATGATAATCAAGACTGGCTTTATTTTAAAATGTGCTGTTGATGATAAAAACCTTAAAAATTGCCAATAGATTTTATACAGGGCGGAATGGGCATGAACACCAAACAGGCTGCTTAGAAGAGACAGTGAAAACTCCCCTTTAAATAATATGCAGAAAGGACAGATCACCCACATACTGATTACCAAACAATACTGTACTTCAAAAGCATGACCACCATTTGAAACCATATTCAGCAGGGCCCCCAGGTAGCCACCTTTATGAAGATGGGAAATTGCTTATTTCACCTGCCAGAAAGGTACCAAGAACAACTTCATTATCTTTTGCAAGGACCCACAGGCATTTCAATAAAACCTCATGATTGGCCGTATGTAAGGCTACTAAAATACCTAATAAAATCAGCATGGATAGTTGACCCCTCTCCACTGCCAGAAGGATAGCATTAAACAAAGATAGGAAAGAATTCAATAGCCATAATGCAATTACAATGGAATGAACATAAAACTGTGCCATCTCTGCTGATGGCTGTACTTTCACAGCAGGATTACAGCTGGCCAAAGCAGGGAAACAAGTTGTTCAAGTGTGCATGTGGCTGGTGCTAAAAGCCCATGTGTTTACCATGATGTCACGATGCAAATTTATGCACAGAACAATCTTAGGCATCCGCAAAACAAAGCAAAAAAACCCCATGATTCCCAGTGCGCTTTGGTTACTTTTTCAAGGGCTGCGTGAGCCCAGCTGTGTCTGAGGAGTTATGTAAACATCACATAGGAGAAACTGCATACAAAACTCTATTCTTCTGCAGAGGCATAGATTAGTTAAAACTCTCAAAACTGGGAAACCGTGATCTAACTGGGAAAGAAGCACACATTCGTAATCAGTCATCATCTGCCCTGCCCACAATGAATTTGACAATACATGTTGCCAAATGGATTTGTCTTACAGCAAAAAGATGCTAAAGAACCTCTGACAGTTAAGTCCAGTCGCAGACGACTCTGCAGTTGCGGCATTCATCTCACTTTACAGGCTTACTACAATAAAATATACAAGATACAAAATCATTTAAAATCCCCCCCACCAACAAAAAAGAAAAGAAAAGCATCGGATGAAGTAAACTTCAGTCCATGAGAACTTATATCATAATAAAATTGATCGTCTTTAAGGTGTCACAAGACTTTGCTGTCTTTGGTAATGGCTGTGTCCTAATGTCACAATTCCAAGGGTGTTGGGGTACCATGAGTTCAGTGGGACTTGATCTTTAGTCACTGAAGTCACTTTAGGACTGAAGCCTAAAGCAACAGGACATCTTTATTCTGATTGACAAGTAGTAAGTCTTTCCCACCACCAGGTAACAATGCTGTTCATTGTCAGTTCATCACCATGTTATGTTCTTTCTGTAGCTGGCAGTGACACAATTCATATATTAGGAATTCTATGTTCTACTGCTGCCTGAATGCTGGAAAGAAGACCGCTGCTGAAAGGCCCATTTCCACCTGGCCTAGGGGGCAGGGCCCAGATTCCAGAGTGAGCTAAAAGAGGCTCCTGGGAGGAGCTGGACATTGCTGGGACATTGCTGGAACAACTCTTGGGTTGCGGCATCTGGCTAAAATGTTTTAAATGGTTCTAATTTTGGTTCCTCTGTTTTGTTTTTGTTGGGTTAAAGGTAAAGGGACCCCTGACCATTAGGTCCAGTCGTGGCCAACTCTGGGGTTGCAGCGCTCATCTCGCTTTATTGGCTGAGGGAGCGGTGTAGAGCTTCCGGGTCATGTGGCCAGCATGACTAAGCCGCTTCTGGCGAACCAGAGCAGCGCATGGAAACGCCTTTTACCTTCCCGCCGGAGTGGTACCTATTTATCTACTTGCACTTTGACGTGCTTTCGAACTGCTAGGTTAGTGTTGGTTTAATGTTTAGTTGGAGTTGGTGGTTAATTTGAGTATAACTGTAAAAGGTAAAGGTAAAGGTACCCCTGCCCGTACGGGCCAGTCTTGACAGACTCTAGGGTTGTGCGCCCATCTCACTTAAGAGGCCAGGGGCCAGCGCTGTCTGGAGACACTTCCGGGTCACGTGGCCAGCGTGACGAAGCTGCATCTGGCGAGCCAGCGCAGCACACGGAAACACCGTTTACCTTCCCGCCAGTAAGCGGTCCCTATTTATCTACTTGCACCTGGGGGTGCTTTCGAACTGCTAGGTTGGCAGGCGCTGGGACCGAGCAACGGGAGCGCACCCCGCCGCGGGGATTCGAACCGCCGACCTTTCGATCGGCAAGCCCTAGGCGCTGAGGCTTTTACCCTCAGCGCCACCCGTAAACTGTAAACTGTTTGTTATTATTGCTATTGGTTTTTATTTATTTATTGGTTTGTTTGTTGCTTGTATAGGGTATCTCGTTTTTTAATGTTTGATGTTTTGTTGTGTTTTATTTGTTGCAAGCCACCCAGAGTGGATGGGAAACCCAGCCAGATGGGAGGGATATGAATGAAATATTATTATTATTATTATGCAAAGTAAAAGAGGCATTTTGCCAAAGGCCAACTAAATCCACTCTAGTATTAAAGTCACAGTGCTAACAAGTTGCTTCAAACTTAGCAACTTTGTACTTAATTTCCCCCTGCAATCATCCTGTACATGTCTACTTGAACATAAATCTCATTAAATTCAACAGGGCTTACTCCCAGGTAAGTGAGTGTATTGCTTTTGGCTACACTGCCCTGTTGTTAAATGATTGCTTCACGTTGCTGCAATACATCATAGTCAATATTACCAGTATTTTTATCTCTCTAGATAAAACATATATGTATATGTTTGTTAGTTTTTAAAAAAATGTATTTTGTCATGAGGAAAGGAGAGTTGTCATAGATCACAAAGTCTGAGAGAAAATAATTACATTTTAAGCAAGGTGCATGCTAATACTGTTTTCACAGAAGAAAATTAGCCCCATTGTGATTTGTCGTCTTGTCTAGGAAGTTATTTATTCCAGCCTTTCTTTTAATGGGGTAAAATCTATTTTGCAAGCTGGCATGTGAGTTGAACTGAATTAATGCAAACCCATTATTTACATTTCGAGATACTTGTCTTTGCTGTGGCAGGGCATATGGGAAAATGTTAACAATTTCACTGGTGTTGACTAACAAATCAAAACTTTCAGGAGTTTTTTTTTAATACCCTGACTAATGGAGATAGATGCCTAACACCGCTCCCCCACTGTTTTGTGTCTCACAGACACAGCATCTGTCTTTTTTGCCATTGGAAAAACAAGATTCATTAATAACGTTGCTTTCAAATGATGTATAGCCGAACATACGTCCTGCAACACAATCCTTCTAGAAAGCAATAGTCAGACTACACAAACAACACTCCTAACAAACACAGGGAAATGTCTGGTGGCCATGACCTAGTGCTAAATATATGTTAAAAAAGGAAATTACACACAAACTACATGTGTAACTCTAAACCTCCTTACAACCTGCTGCAATCCTTTTCTGACATACCTGGGCGTAAGACCCATTCATCTTAATAGGGCTTACTTCTGACTAGATATGTATAGGGTTGACTATAATATCTGGATTCCTCTTGGTTACAATTATTTTGATTACAGGGATCTACAAGAACTTGGGTTTCGCAAGAAGTGGAATATTGAATATAGTTTCTTTTATTTAATTTAATTTTAGTTTAGAATAGTAATTTATATCCCACGTCTCTCCATTAAAATTGGACCCAAGGTAGTTTACAGAAGTAAAAACTTTTTAAAAATATTACACCGCATCACGTTCTGTGTAGATCAATAACATACATGTAAAAACACACACACTACACCGCAAAACTAAATGCATGTTACAAAATACAAAAACACAATAGCAAAATCCAGACACCATTGTGAGCCTTTAGTTAGCAACAGCAACTGTGTTGCTGTATACATTCAAGTTTATTTAATTTTTTTTAAAAGGCTGTTTGAAATGTATAGAAAATTACTGAGACTGAAATCCTATACACAATTACCCGGAAGCAGAATTTCTTCAACTCAAATGGAATTACTTCTAATAGACACATAGAGGCTTCCACTGTAAATCCTCAAGAATTGTGCTCTTTAAATTCTGCTTTAAATACTGGAGCCAGCCAGGTCTTTTCAAAAAGTTCATCAAATGTTGTAGTACCAACAGAAGCAACAAAACAAAACAAAAACAAAGCAAAGCATTGTTCAACTACAGTACTGATGCGGAAAGCCTGGAAAACTTGTACCAAACTTACCAAGGCAACACGGTTTCCCCCAGGAGGCATGGTTAATCATGAAGCAAATTTGAGATATAAAGGGCTTTCTTTCCTGATTCCTTGCTACAAGAAGCTTTGTCCTTAAATCCATCTGGTTGTGCCCTGCGCAGCTCAAGACCAGGGGTTTCCTTTTCTGAGAAGGCATATTTCATGTTGGTTTCAGTTTTATAAATGTTTCCCTTGGCTTGCTTTCGCTAGGCCGGCTGCCACTTGTTGCAATGGTAACAGGGGAAGCCAGGATCTGCTTTCTGCTCAGTCGGCTGGAATGAATAATTAACTCCCCCCCCCCCACTCCCCTCATTAGCATTCCATTCAAGCGACACAAATGAAGCAATTCATTTCTCTTTTTTGTCCTCAGAAGCTCACTGGATTAATGAGGGTTATCTAGGAGATAAGGCCCAGGCCTGCTGATTTCATTTAGCCTGATTGGTTAGAAACGGTGTATCCTAAATGCAGGGCCCCATTTGCCCGCATATCAATTTTTGGCTGCTGCATTTTTCAACCTTCTTCTGGCAGGAGATCTTACATTCAGCTAGGGAGGATATCTATCTGGCGGACGCCGCATGAATCTTTCATTTTTGCAACTTTAATATTTTATGCTGGCAGTGTTCTCTGTTTATAGGTGCTTTGTGGAGCCACGTGAAGGACAGGTCTAGCACCAGAAAATGCCCTTATATGTAACTTCCTCCTGGCCAGCAGGGCTAATTTGGCACTCCTGCCGGTGAGTTTGCACCACAACTGAATTCACCCCTCCAGCAGCTCACCTGCTGAAAGGCTGGGTAAAAGTGCCTCCACCTCACCTCACTGTGGACATAAACAAACCACTTACCGGTACTTTTCTGTAAGCTGCTTTGAGACATACAGTGAAAAGTGGGGCATACATTTTTTAAAAAAAATATGTAGGATAAATAGGTAGAGGACACAATCTGTATTGGCCTGGTGTGCCATCCCCAACGAAATGAATGGGAACAGCCCAAGAGTATACTTGTGTTTTTTAATGCATACTGCGTCTGTAATAACAACAAGGCAGTGTGCCTTATATACAGTCAGGCAACCAGTTCATTGAATTATTCACTGCAATTGGGAAGATCTAGGAGACATCTTTCTCAGCCCACTATCTGTCATCTTTTGGACCAAAGATTGAACCTGGGACCATCACTTTTGCTGCTTCCTTCCAATTTTTGGGTTTTTTTCTATATCTTTTCCAGAGGTTTTGTAGTCCTCAGGTGCACTAGATCAGAACACTCTGTTCCTTCTGATATTCAGCAAACCTCATCCCTTGTAATGTTTTCAAGAGCACTGAAGACCAATTTCTTCTCAAAGACCTTCAGTGGTTAAAGCATACTGGGGTCTTTGTGTTGTGGGTCTCCTGGATTTTATTGTTGTTTTTGATGTTTTTAGCTTTAGAGCAGCAATGGAATGAAGTTTTAAACTACAGTATTTAAATATTTTAAAATATACTGAGAAGTTGCTGTCACTGTCCTTTTAGATAGAGTTGCAAGTCGCTTTGTGGAAAATATTTCTTGAAAAGCAGGATATACATTTATGTGAAGCCATAAAATAAACCAACATTTGATTTCAGAAACCCTATTTCCTTATATGGGGCCAGGACAATAGCAGCTGGCTAGAATCAGAGAAGAATCTGGCACGTCAGGAACGGCATCTGAGAGAGTGGAAGAGGAGCTTGGAGGAATCTTAGCAAGTCAAAGGGGCATGGGACTATGATAGAATCTCGGCAGAAGTGAAACCAAAGAAGAGGAAGAAGGGTGGGACCTAGTAGAATCTAACAGGTCTAGCACAAAGCCTATGACAAAACCTTGGTTTTATTGCCTATGCAGAACCTATATTAACTAGGCCACATATTTGTACATAATAAGAGAAAGAGGATGGAGCAAGACTTACAGGCTTTATGGACTTAAATATCTGTTTGCTTGTTTTTAAATCACAACTATGGGCCAAGTGAAATAGCATTATTTTATACACCCATAAAGTAGAGTCTGTAGGACTTTATGATTTCTGCCATAAATGTCAATGGTGATCATCCTATCATCCAAGCACAAATGTTATTACTGAGCACTGAATTCAGGGCCCAGCATGTTCTTAGCACTTATGGCTGCAAATATCTGGAGCACTGCCTGGTGCCATCTCAGAGCCCACACATTGGGGGCAGAAAGAGATATCCAGGGCTGAGGCAAGGCTGTGTAAAACATTTTGCCCCCAACATGAGGCAAAGTGCTCCTTCATGGGTAGGAGAAGCAGAATGAATTGTGCAAATTGAGCCAATTTATACAGAACTTCCTTAAAGTAAAATCTGGTGTTTGTTTACTTATTTTGTTAATAATGTATACTGTCTTAAAGGCTGTCAGTGTTCCATTAGCCAGACATCATCAAATGGCAGAAGAGGCAAGAACAATTCTCAGGCTTGGATTCTTCTTCTGAGCAGCCATACACTACTAGAGCCTAGACTGCCACAGCAGGTTTCTCATGCAACCCTCCTTCTGTGCAGGCTTCTGTTTACATTAATTACACAACCAAATCCTTTTAGTGTACAAAAATTGCTTCCTTCTTCCCACAGATGCTTTGGCCACTGTCTAGACGAGGATTTAAGTACACTGATCCTTGTGTTTACCACTACTCCAGCATTAACGTTGTGCAATGCTGTTTTTGTCTCCTTGTGCATCAAACATGAGAAACAAATGTCTTTGCAAGGATGGGCAGAAGGGAGATAGTGGTGGGTTGCTGGATGACTTGATATATATTGGCAAGGGTTTCTCAGTTCCAGTTGTTTAGCAATAGCAACAACAGAAAGGCTTTTTGAATCCAAATAAGGCTGTTGGAATCCCTGATTTGTATTAATTCAGATGCAGATTTGTATACTAGCAGCCTCCTAGCGAGTGTTGCTTGGGAATTCTAAGACACACACACACACACACACAAAACCAGGGCAGGTTTGAAAATAGTGATTAAAAGGTTGAATCTGCTGACTTAGTTCAATATGGTGTCCTATTATATCTTAACATAGATGAAAACATGCTCCTTGATCTTGGGTAAAGGTAAAGGGCCCCCTGACCATTAGGTCCAGTCGTGACCGACTCTGGGGTTGCGGCGCTCATCTCGCTTTACTGGCCAAGGGAGCCAGTGTACAGCTTCCGGGTCATGTGGCCAGCATGACTAAGCCGCTTCTGGTGAACCAGAGCAGCGCACGGAAATGCTGTTTACCTTCCCGCCGGAGCAGTCCCTATTTATCTACTTGCACTTTGACGTGCTTTCAAACTGCTAGGTTGGCAGGAGCAGGGACCGAGCAACGGGAGCTCACCCCATCGTGGGGATTTGAACCGCTGACCTTTTGATCGGCAAGTCCTAGGCTCTGTGCTTTAACCCACAGTGCCACCCGTGTCCTTGATCTTGGGTAAAAGGTAAAGGTACCCCTGCCCGTACGGGCCAGTCTTGACAGACTCTAGGGTTGTGCGCCCATCTCACTCTATAGGCCGGGGACCAGTGCTGTCCGGAGACACTTCCGGGTCACGTGGCCAGCGTGACAAAGCTGCATCTGGCGAGCCAGCGCAGCACACGGAACACCGTTTACCTTCCCGCCAGTAAGCGGTCCCTATTTATCTACTTGCACCCGGGGGTGCTTTCAAACTGCTAGGTTGGCAGGCGCTGGGACCGAGCAACGGGAGCGCACCCCGCCGCGGGGATTCGAACCGCCGACCTTTCAATCGGCAAGCCCTAGGCGCTGAGGCTTTTACCCACAGCGCCTGATCTTGGGTACCATTGTGCAAATTTAGTTACAATATCTTAAGAGAGCTCCAAATGCACACTGAAGAATTTCACGACCATTATAGTAGATATGCAGGTCATCTCAGTGTACAACAGGGAAGAATAGGAAATTGGCTGTGCCCCCTTCAGCTGCCATTTTTCATCTGGCTGCACACACCCAGGCTTTTTGCAGGCTATTGATGGTAGGGAATCCCATGAGCAGTACTTCCACACATATTTGGTGGGTGAAATAGAGAACTTTGAACTGGCTTTTTGTGTGTTTCTGCTGAATCTTTGTTCATGAGCTGGCACAGACTCTCCCCCTGCCCCCATCCCTCTCAAAGTTTTCTGCTGCCTGTGGAAGCTGCTTATGGGCAAGGAGATCCTGAATACATTTAACCTACGTCTTTGAATGTGCAGATTTCCCCAAAGTCCATGCCTGAGTTGTGACTCAGGATCAGGGACATGAGAGGAAGCATTTCATACATTTTAAAATTTCATTCACTTTCCTTTTTAAAAAATGATTTTAAAAAAGGAAAGAAAGAAAGAGACATTTTACAATGTTGAACACATTATATGGGATATTAATATCAAATAGAATTGAATAAATAAAGCATGTTTTATTCCACAACCATCTTCTTATATCAAACAGTCTTATCTAAACCAAAGGCAACCGTCTCCCTTCAGCCTTTTTGACAGATACAAATAACTGCAGTCTGTTAAAATCTTTGCTTTAATTTAATCAAAGGAGGTATTTATGAAGCACTTTGCAACCTCCCAGAAGTCTGTGACACAGAAATTGGGCTAAATCAAATTAGCATTCTATATAAAGAGACTTGTGCCTTAATGATTGCACTCATAAGCCATTTGTACAAAAGAGGGCAATAATTTCCTTCCGTGTTATAGTTCTCCATAATAAGTAAGAGAAAGAGTAAATCAAGTCAGCATTTATTGTCTGAAAAGATAAGGCACCTGAAATAGCCTCTGTTTATTAATTTATTTTTCTCCTGAAAGCCTTTAAATTTAATACGAGCCATTTAATTGTCTAGTAAACATTTCTTTTCTAATTTGCTCACATCACTTTAGCAGAAATACATGCACAGGAGAAGAATGGAATGAAGGCCAAGGTCCATAGACATTCTCTGGTTCCACCGGTCCCAAAATGAACCGGATCTTTGTTACATTTGAATGAAATTCTATAGTTAGCATTTGTGAACTCTTACAGCCCAGAAGCTAACAAAGGGGTCGCCTTCTCAGGTTATGTTATGATAAAGGAAAATGAATTATGATGGATATGCCTTTTATCAACCACTTCTGCAGTGAATCAACGGCTATTTAACTGTGATGACTATCGATCAGATACAAGGCACTTGCATTCCTCTACCACCTCTTGCGTATGTTGACATAGGCGCCGACTCCATGGGGCTTGAGGGGGCCCGAGCCCCCTCAAAAATTCGTTTGGGGGGGCTCCGCCCCCCCAATAATCTCCGGCGCCCCTCCAGCAGAGCGCCATCGCCGCCCCTCCCCCAGCCCAAAATGCACAGGGAGGGGCGGGCTGCATGCCTCCTGCCCTCCCTCCCGAGCAAAAGCTCCACCCAATTTCCTTTGGAGCTGATTAATAGGCGCAGCACGCTCTCCCCTATTCGCTCACGAGGAGGCGGCGCCACTTTATTTGCATATTCATGAGCTTATTTATTATTCATGAGCTTTCCCGGGGCCCCCCAATATTTTTTATAAGTCCGCGTCCCTGTATGTTGATGCTCTTGCAGTCCCCACCCGCTTTGCTTGCTGTTACTCCAAGCCTTAATTCCCAGAAAGCATTCTCCTGTAAGTTGCTAGGAGCTGGATAAAAAGAGTCTGGAAGGGTAAGCCCAGAAATATGTTTGGCACATGTACCTTTAAAAAGCTGTGGGAGCCATTGGAAGAATAGCTGTTCACTGATCCTTTGTATCCAGCATGCAATTTCTTTGGTGCATTCCTGGCATTACTCGCAGCTCGTTTGATACTTATGGGCCCACATCAAAGCCCTCTCTGTGCAGACATTTTTAGAGCTCCTGTGATGGTAGTGGCAGGCTCTGGCCCTCCATGCAGGGGCGAAGGAAGGGGGGTGCGGTGGGTGCGGTCCGCCCCGGGTGTCACCACTGAGGGGGGTGACAAAATGCCGGTCGGCACTCACCACGGGGCCTGCAGTGTGCCCGAGCCGCGCTTCTCTCCTGGGAGAGACGCATTGGCTTGGGCGCACGCAGGCTCTGCGCTGTCCAAATGGTCCACCCGTTGCCTCCCCCCCCCCAGCTGTAGGATGACTGAGTGGGAGGAGGCAGGCAGACTCCAGAGGCCCCACGGTGCGCCCCGCCCCTATGGGTGGCTTGCCCTGCCCCTGGGTGCGTCGCGCCACACGTCTGAACGACTTCCTCCACCGCTGCCTCCATGCACCATGTACGGATTTCAGTTCCACAACCCATCATTCAATTTTTCTAATATGTTAAGTCACACAGGTTGTGTCCATACACACAGGTCATTATACAGATGTTCAAAACAACAGGTAGAGACTGGGCATGGAGAGGGAGCAGAGTCTACTGTCTCAATCCTTTGCTCCATGCATACAGTATCAGCTAAAATGAATCTCTGCGCAGAGATGGTATGACTGATACATCTACTGAAACTGACCCGTTGGTCCCTGAGACCAAATTAAATGCTACCCCAAGAACTACAAATAATAATTTAAACAAAAGGGAATCTCTAAACCCTTAAAATAAACAACCTAAGTGGAAATCCTATACAGGAGCTGTTTGCTGGGAGCTGTAGGGCATGGAGGAACCACCACTATACTGGCAGAACACAAGCTATGCTAGGCCAGTGGAAAGCACACCAGCAGAATACCTCAGGTATGCAGGTGGAACAAATGTACATCCCCTGCTATAATGGGATCTTCACAACCTGGTTCAATGACAGGGAATAGTTTTTAGCCTGACAGCCGCATTCCTTTTTGAGCAACCTTCTGGGAGCCACTTGCCAGTCATGGGTGGGGTCAGAGGCTAAAGTGGGTGGAGCAATGAATGTCAATGATCTTTTCCTACAGCAGGCCAGCATCTACACACACTCATATTCACACTTCTCTATTCTCCGTCCAGGCAAGCAAGAGGCTCTATCAGTGTTCAAGGACACATTCCAGCCAAGCAAAAACGTTTGTCGTGCAAAGCAGGGCCAGTGAGGAGGGTGATAACCTGGAGAGAAGTGGGGTGGCCTGGGAAGAGTTCCAATGGCCAGATAGGGTGGCTTGGAGAGACACACTTGGCCTGAGGTTTGTCACCTCTGCCTTAACTAACAGGGTAGTGCCAGCCCAAAATGTTTTGCTGCTTTAACTAAAACCCAGATAGTGCCTCTTGCACTTAAAAAGTATTGCTGTGCTATTCAGGCACTGATTTCTGCCCACATCTATTTCCATTCCTCGAACCCACACCATGCTGCCTGAAACAGGTCCCTTTTTTCTGCCACAGTACTGCTCTGGCCCTGAGCAAGGATGCATCCAAGAAGAGTGAATAAAAAAGAAGGAATCATACAATCCAGTATAGGTAATCGCTTTCTTTTGTTAGCACCATCCCCTGGAAACATTCAATTATGGCCTGCATTTCCAGTGTTTTCAAATGACGCTTCATGAACACATGAGAAATCCAGGAAGAAAAAAACAAAAACCAGCACAAAATTAAGCCCTATATTTTGCACAAGGCTTGATCTACATTTCCTTCTGTTTGGTACTTTCTGTCTTCAGTGACCAGTTTGCTAGGCTTAACTCTGCACTGTAACCCAAGGCGGAAAAATTCCCTTGAACCATTCCTTTAATTGCACACCACATTTTTAGGGTCACAGATAATTAAAGTATTTATTTCATCATGTTGTGAACTTTGAAGTTTGCCGTTCAAATAATGAAATGCATATGAAGCTGCTACAGATTCATTTTTTTTCCAAAACCCTGTTAAAGATACTGAGCCAAGCCAGGATTTCTCAACAGTTCCTTTCCTCAGTGTTTAAATTCTCCAAACTTTATGCCTTGTTTCAGCACTTTGTGAAGTTTTATTACTGTTGAAGGGCAGGACGCACTATACTTTGCACGACAATGGATGAATCCAAAGGCTATAGCGGTGTGAATAAATAATACAGCTAATAGTCCCAAGGACCTTAGAAGCAAGAGTGGCACCATTATCAGACTGCCTTTTGATAGCTTTCCCACATTGTTCAATAAAAGCAATTTGCTACTGATGGCTGGGGCATCCCCTAGTCACTGAAATAACAGGTAAGGTACATGATTCAATTTTTAAAACCTGTGCAGTTGCTCCATTTACAGTTATTGCTTGGAAACCTCATTGACACAATTCGGTGCTAAGGCACAGCTGTGTGTTTTCTCTATCCCCACTCAAAATTTACTGTAAACTGAGATGCATCAGACAGAATGGGGAAAATACACTCAATTACAAAAAAAACGGATCAATCCGTTTGTTCTTTACTCCTCCGACATCATTAATGCAGCATTCGGGGGAAAACATTACTCCCTAAAAAGCTTTAGAGTGCAGTAAACTGGGAACTTCTATGGGACAGACAAACTACACAAGGTGTGAAATATGTGAGAGAGTCTCTCTATTATTATTGTTGTTGTTGTTGTTGTTGTTTAAACTACTATAGAACCAGCTCTGAAGTGGATCGGGGCATTGAGCTGGTGGTAGACTCTTCCTCTAACACTGTTTCCCCAATTGAAATCATGTTCTCCCTCCAAAAGCTGCTATTGGATGGAGAGATGGGAATTACTGATACCATTGAAAACTAGTCTTCCTCTCCTAGGGATGCAGGAGAAATATGATTTCATTCACCATTAAAAGTGAATGTATCGAATTTGAACTTTCTGAAACATGAGAACCGAAACACAGCCTCCCTTCAAAATTTGCAAGCATTCAAATTTTGCAATGCAGTTCCCCAATTAAACAATGTTTACAAAAATGGTTATATTAGGTGACAGTATGCAAAACAATAAAAATATTTGTGAAAGCAACATACAAAATGCATTGTATTAGGAGAAAATGCTTGCAAAAATGTGTAGAGTAATCAATACTGCATACAAAAATGTGTTGCCAGGGGTATTTTGCACTAAAATGCTGGTGAATTTTCACAAGGACTTACAAAAAAAATCAGCAAATAGTTGCAGAAATATGCAGAACTGGATTTTAGACTGGAAAATTGGCAGATCCTTCCATCGCTAGACTTGACAAACTTAGATCCATTATTTTCAGTGGGTCTGAGTCTGAATAGGACTTAGTCAGACCCACTGAAAGTTCATAAAATACAACCCCATTATATTGTGCCTTTTCCCCTGGCCTGGCCAATAGAAGTTTGAAGAGGAAGCACAGATTTCAGCTGGAAAACTGGCACATGGACTTAAAACTAAACCCCAATCCAATTCACGCCTCCTCTCTCACCCAAGGCTCTCAACGCCTTGCCGCTATGTGGCATTCACCCTGAGACCTATAAGTGAGAATGGATGCACAACTAGGAAACACATGTGTTTTACAGAAGGGTCATTCACTTTAGTGGGACTCACATAGGTATAGTATTCTTAACAGCTGCAATGCATCCTACAGGAAAATACCCTTGTATGGTGAGTGATGAGAGCTCAGTGCTTTGTGCACAGAGGGTCTCTGTTTCAATCCAAGGTATCTCTCAAAAAAAGGACCAGGTAGTAGATGATGCAAAAAACTTTTGCCTAAGAGTTGGAGGGCAGGAGTTGCTGACAGTAAAAGGAGACAATCCAGGGTCTGGAAGGACAAAGCAAAGACTCTCAGGATGCTCAGAGTGAAAGGGCAAGAGAAAAATGAAGATGATGATCAGGGTTGTGGTAAATAACAAACTGAATGTGATGCGTTTGTCCCACTTCCCAGAAACATGTTATAAAAACATGGCAAATTCTCCGTAGATGGTGCCTCTAGAGACGTGATAAAAGCAATGTGTTAGCTTCATAAATAAAAGGGAACATTATGAAAATCACTCTCCCACCTCTTCAGTTTCAAAATTTCTGATCTTTCACCTTTCATGTATATTGGAAAGAGGGGGTGGAATTTATTTATGGGCGCTTTCCTATACTCAAAAGCAACCTTTGGATCTGTGAAGCAACAGAAAAGCCTAGTGATCAAGGACTCAGAGCAACAGCATCATGAATCTTTTCTCTGGTTTTTGCAAATACAGCTACCATGTGCCACTCTCTACTATGTGCCATAAGAATATACTTTCTTGGAAGTTTCTTTATCTGCCGTGAATCTGATTAACCCTCTCAGGCCCCAAAGCTATTGAAAGTGTTGGCACTGTGGAAAAGTTCCATATGACTGCTAATATTTATCACTTCCAGATATTCTGTTTCATGGCAGGTGGTACTTACAAACCAGGTGGTTTTCTTGACCAATAACAGTAATGGAGAAGGACTTCATTATTCACCATAACGGATTTCTCTCTTTTGTTTTGATTGTGGTGCCATTTCTCAGTGTTACCATCTTTATGAGAGCATTGCCCTCATAAATAAAATAATATTGGCACTCTGACCCTGGAAACTGCTAAATTTGGGGGAGTAGATGGAGAAAGGAACCAAAAGATTGCCACGTCTTAGCTGATGCTGCAGTTGTTGCTAGGCAGGGAATAGCTTCCCAGGGAGTTCAGATGGCTGGAAGGCCTGTTGTAAATTAAAAACTTAAAACAGGTCAATTAGGCTGAGTGATAGGATTATGTGCTCAGATTTAGAAAAATAAAACACCAATTTAGAGGATAAGGCACACTTGCTGTTCCCACTCCTATGGGCAGTTAATTTGATAATTTCAATTCTTTCCCTCCTTTCATAGCATTACTGTTTATACCTATAGCTTTATACATGTACATGACACTTGGCAAAAGCAGACAGATTCCCACCCCAGAAAGCCTAAAGTCTAAGCACCAAACTAGATGAGAAATGAACGGTTTCCCTGTGTTTTAGTTGGGGTATTTGGTTTGTTTTATACTGAAATGCTGTTGCAGGGGACTGTGGCATCAATCACAGCAGTGTGCGGGGATGTGTGCTTAAATTTCTCCCTGTGGATCACTCTTCCTTTCACCCCTCAGCTACTTTCGACCCACGGGGGGCAGATCCAATTCCTTTCCTATGTGGGGAGAAAAGCACCTAGAGGCTAGTTTGATTGGAAAAAGAGATTGCAAGGAAAGGGTTAAGCATGTCTTCCTCTCCCCACTGATACACTCTTCAAATTTATAGTTTTATATTTCTTGGTTAAAACTGGGACATTACTCCTGTATCTTGCCTAATTTCGTCCTAAATTTTGAAAAAGGGGCTTCAAAAGGCAGGGAGCGATCAAGGTAAGGGTAACAGGAAAAGAATATGCAGAAACGCCATTGTATTTAGTTAAGCTTAGTTTCTAAAGGGGTGAAAAGGGATAAACAGCTACGCTAAAGATTTGTGGGAAAGGTGTGCTGACAATTTGAAATAGCAGTGAATTAAATAATTTTAAAATTAAAACATATTTCAGTTCCTCAACCTGTGGGTCCCCAGATGTTGTTGGACTACAACTCCCATCATCCCTAGCTAGCAAGGCCAGAGTTCAGGGATGAAGGGAGTTGTAGTCCAACAACATCTGGGGACCCACAGGTTGAGAACCGCTGCCTTAAGCAGTCAGGAATATGCATCATAGGAACGAAGAAGCCACTCCTGCTGAAACTCACCAAAATGTCTAATAACTATCAGTTGGTTGTAAATGTCCTCTCTTTGGGCAAGCTGCTCAAAAAGGTGGTTGCTGCAGTGGCGGAGCTTCATGCTCCAGCACCGGGGGATGGAGAGCAGGCAGGGGCGGGGTGCCCAGTGTGGGCGGGGGGGGGGGCAGCTGCGATAGCATGCTGCTGGGGGCGGTGCGCTCCCCCCGCATTCCTCTTCCTCCACCAGTGGGTTGCTGTGGAACTACAGGTGCTCTTTTTCAATCAACAAATCAATCAATAGTAAGTTTCATGTAATGTGTACAGGTAAGTAATTCAAAATGTATACAGGACTAGGAAGTATAACAATGTAAATCCAACATCAATAGACCAGAAACAAGAACCCTCGCACCTCCTCCTAGAGTTCACGTGGATGGATTGGGGGGGGGGGATCACTGTTGACATGATCATACTTGTGTGTTATGGGTACACTTAAACAATGTTGCTCTTGGTTGTCTTCCTTTTGAAGGTAATTATTAGTCATGGTCTCAGAGTGTGAGAAATGTAGCTGTCATGGACACTGAAACACAATGTTCCTGAACACACATTATAAACATGTTCCAAACAGCCTAATTAATAGTCAGGGCTTTTTTCCCAGGGGGAATTCGCTGGAACTGTTTCAGAACCTCTCAGGTGGGTGCCATTGCCTTTCTAAGAGAAAGAGGGAGGCGTTCATGGTGAGTTCTGGAACCTCTTTTTCTAGAAAAATAGCACTGCTAATAGTCCTTTGCTTTTGCTGTGCCCTTCACTAAGTTTACTTGTAATGTCCGGTCTTCTTTTCTGCCATGGCAATGTGCTACAATTATTTCAGGCATGCCTCAGCTGTCTTCCAGTTCTTAGTGAGTTCCACCGGAACTACTGGCACTCTGAGATGAATCTGATAAACTGGATTCATTTCAGTTTCCTTTTAGACCCTGTTTTGGCACAGAGCTGCATTGGTTGCCCTTACAGATGTCTGATACCAGGAGAAAGACAGGGAGATGCAACCCGGCTGAGTCTCCTGAATCTTTAAGTAGCTTTCAATGCCACTGCCTACTTAGCCTTCTGGAACGTCTCTCTCGACTCAAATATGGGAATGGTATTTGGATGGTTCTGCTCATTCCTGAAGAGCCAATACCAGAAAGTGGTGCCAGAGGACAACTATTCAGCCACAAGTCATTTATATTATGGGGTTTCACATGGTTCCATCTTGTCCCTCTTGATTTTTTTCATCCAAGGCTTTAGAATAGGATGTCCTCAATGTGTAGATGACACACTCTCTCCTTTACAATTGATTGCAAGTGTTGAATCGCTACTTGGAATCAGAAGGAATTGCTGAATCTCTGCTTGGAATCACATATTTACTGTACAAGGGCCAGTAACCACTGGGAGGGATATTAGCAGCCATAGCCATAAATATCAATATATGCTGTGAGAAGGTGTTGAAGTAAGTAGAAGGTGGAAGGATTTATTAACTTATTTGTTATAGATAGATAGCCTGAAGATAGAAATCCTTCAGGTCCACTTATAGCATACTGAAAATAAAACAACAAAGAGGAAGAAGAAAGAGAAAGAAGGTAAAAATCAGGAAATCTGCAAGAGATAAAGCAACCTTTTAAAAAGCAGCAATAAAACAATGCTGTTTTTGCAAAATGACCAATTGGTTTGCTCCAATCATCTGCTTATATTTACATTATTTTAAAAGAGAGGACAGAGCTAGCCTTATAGACTTCTATGGATGGTATTCCATAGGAAGCATAGAAAAGAACAGAATGACAAAGTGTCCGATCCAGGGCTCTGAAACAATGACAGATATTGCAGTACACCATATATGTGTCTTGATATGGAGCAATGTACCAGTCCCAACTATGGTAATGCAGAAGTAAATCCCATTGTTTTCAATGGGATTTCTTTCAAGTAGATGTGCATCAGATGACCATCCATATGCTCCTTGTTTCCATTAATTTACATAGAACTATAGATCAAAACTGGGTAGGTTGAACTCTAGAGAGTCAGTAGCATTTCTCAACCTACCTCATATATAAACTTTGATACAGTCCTTTTGCATCTTCATTTTCATTTGCCTACAAGTGTGTACGGTTTTTAAAACAACAACAACATGGTTTTACACCACCTTTTAAAGCACTTATTTAATTAAGTGGCTCTTTTCAGTGCACTGTTCCAATTAGGGTTGGCATGTGAGTCAGTCTTTTGGAAGGAAGCAATCATAAACTCTAAGATGGGTTTATTCAGCTGTAGCATTTCTAAGCTGATTTAAGCAGTTTGTCAAAAAGTGAGTGAAATTAATTAGTTTACAACACGGTTTTACTGTTATCTAGCATTCAGCAAAAACTGATGCAAACTAGTGAAATCTCATCCATCTAAATCTACATTATTCAGTTCTCCCCCTAGTACCTAACCCAAAGACCGTTATTTTGTGCTGGAAGGTTAGCTATGATTTGTATTTAGAATTAGCATAATTATGATGCACTCTCATATATCAATCAAATGAACACACATGAGGCTCAGTACTAAAATGCAGTCATTCCTAGGTATGCTTGGGCAAAATCTAGAAATATTCACCCTTTTTAGGTAAACACAACAAGCACACATTCTTTTCAACTGTACAATGCCACCACGAGAAAAAGGAAGGAATCTATCCTTTCCTCTGAATCTCGATAGCAAAAACCAACGTGGCATCCTCAGACAGCTGCCAGAGACTGAGTGGGATTCCATTTTAATTACAACCCTCGAGTAACACTGCATCAGGGGCATTGTGGGGAAATTAAAATGGAAGAAGAGCACCATCACTGCATAAGCCTGCCTGAAGGTGGGAGAAGTTAGCTGGCATGGGCTAGGGCCAAGGAAGTGCTCAAGACTAGAGCCTGCCCTGCTTCTCATTTCTAACTGACACCTGTCTTCTCATCATTCACCTCTCAACCAGCTCATATGAGCTCTCTTCATTAGCTTTTTATCCATTCTCCCACAAAATTCTTACCTCCAAAATCCCACAATGACTGTGCTTACTTCTTATCTCTCTGTCTCATATTCCAATATTCCTGTCTGGGGCCTTTCCTCCTCCAGCTCTACAAACCTCAACCACTCCAAGGTCTTCTACTCATTTATGACACATACACATCTGTCACCTTGAGCCAATTACAACCTCTCAGCCTAACCAACCTCACAGGACTGTTGTAAAGAGGAAAAAAATATGTGAGGAAAGGGATCTTGTACAACACCTTTAACAGATAAATGGAATGAAATAAATGTCTTTGTTTTCATTTGAGAAATGTTGGAGGGAAATGTTCACAACCAACTTCTTTCATGGAATATTTGGCTCAAGCCTTATCCTTACTGAAACAAAACCTAAGTAGACCAAGCTGATGGAATACACAGAAATGGCAAAGACTGATGGGAAAGATCAGAAATCAGGAAGACCAAGTATTCTTAAAAGATTGGAATAACTTCTTACTATACTTAAAAGACCACTGTAGACAGTTAAAATCATCGGCAGGGATACAATTATACTCGTAATGTGAAATGAACTTTGGTTACTATGATTACATAACAGATGGATAACAGAAAAAGATGCAGGAAAAAAGAAAAAGACAAAATCTTTAGAAAAGGAACCCATGGAGGGAGGGGAGGAGGTCCGAAGGTTCGAAAGAACCTTTTTATTTTTATGCTTTAGAAATGTTATAGTGATTGTGTATAAATTTATGTAAAACCAATAAAATTCGGGGGGGGGGGGGACAAAACCTAAGTGCACAGAAGTGCTCCCCAACCCACCCCCATTGAGGTTTAGATTGTAAGCTCCTTGAGGCAGGAACCTGCGTGCTTATTACTCAACAAAGTGCAGTGAACACTGGTCTCAGGATATGGTCAGAAAGCACATGCTGCACGGAGCATCACCTTGGATTCCACAACTGAAGAAAGGTGGACTATAAATGTAAGAAAAGAAGAATTAATGAGCCTGGAATAAATAGTGTGATATAAGAGACTGTCTTGGGGCAAAAGGTGAACTGGGCAGTTTTGAAAATGCCCATTCAGCCTCAAAATCTGTCCCAACACAGTGATTTGTACGTTGTCCCTTGCATATTTACTTTGACTACTTGCAACACAGGTATAGAGAGGGACGTACATAAATTCACAAACAGTTTATAAATCATAGGTGTGCCAGCTAAGGAAAAAGTGGTGTATAAACATCAAGGTACAGAAGGGAAATACAGGGGGGAAATACAGACCCTCCAAGTGTCCCTATTTTTGAGGGCATTTTCGAGGCAGCCCTTAGGGAAGTTTTTAATATTTGATGAATTATTGTATTTCCATCTTTTGTTGGAAGCTGCCCAGAGTGGCTGAAGAAACCCAGCCAGATGGGTGGGGTATAAATAATAAATGATGATGATGATGATGATGATGATTTAGAGAAACCATCTGGGTTTCTGATTTGATCCCGGAATGTCCCACTTTTCCTTAGGTTGTTTCTATTTTCATCAGAGAATTGTTGGACCCTGAGCCGTCTGAAGGCAATCCTGTATAGGGAAGGGTTGTTTTTTAAAAATGTTTAATATTTTATTGTGTTTTTATATACGTTGGAAGCTGTCCAGAGTGGCTGGAACAACCCAGTAAGATGTGTGGGGTATAAATAGTAACATTATCATTATGGAATGGGATGACCCTATTTTATCGGAGAGATGTTGGAGAGTATGGGAATATTGTGGAGAGATATGCAGAGTATCTGGAGTTGTTTGTTTCCCCTCCCCTCCTTCTCTCTCTTTTCTGCTTCTTAGAGACAGGAGGATGTGCAGGAGTTAAGACACTTTCCTGTTTATCCTGTTCCTAGTCAGGAACACTACCCATGGCTCTCCTACAAACCGGAATGTAGTGTAATTGTTTGCATTTCAGGCAGAGTCTATATTATTTTACCTTTTCATTATTTCTTTTTTAAAAAAATGTATAAATTGCTTAACATTAAAAAAAACCCAAAGCTGTGTATAAAAAGAAGCAATACCTAAGATAAAATCATTTTAAAACACAGCAATCCCAGAGTAACCAGCAGTCCATTTTACTCACAGAGCTCAATATGAGAAAGCATAGAATTAAAAATAAAATGAAAAAGGTAAAGGATCCCTGGCAGTCAAGTCCAGTCGCGAACAACTCTGGGGGTGCAGCGCTCATCTCGCTTTACTGGCCGAGGGAGCAGACATTTGTCCACAGACAGTTTTTCCAGGTCATGTGGCCAGCATGACTAAGCCGCTTCTGGCAAAACCAGAGCAGCGCACGTAAACGCCGTTTACCTTCCCGCCAGAGCGGTACCTAATTATCTACTTGCACTTTGACATGCTTTTGAACTGCTAGGTTGGCAGGAGCTGGGACTGAGCAATAGGAGCTCATCTCATCGTGGGGATTCGAACTGCCGACCTTCTGATCGGCAAGCCCTAGGCTTAGTTGTTTAGACCACAGCACCACCCGCATCCCTAAAAAATAAAAAAAAATAGCACAAGCCAAAATCAGAGTAATTAACACATGCCCAATTTCCAGGGTCAAGGTGTTCCAAATGGAAGGTACCACCACACTGAAGGCCCTACTCTGAATAACAACCACCTGTATCGTAGGGGTTTGCAGTACCACCAAGAAGGCTTCATCAGATGAACACTGTGACCAGGGTACATTCAAATTGTCCTGTCTTTTGGAAGATATGTACAGCTTGGTTACATTATGCAAAAGAGTAATGGCTAATAGTTTAGTGGAGCCCCTTTCCCCATCTACTTTGCTGATACTGGAGCAGACAACTGCCTTCTGGCTCTTATGAAAGCTTTTCAAGATTTTAAGTGCTTCATTGATAGCTTGGTACACAATTATAGGTGGATTAGAGAAACTGCTAATAGGGGATTTTTGCTCTAATCTTCTTTCAATTGTTAATATTAATTAAAGTGCACTTTCCCCCTTCATTATGCAATAAACACAAGCTGTTTCTTAAAAAGAGCATTATAATTTAAGGCTGCAATCCCAACCCCATTTACTTAGGAGCAAGCAGCACTGAATTCAATGGGACTTACTTCACCGTAGGTACATATAGTAGTTAATTTACTATATGTTTTATACCGGCTTCAGTCTGGAAAGGAGCCATGCAGAACCAAGGGAAGTTTTAGCAGACTGGCCTGGGATTCAACAGAACAAATAAAGTTCAGGATAGCTCAGTCAGTAGGGCATGAGACTCTTCATCTCAGGATTGTGGAATCAAGCCATATATTGGACAAAAGATTCCTGGATTGCAGGGGGTTGGACTAGATGACCCACATCGTCCCTTCCAACTCGACAATTCTATGATCCCATCATTATTCAATATCATAGTACTTTGTGTTTTTCCCTAAGCCTTTCCTTCATACTTCACAAAATCCTTGCAAGAAGAAGCAGTTGCCTTGGGATCACAACTCCTGAACTCATTTGTTTATAAATTCAAGGGGTCAGTCAGAAAACGAAGCAAGTTGTAAGTGAATCAGCACCTCCTGAATAGATCAAGTGGCTTTGACTAACCTCTTTCTCACCTTGGGACAAGTTTGTCAAGAAAAGAACAGCAGAGTTGTTAACCGTGGAATATGGAATTCCTTAAGTAGCATGGTGCCTTGTAGATGTGGCAGAGCCAGCTCACCTGTGAGGCAAGGTGAAATGACCACCTTGGGCCACAAAATCCACAGGAGCAGCAGATCTGGCCTCCAAGAGATGCATTGCTCAATGCTTCTGCTGCATTACTAGCAATAACAGCTGCAACATGCTCCTTGGAGGCTGGATCTGCCCCCTCCTTGACACCCTCCTATGCTGTCTCTACAGCAGCCTCTTGATGAATGGAATCCTCGCTATTACATATTTTACATGACTGTTTATTTGTCTGTATTTTTATATATGGATGTTTTATGATGGCCTACACATGCAATGCCTAATAAAGGTTTGGCAAAGTAAGTAAGTTGAAGGTACCGGTGGTCTCCTCCTACCCTTGTTTCTGATGTAGATATTTATCTCCTGCTTGTTCCTGATGTAGATCTTCACTCATTCTTACTTCCCTGGTGGAGGCAGAGGGCATTTTGTGGTTTGCCTCAAGTGCTAAAATTTCTTGGGCTGGCCCTGCTTATAGGAGTTGTAGTCCAAAACACAGGGAGGGCACCAGGCTGACAAACTACAGTGTAGAACAGCGGTATTCAACATGGCGTCCTCCAGATGTTGTGGCCTACTATTAGCATTAAATTATATGGCAGTTCTGGGGTACTATATAAATTGTCTCACATTTCCAGGCATGCTTTATTTCCCCAGCACTTATAT
This sequence comes from Podarcis muralis, assembly GCF_964188315.1. Classification (NCBI taxonomy): domain Eukaryota; kingdom Metazoa; phylum Chordata; class Lepidosauria; order Squamata; family Lacertidae; genus Podarcis; species Podarcis muralis. The sequence continues at coordinate 57,062,013 of NC_135660.1, forward strand.
ATATATTTTCATCCTTTTTTTCAGTGTCATGTGTGAGAAGCATTGCAATATGTATAATTATAATTATTACAGTTCTATTGTTATTAATTTTAAATTGAATTGATTCACAGAATGAGAACATTAGTCACTTATACAAAAGAGGGAGACAATATTTTAAAGCTCTAGTGATTCAGGCTTGTGGCTTCAAACACAACACAGAACTTTCCTCCTCCTCCTTAGATAATACATCTCACTCCTGTTTTGACTATTTGAAACAAAGCTTCAGCTCTCTTTTCCAGTCTACACCATAAAAGAGTTTGTAGCTATAATAAGCTCTTCTAAAGGTGTGCTCGTGGCTTTCTCAATAAGGAGTAAATTCTGGACTGATTTTTATTATATGTTCATACTTGATTAGAAATATAGATTTTCCCCTTTGGCAGAGCAAACAAGCAAAAATATGTTTGCTTTGAAACAAGGCATATCCACAAGAGTGTCATATACCCTTATCTTCTTCTCCTAGGTGAAGTATGAGCTTGTGGAGAAGTATCCAGAATTTATTTTTTTACAAAAAACCACTAACCGTATTTTTCTGTGTATAAGACGATGCCTTTTGCTTAAAAAAATTAGGGGGAAATTGGATGTCGTCTTATACACAGATAGTGAATGCAGAGGGGGGGGGGACATGTGACTTATGGCAGAAGCAAGCAGGAGATTGGCAGCAGTGATTGGGCAGGTGATTCATGGCTGCGGCAAGGCCTGCTGGCGATTGGCTGTGGCTGCGGCAAGTGGGCGGGTGGGCTGTTGGTGGTGGCGAGCAGGCAGACAATTGGCGGCTGCGGCGAGGTGTGCGATCGGCAGTGGCTGTGACAAGTGAACGGCAATGGCGGGCAGGCGGGTGAGCGATTGGCGGAAGTGACGCCCCCCAAGCGAAACTCCTGTTTAATTTCCTAATTTTGGGTTTTTAAAAAATAGGGGGCATCTTATACATGGAAAAAATACAGTAATTATAAAGTTTCAGACTTGACAACTAAGTGCTTGCTTGTATAATGCTACAAAGGGTCTCCCAGCACTCTCACCCACTAGCAAGGCTTCTGTCTGCTGCACACTGAGCTGCTATTTGCATGTTGGAAATAGAAATTTGGGAGGGAGGGTGATTTCATATGGGACCATGGCAAGGAGGGGAAGGATTTAACACCTCCTTTCACATCCTGACCCGTGGTTTCTATTTGCATTCCCAAATCTCTGGGGACCAGAACCTTCTCATCTGCCTTAGCCTTACACTAACACGGGATGTCCAACAAAATCAAACAGCCTGCTCTTAGAACTTTTTACATCATGGAGATAAAAGTTACCACCTTCTAGTCTGAACAGCAAGATGCTGGTAAAGGCATAGGAGCATAGGCTAGGAAAAAAATTAATAAACAGTAACACATACAGAATATTTTCCAGCTAGGATTGCTAAGCCACATCCACCAAAAGGCATTTTTTACTGGATGATACCCCTTCCATCACTGAGATCAATAAATCATATTCAGAGGAAATCCTTTACTCTCCAACTTTTATAGGCACAGGGTTGTCTTGCCACCTGACTTTACAACCCTACTCTCCAGACAAGACACATTAATAATCATCAACACTTTATAACATGCTTCACATACATTATCTCTGTAACCCTTCTTCAGACCTTATAACATAGGTCAATATTATCATCATCCCACTTGGGGTGGAGACAGAGATTGCTGAAGCCAACCCTAAGCCACCTAGTGAGTTCATGGCAAATACAATATTTGAATAGTGGGTGCTGAACATAGTTCACGGCTCTATATTTAGCCCAAGGGTGGTGAACATGGGCCTTCCAGATGTAGCTGGACTACAAATCTTAACATCCCTGACCATTGTATATGTTGACTGCGGCTGATAGGAGTTGGATTTCTGTAACATCTGGAAAGCTCAGTGTTGGCAATTCCATCTTAGCACTACCTGTGTTGCATCAGTTCTGCCTGTGTCTTCCACAATCATATGTGTAAGTGCAAAATTTGGAATCAGGCACAGAATTCAATATGCAGCCAGGAACCTCTGCTTCCATATATTTATGTGCAGAGTTATTTAAAAAGCCAGTGGTGCCACTGAACAGGACAGATCCCTGCCATATCCCCATGGCAGCTGTTTTTAAGCCTAGGGTTGCCTGCTTATGGGACACTGAGAAGGATCCTGTGCCTTTCATTCTGCATGTTAGGTAGATGCTTTCTCCCATACCTGCATCTTCAAAGCAGCACCTATTGAATTTCTGCATGAAACACAGCCATAAAGGGCAGAAGAATATGGCAAACCTGTTTTCGTCAAAAGGCATTTGGAGCACATGCAATGGAGATGAACCTCAGTGCGTTATTAATATTTTTACATTCCATTTGAAATCTCAGTTATTAGTTTTTGCCTTCTTACACAGGTACTGGTGAACAGGCATTTCCTCCCCATCTAAATTACCTTTTTCTTTTGGTTCATAAATCACTAATGTTCCTAGGGAGATACATAACTCTCCTTCTCATTGGTGTCCTCAAGAGCCCTTTATTCCGCTTGCTCTGAGGGGCTTCTCCTTATTGCAATAATAATTAAAGTTGGATTTATAGACAGCCATGCTCTACTAGGAAGATGAAAGAGATCTGCATAAGACAAGAGCACTGCACAGAGCAGGTGGGATAAGTTTCCAATGGCTGGTTTTCATAGAGTAACATTTGTTGGCTCATGTTGTGCAAAATTAATTGCAAGATATTCATTGCATCTCGATTACCAAAGTGGGCCTTCTTTTCCACTTTTAACTATGCTTGCCACATACCTGAGACATTAACCCGCTTCAGGTGTTAACAGACACCGGGTGAAAATCATGCAAGGCAGAAGAGTCATACTGCACACCCATGCTCTGCCTGCCTTGCCACATTCCCTTTCCCATGCATCTCCATAGGCTGAGAGCCTGCAGTGAGGCAGCTTACCCAATGCACACAGACTGTCCCCACGGACTGGAACTCTGGAGAGTCATGGGGAGGGGATTGCCATGATTAACATTGGGTGTCTGTGGACACCTGAAGAAGATTGTGTTCTAGTGAAAAACTGGAGAGCAGAAGCAAAAGAGGAAGAGGCTAAATTAACTACAGATTCTGAATAATCTGTTATTTCTTGCTCCATCTTAATTTTTCAATTTTAGGTTGAAGGCAGAAGGAGGTTCAAAATAAGGACCGCTGTCCATGGTGCTTTCCTCCTTTCCATAGGAAGCTGCCTTATGATGAGTCTGACTATTAAGTTCATCTAGCCCAGTACTGTTGGCCCTGAATATCAGTGGCTATCTAGGGTTTCAGGCAAAGGTCTTTCCCAGCTGCGCCTGGTTATGCCAAGGATTGAACCTGGGACATTCTGCATGCAAAGCATGCGCTCAGATGTTGGGCTGCAGCCCTTCCTCACTCTCGCATCTCCCCATCAGGTCTGGCAGGTTCTTGCATTGCTTCAGAAATTGAAAGAGTTGTTCAGCAAGGGGCAATAGATGAACAGCTTTTTTAAAAGATGGGTGTACACACTGGGCGGCATCTCAAACTACTTTTGGTTCTCTTTTAAAAAAAGTATTGTATTTCTCCAACCTTGCTGGGAAGCATTTCTGGCTTCTAGGCTTCCTGTGTCATGACTGGCAGATGGTGTGCCTGTTTGTTTTTGAAAAGGTATCTTGGGTTATCTGGGGAAAGGCAGGGAAGTTAGCTCTGCTTTAAGAAAACAGACACCTGTGTCCATCCAATTACAGAACATGCCTTGCCAGCTGTCCAATTTCTGTCACAGTCAGTCAGTCCCAAATGCTCCGTACCACCTATGGGTGTTTGCAGTTCAAAACAAAATGTTCATTTCCTCCCATCCTTTCCTGCCACAGCTGCTCCATGCATTAGAAAAGCAGAAGTTCAGCCAAAAAGAAGAAGAAAAATGAGAGTGCTTATATGTGAGCTTTCCTTTTCTGCAACCAGGATGTAGCTCATCGTTTCACAGGGCTAAAATGGTGAGAAAAGCTGTTTTGCCCCCTAGATTCCCACTTCTACACAGCTGTGTAAGGCCTCCAGGACTGCATCTTGCCAGCCTATCCATAAACTGGAGGACTATGTATTGTCCACTCACCTCCCCACTTCAAGCAAAAGCAGTCAGTGGGATGGCCGGGGGGGGGGGGGCAACAGTGCCAGTTTTTGAGAGAGGGTGGGGTGAGGCATGGCAAGCAAGACATGGATACAGCAAGCAAAGCATTGGATTAACTTCACTGCAACACACCACTACCCTCTATCAGGAACTGGCAGTGATGCTTGGTGCTCAGAAAGCAGGTGAGCAGTGCCACCCTGCTTGTGCTACCCCACCAACTGCTAGCATGGGGATCACAAGTGGAAGAGTGCTATTGCATTCATGTTCTGCTTGTGGGACAAGTCACTTCACCAGTGGCGAACTTGGGTACTCTGGCGCCCTCTGTGCAGGGCCAAAATTTGATGCCTCCCCCAGCTCTTGCGTTGCCTTCCCAAAGTTGGGAAGGCGCCCAGCTTTAGGTAGGAGGTGTGAGGGCTCCGGCAGGGTTCTAGAGCCCTCTTACCTCCTTCCCAAAGCTGAGAAAGTGCAAACTAGGCTTTGGGGAGGAGGCAGGAGGACTCCAGGAGCATGTCAGAGCCTCACACCTCCTTCCCAAAGCCAGACGTCTTGCTTACCGGGCTTTGAGACAGTGCCTCCTTGGTTCAGCACCCAGGGCATGCACACTGCTCATACAACCCTAAATCCACCCCTGACATCACACTGAACTGAGGAATAGTTAGAAAAAAAGCTGTATGGCAAATTTTTCCCTGCACCAGCTGAAAGCACAGTTAAAACATACATGCATCTATTAATCAAGCCACTGCTTTTAATAATGTGAGTTTCTCGGTGAAGTGAGATATCACATCATTTTAATCATAAATCAAGTAATTGGTTCAAAGTGCTATTCTCTATGAAGTAAAACAACAACAACAATCTCTAATTGGCTGATAAGCTTTTCTGTCTGTCTTAGTAGATCTGAATCTGACCTTTCCTAAGCCATGAAGGGAAAATGTTTCTGTCATGCCCTGCCTTGTCTACATCTTTCCATGTCAGGACTGGCTGGGCCCCTCAAGTTGATGCTTGTGCTTTGATTTTCATAAATGCAATGATCCTGACATTCCTCGCGTCAGGGTTAGGACCTCACCTCCATTCAAAAAGCATTTCAGAGCACTCAGATTTGGAGATCATCTTTCCCGGGGAGAAAATCGTTTTTGGGAGAAACAAAATGAATGCATTTCCTCTCCCACACCTGCCTTTCCCCGCTTCCCTCTATCTCTTTTTCTATTCGCTCACTTTCATCAATCACTTCAGTTGTGCCAGTCAACCCCTTCCCATTGTGCCCCCGCCTTTGTTTTTTCTGCACACCTTTATCTTTCTTGTCTCCTGACCTCCTCTGTCAGATAGCGGCTGTGTGCAGCACGACCTCATTTCACTGTTGGGTTGACACAAGATCACCTAATATTGCCTGTCTGCTGTCCAAACACCTGCTGCATGTTTCCTTCTCATTGAATCGGCATTTTGTCTCCCTTGCCTTTGTGTCAAGCCCGTCTTAATTCTTGCCTTCAATTCTGTCACACTTCTCTGCCCTACTTTCTACCTGCACTTCCCACAGCTCCATAAGGAGGGCTGGCTTGAAATGTATGTTAATATAGGAAGGTTAGGGGTTTTCCTTAAGTACCCAATTTACTTGTGGATTTTTGTTTTTCGTGATAATTTACAAAACGCTGTCAGATAGTATTGCCTGGCCTCTGTAGCTAAGCAACTGCTAGTCCAGATGAGTTGGATTTCTTTCTTTCTTTAAGGAAATATGTAGGCATACTTCAAATACAGATGTTTCTGCAGAAAAGGGATATAGTATCCATGGGACAACAGGGTTGAACAAGCATGAAACCTCTTTGGTCCAATGGCAGGAACCTTCACATAAAAGCATTGCAAAACGAGGCTGCTGCAAAACTATATTTGGGTTTCTCTTTGAGAGTTCCACATTAGGCAAAGACTCATCTCCCTCAGGTCAGAGCTACACTTTATATTCTGAACACAGGTGCAAAATGACTTGTTTATGGCATAAAATGTTTAAATGGCCAGGTTCCACACACATAAAACAAACAGAGAAGAAGCCATTGGAAAAGGAATGGGCCCTTGCTGTTGAGTTTGTTCAGAGGGTATTCATAATATCTACTGGCAAGCTTTCTTGCAAACAAACAAAAAGCCAACTAAAATGAACCTCAGTCTGTGCAAGGGTAATGTAGTGCTGCTGTACTGCTTTATGGCAATGGGGGGGCAGTGGAAAGGGAGTTTTTGCACTGCGGTCAGAGGTCGCAGAGCATGGAAACCCTTTCTGCATATTTGGGTAAGGAGAAACCTGCTGTATGTATAGCAAGTGGGATTGTAAAAGAGAATGGGGGAAAGAGAAGCCAGGAGGTAAATGACCCAGAGGGCAGCATGAGGGAAGGGAAGCTACTCCTTGGGTTGCTACCTAGTCTCCCCTGATAGGATCTAGAAGCAAGAGCTGGAAAAGAGGAGGGTCCTTGTCATAAGGGAGAATGGCCCTGAGCAATTAGAACTTCAAAAGGGGGGGGGGATCCCAGGGAAGTGTTTAAATACAAGGAATCTGAAGAAAAAGGGGAAGGAGCCCTAATGAAAGAATGTGAGATTGGAGCCTATAATATCCACCTAAAACAGGACTGTAGCAAACCTTTGGCTGCCGGATCTTAGTGGGTTCTTGGCTCAAGCATCTGCATAAAGGATGTTAAAGAGAAGCACTGGGGGCTAACGGTCTCGGGCTAACGGTCTCACCCCCAAATAAGCATGCAAGCCACTCCTTTTGACCTGGAACCCCTGACTCCTCATTGGGTATGGGAGCATGCTACTAAGCTGGAAGGAGAGGGGGTATTCTCCACTTGCTCTGCTAGCTACTCTGTTATGATGTCACATTGCAGAGATGAGGTCTGGCATTGGAAACCTATGTTACGGCCAAGCCTAGTGAGCTCTGTCTTTGATATGACTGTACCATTCAGTCTCAGGAGTGGTGACCAGGACCCGTATAGCCTAAGAATAAAGTGGTATTTAAGAAGAGCATTTGGGCTTTTCAGATATTCTAATTTCAACATACTTCCACTGAAACTAGGCAGAACTTGGGATGTTGTATTCCAGTAAGGGCATCCCTTGCAATGCTTTTTTGTACTCATGTTCAGGTAGGTACTCAAAGCATTCTGACAGCAAAAGTCAACAGAGCCATGTGGACATGGCATTGGTGCTCAAATGTCCTGGGGGAAATTGCAGAAGAAGAGGCACAAGCAGAGGATTTGGGAAGCACAAAGTATTGTGGAATGCTGCTAGCATGAATCACACTTTCAGGCTGTATCCTTGAAATGTTAGAGCAGTAGAGCAATCTGAGGATTTCAGATCAAAACATACCCAGATTTAGATCATATCCAGACTACCTTGTGCCAGAAGTAGCAGCATGTTGGGTCACTGCCAGCATTTGAGTACAAAGACTGTGAAGCTGAATCTAATCACGTCCCTTAAGTTCCACTGTCCTGCACAGGCAGTTTACCTTCTTGTTTTCCAATGCAGCCAGGTGAGAGCAGTGAGAGGGGCAAGCTACTTTTATTTATTGAATTGCTTGCTGGCATAAGAGCTTAGACTGATCCCAGCATTATGCTGGCTGCTTAATATCGGGTCAATTCATGGGATTAGCAGATTTCATTTCCTCCCTCAGATCTGCATGCCAAAGTACCTCTTTCTTTTATCATATCACTTTATCTCGGCTTTAAATCTCCTTCTTAACCTTAAGTAAGGATTACTCCATCTTTGATATCACAATTAAAATGGATCAGAAGGAAGAAATGCTGATTGATCCTTGAACTGCTGTGCCGAGCTGTTAAATGTGCTGACTTGTGCCTGGAAGTGAAACCTCTGAATCACCAGGATCAATAAACATATCTGGAGCAATGCGAGTGCTGCAGGCTGCTGCTATAGCCGCGTAGAAGCAATTAAGGAAGCCAGTTGATTCAACAGCAGCCTGAACAGGAGCCCTGTTGTAACCTTGACTCACTGTATATCAGCGCCCCAGGAAGCTGCCAAACTAGCCTGTTGCTATTGTATAATAATACCTGGAGGTAGAAATGCCAGCTATGTGTGCCAGGCTTTGGTTCAGAAACTGCCCCGAGCTCATAAAGCCCCTCCCAAAACCAAGAGGAGAAGTTTGCAAGCCAACATTTGTCTACCACTCGGATGAAAATCTCAAGGAGAAGAAATTTACAGCTGCTTCCCTTGCTTATATTTTCCCCAAACTGAAAAGCTGTCCCCTCACCACCAACTTGTAAACACACTTCCCTGCTTTCCTCCCATCCTTGAAGGTGGTGCAGGAAGGAGATTTTCCTCCTGCCAGTGGTGGCTGGTCTTTTAGGTAAAATGGGGCACCTCATTGCACAAGCCCCTGGAAGAACTATGCTTGACAACCTGCATGACAAGAGCAGTGGAGAGAAGGGGAAGATGTAAGAAAGAGAGGCGTGTGCTTGAGGGGTGAGCAGAGCAGGATAACAAATGGGCTGGAAGTGGGATAACCATTTCCCAAGTCCATGGATTGGCTCAGGAAATGATTTCCAGGATCCCTAATCCCCCTTCCCTGGAAAAAAAACCCTGTAGTAAATCGCCAAGCCAACTGAAGAAGAGCCTTGAGGGTTCACAAACAATATCCTCTTAGCCCTTTGCACTCTCTATCTGCTCCAGTTTTGTTGATTTCACTGTGAACCTGATCTAATATCAGAGAGGCTAGCCCAGTTGTGGCATCTGTCAGGGCACCTGTTGAATTTCTGCCTGTCACACCGTTGCTAAATATTCAGGAGAAAGTGCCAGGTTGTTGTTGTTGTTTTAAGGTAGCAATACACAGCTGAGCTGAACTAGCCCTGGCCTCTCCTTTCAAATTTATGTCATATGGTGCAACAAAAAAGGAGCTGGAGTGTTGACTTGTAAAACGTTTTATCGCACACCACGTTGACTGGAATGGTAGTTTACTTTTTTCAAAATAGCTATAAATAACAAGGCAATCCTACACACGCTTACCTGGGAGTAAGCCGTATGAAACAAAAGTCTTTTCTATCGATGGACTTAACCGTCCAGGGGTCCTTTACCTTTACCTTACCTATACACACATATGATTGCACTGTAAACCCTTTGACTCTACACTCACCCCTCTAGGCATAAACATTGCTGTACTCTTAATCTTTGTGTTTCTTGAAGCCTTTCTGCTTTCAGAATATCCCACTAGCCCATGTGAATTTAGGATTCATTTAGTATTTGGTCAGAGGAATAAACATTGCCTTGCTTTCAGAGCTGCGTTAAGAGGTAAATTGAATTCATCAATATTGGAATGCCTCTGGGAACTGCCTATAATTCATCTGCTAATTCAAATGCATGTTTTTCAAGACTACAGCCATCTATCTGACAAGCAGTAAGAGGCAGCTGAAGAAGCAGCTATGGCTGCAGGTAGGGATGGCGGATGAATTTGTTCTGCTCATGTTTAAATGTGAACTTAATTAATTTGTGCTTTCTGAACCAATATACAACCAGAAATGTAGCTCTCCACTGAAATTTGCACTTGATGCTATTTTCCAACCAAAAACTGCATGCACACATGCTCTTTCTCACGCACACTGATATACTAGGGGAAAGTGTGCACAAAAACATGTATATTAGTTAAAAAAACATATTAAAATGCATTATATTAGGGGAAATTGCTTGCAAAAATGTATGCAGGAAGAAAAATGCACAGAAAAATGTATATGAATTTTCATGCAAACTTTTTTAAAAAATTAAAGTTTGCAAAGTGTTGACAAAACTCGGTGAAACTGAAATTGACAAATTCATCCATCCTTAACTGCAGATCTTTTTTAAAAAAAATCTGTCATATAGAGAAAGAAAGAAAACCCCTCCTCCTTACTGCACATGGTTTGGAGCAGAGTGTAAAACCTGGCTCACATTAAGGTTTCAAAGCTCCTAATCTCCAATTATTTTATCTTACTGTGCCTCCATGTGGCATCATTCTCTCCTACATTGTCACCAGTCTCAAGCTTTGGGAGAAAATAATTACCTCAAAAATTCATTTTTAAAAATACAAGAAATAAATGAATATTGTTAACGTATTCTGAATTCTTTGAAATTCCTAATATCAGATTTAACACTGATTATGCAGTTTCTACATGTTTCTTAAGCTTCTGCAGGCAACATTTTCTAGACTGTGTGCAGAGGAAAGCAAATTCCATGGAGTCACTATCCCATTCTCCATTTGGGATTTCTCCAACTTTAGCAGGGCACAAAAGTAAGGGCAGAGCAGCGCTTGTTATGTACTGAAGTTCTCACCCTGGGCCAGCAGGGGGATACTGTAGATAGTTATGCAAATAAGGGGTCAAAAGTGACATTCGGTGATTGGATAGTTTTAGAAAGTTGTTACAGTAACGTTGTACTGGAGCTCTATATAAACAGGCTGACTGAACCCTTCAGTTCAGTTCTGTCCTGGCCTGTGAATAAACAAGAGCTGTTTGAAGAATCGCTGTGTTGTCTGATATGTTTACCCACAACTTAACAGCACTCATGGACTCCTCTGTCCTTTTCAAGTTTTGTTTAGGAGGGACTGGGAAGCCTTCCTCCAATCTGCCCCCAACACATCCCTTTTGGCCCTTACCAGTATCAGATCACCATCAATGGTAGGACAAGCACCGTGGAGGTCTCTGCAGCAACAGGGAGGAGGCATCCATTGTTGGATCTCTCTCTCTCTTTCCATCCTCACAGAAGGAGATCAAACACTTATTATGGCCTTTGAGATGCTGTCCCATGAACCATTGGATTGCATTTTCAGGGGGTAAGGGTTGTATTTTCGGCAGAAGCAACAAAGCAGTATTTTGACGTCGTTGGTTTGTATCACATGAACCTCTTATGGGGTGATGCTTGTTTTGGAATAATCACTCACAAAATGATCATTTTGGCATACGAGTCCCAGAAATACACACCATTAGCTCATCAGAAACTCTTTCCAAGCAGCGCACTATTATTAACATTTCATTAAAACAAGCAATCAAGCTGTAAATAACAGGAGACTTTTTAATGACTTGTGTACAATAATTCATTCTCTTACTCTCTCCAAACTGTTTGTAAAAAATGAATCAGCCACTTCTGAAGCTTAATCTTTGAAAGTTGGAGGGGTGGGGGCTGTTCTAAGAATTCACACACACACACATTTTAAACGCACTTGTTCAGCCTGCGGGGAAATGAGTCAGAGAATTTCCTTTTTTTTATAAAGGTAAAAAGATCAGTTCTGTACAGCTCAGTAATAATTGTCTTCCAATATGCTCAGTCACCTACACCCTTTAATTAAACCTTACAATACTCTGGAGGAACTAAGACAAGGATCTCCTTGAAATTTACAAAAGGGTAAATTGAGACTTGGAGAGATTAAGACCCTAATCCTAAACATACCACTTGATTGGCACTTACAAATTCACATGACCATCTTTTAGGTGATGTTTGTACAGTGAAGCCGCTGTGAGATTACTTTTGTCAAAATGGTGACTATAGCCATGTGAATGCCCTGAAGATGAGAAGATGGGAAGATTCTGATACCACACCTCAGGCTCCAGGTGAGGGGTGCCACTTCTTGATTCAGCCATAATGGTTGCTGCTTAACCATTTTCTGCTTCAAGGAGCAGCATTCAAGAATTTTGTTTCCTGCCACTTTGGCTTCTGTCTGTTGCAAAGAGGGCTCTGGTTTTTCATGTAGGAAGAGCACATTGGTGAACAAAATGTAAAACGTACTTTTAAAACAACAATTCTGTGCCTGCATATAAAGAGAAAAACCTTATCCATTGCTCAGCTCACATTGAATATGTTTTTAAAAGGAAATTGATAACATACGGCAGACTTGCTCCCATTCCTTCCTGCTCATCCCAAGTCATGTAACCATATTAAAAATGGTACAGTGGTACCTTGGGTTACATACGCTTCAGGTTACATACGCTTCGGGTTACAGACTCCGCTAACCCAGAAATAGTACTTCAGGTTAGGAACTTTGCTTCAGGATGAGAACAGAAATCGTGCTCCGGCGGCACGGCAGCAGCAGGAGGCCCCATTAGCTAAAGTGGTGCTTCAGGTTAAGAACAGTTTCAGGTTAAGAACGGACCTCCAGAACGAGTTAAGTACTTAACCCGAGGTACCACTGTAATGTAGACTTGGATGTGATATTTCAGACTGAAATATTGGATTTAAAAAACTCTGGCGGTGACACCAGTTGCACCATGGCATCAACAAGGGGACTCATTACCCCTGAAGATAAGGCCTGCTATTTCCTTGTGGCCTTTGGATGATAGGTAAGTTTTGATAGATTAAGTTTTGATAGATTAAGATTTGATAGGTAAGTTTTGATAGATTAAGTTTTGATAGATTAAGATTTGATAGGTAAGTTTTGATAGATTAAGTTTTGCAACAGATGCCCAAGGGTCATTGTCCTTTCAACATACTCCTCTGTACTTGGGATACAGAAGAGGTAGATGAGGAGCCACCTCATCAGTTTGTTGGCCTTTTCTAGTGAAACTTATTTAAGGAAACTAATATGGATTATTCAAACAAGCTTTCCAACACCCTACAGCATGTGTGGGGGGGGTGGTGGTGGCAATATTGCTGAACTACAAATCCCATCAGCCCTAGCAAACATGGCCAATGGCCAAGGGTGGCAGGAGTTATACTTCAGCTACATCTGGAGGGTGAAAGGGTGCCCATACCAGCCCTACAAGCAGTGGTAGACATGGCACCTCAAATTTCAATGGCACCCTGGGTGATGCCAAATTCTGTCATACCACCCCGCCCACGTCTCTCACCTTCTATTGGTCTTTTGTGGTGCCCCAGAAGCTCTGCACCCAGTGTGACTGAACAAGTTGTACTCCCCTAGTTCTGCCTTTACTACAGGAGGGGGCTGACCACCCATTCTAACTTGAGTCAAAATTTACTCCCAGTGCCTAATAGAGCAAGTTATTATTATTCATTGACATAAAGGGAATTGTAATAGAAGTAATTCCCATTACTGCTTTCAGAAATGAATGGCATAAAGCTCTTTTACCTGGTAGATTGCCAGATCTAAATGCAGCTATACCTCACTCTGATCTGGGGAACAAAATGATGTGGATTATAAAATGAGTCATTACTTCAGCATAAGGATTCTCGGACCAATCAGCTGTATAATGCCTTGCCTTTCATTCTGCACATGTAACGTATGTGCAAGTGAAGCTTCCTAAAGGAAGCTGAACTCTGTGTGCCTGTTCATGGGAAGCTGCATTCCTCAAGATGTTAACTCAATCTGTGCAATACATTATATAATTACGAAAAGTAGGCCAGAAATTATATCCACTATTCTGAGCACTGCGCAGGCCTTTGTCTTTGGGGATTTAGCAAATGGAAAGCAGCACAAAAACATGCAGTTCTTTCAAAAGTTGGACTATTGCAGACTCTGGGTTTTTCTGGTACTGGAATATTTCAGGAGTTCAGCAATGTCAAAGCCATGTTTGGAATTAATGTCAGGCTTGCCTGGCAGCAGAGTAACAGAAGTCTTACTGAAAGACTGCACAAAAATAACTGATAGAGTGATGTGCTCACCAATGCTTCCCAAGAAAACCGGGGTTTTGCTTTTTTATATTTGAGTATGTAGACCTAATTGCTACAGCAGGTATTCAGATACAACACAGCCTGCTGCATATCTTTCAACATACATGCATTTACACAAACCATTGCTAGCTCCTACCTTAGCATTAATTTTTATTATACATTTGTCACATTTATAGGAATTACCGGTATATTAGAAACATGAATAACTAGGATTTAATTTTTTGAACAAATAATAATAATAATAATAATAATAATAATAATAATAATAATAATAATAAATTTATTACAGTCCCAGACCAGGGATTGTTTTTGAACGAATTCTAGAATAGTAGCTATGTTTGTCTCTATTGGGACACGGGTGGCGCTGTGGGTTAAACCACAGAGCCTAGGACGTGCCGATCAGAAGGTCGGCGGTTTGAATCCCCGCAACGGGGTGAGCTCCCGTTGCTCGGTCCCTGCTCCTGCCAACCTAGCAGTTCAAAAGCACGTCAAAGTGCAAGGAGATAAATGGATACTGCTCTGGCAGGAAGGTAAACAGCGTTTCTGTGCGCTGCTCTGGTTCGCCAGAAGTGGCTTAGTCCTGCTGGTCACATGACCCAGAAGCTTTATTGGCTCCCTCGGCCAATAAAGCGAGATGAGCGCTGCAACCCCAGAGTCGGCCACGACTGGACCTAATGGTCAGGGGTCCCTTTACCTTTACCTTGTCTCTATCAGCAAAAAGATAAAGAAGGTTATGACACCATTGACTCTAATGGGTAGGATGTATGGCAGCCAATGTCTGCGGTGTCGGTTTTGCCGATTCTCCATAAAGGTAACTCAAAAATGTTGAGGGGTTTTTTGGGTGTTTTTTTTGCAATTTCAACAACTTTTCAATGTTTGGAATACAGCAACCCTACCAATGGGACTTACTCCCAAATAATTATTCTGTAGAACAGCAGCATAGGATCTCCTGCATGCAAAATGCTGTCACATGGAGACTCCTTAAAACTACATTCATGTCACAACTGCTCTGTTCAGTAAGTTACCCATGTACAGTAGCCTGCCATGTATATTAGGTGCCATGCAGTTTCCACCACTGTTTCCACCTACACACAGGAATGCTCTGCTTTACAGCAACTGGTCCACACAGTGTGTCATTGACTTGCCACACAGAACAGGTAATGAGTTGTTATTTGAATTATCATTTTTAGCCTATAGCAGCTGCTAGCTAATAAAGACTATGGGTGAATTCCAATATACAGCAGCCACAAAATAAAGCCTTTATGCAAACATGTTATGCAAGAGCATCATTAATTCAATTTGGTTCAAATTTTAAAACAACCCTACCTAATTCATACTTCCCAGAACAAAACATGAACTGAAGCACTAGCTGCCCTTCAGAATTCATAGTTCCATGAATTTTGTGATGCAGTTGTCCAATAAAATAATGTGTAGAACAATGCATATATTGGGGGGAAATGTGCATAAAAATACATGTGTTACTTAAAATGCTTATTTAACATGCATATATTATTTAAAATTACCTACAAAAAGCATTGCATTAGAGAAAATTGCATACCCAAATGTGTATATTAGGAGAAATTCACACTAAAATGCCCACAAATTCTCACGGGGACTTAAAAAGAAACCCAGGCCATTGCAGAAATGTGTAGAATTGAACTTAAGACTAGACAAATAAGAAACTGAGCGAAACTGAAATTGACAGATTCATCTACTCCTACCTATGATATTCAGCTCGTGTTCCTTCTGTAGGTAGACAAATGACCCCTTACTGAAGACCAGACATCTCAAAACGACTGCCTTGCACACAAAGGGGGAAAGATAGTTCTCCAAAGCAGACCACGCTCTGTTAACTTTAAGAGCCAGAGGACAGAATTGAGGCAGCCTCTGTATATCCAGCACACCTTCCTGTCCTCCTGCTATGTTTATTCCAAATTTATTATTACATGAGTCTCTGAACTGAGAGATTTCATTAACTTAAAAGCAACACATGGCTACACATAAGACAGTTTGGCACACAGACCTTCAGCAGAATCTCATTAAAGACACAATCTTGATTTGTGAATAATTTATACTGACATCACCTAAAATTATTAATTGTATGGCTCTAATTTCAAGATTTAACCTAATGCAGTGGGGGTGGGTGGGACTTTTTTAAAGAGGGTATGTAGGTTCAGAAGACTTCTGCTCCCATATGAACAAGCTGTGCATAGCTGGGCAGCACGTGAATTTAAATAGCCTGAGAGCAAATTCAAAATGATTTTTAAAAAAATATTTAAAATATAATAATTAAATTTCTATACTGCTCTTTAGCCGAAGATCACAGGGTGATTTACAATATAAAAACACAAAAATACATTACTCAATAACAATACTCCCCAGTGTTCTTATTTACAATAAGACATATCCATTTTTAGCTCTATATAATACAGGGCAAAAGAATAAAGAAACAGCCTTCCTTCTAATACTAATCCAAGACCTATTTAGAATAAAAGCATTTGTATACCACTTGCTCCTTGCTGAAAGTGTTTTACCTTTATTATCTTATTTACTACAACAAACCTGAAATACAAGTCAGTGTTATTTTTGTCATTAATAGTTTATAAAAGTATTAACAGTATGTAAAATGATAAAAAAAACCTTTTTCATAAATCCCCATAACTTTATAGTATTCTGAACCAGCTCAAGATCACTAATTTACAAATGACAGCTGATTTTAGAGAAAGTGTTTTTTTGTTACTCTATTTAATATTTGGCAATGGACGTACAGGACCTGCAACAAAATGTCACATTATGTGGTGCAGGAGCATCTCTTTATCAGTAATTTATTAAGATTTTTCATAATCTGTAACAGTGAATCAGGATAGAAAAGAAGAATAAGAGTGACAAGCAACAGACCAACTTTACCAGCAGTGCAGAAGGTGGGGGTGGCTCTTTTTCTCCCATATATATATATATATATATTCCTTCTCATTAGTTCCATTGAGAAGGAAAATCAATATGTCAGCCTCCAGGCAAGTGTTCTAGTCTTGCCGTTCTGGGAGTTTGTAAGGAAAATGGGAGCGCTTTGGATGAGACTGAACCAAAGCTTCCTTCAGTCTCCACTGTAATCAGGGCCAACCTTACCATTAGGCGGTGTGAGATGGCTGACTCAGGCAGCTAGGGTTTTTTTGTGCCATAAAGATGTACCAAAGATGTAGAAAGCCACTTGTGAGATTTTCTGCCTCAACTTGGCTGGCTCGGGGTTTTATGCACCTTGACTTGGGTGGTGGCGGTGGCGGTGGTGAGTGCTATTCACTACCCTGCCACATGCAGCCAATTATCTTGGACAAGTCCTCCCAGTCTTTCCACGCAGGCTGGCTGGGGGAATGGGACAACGTTCAAGAGTGGAACTCCCTCTCTGAGGGTAGACCTCCTTCTCCATCCATAGATGGAGACTTGGATGAAGGAGATCAGCATGGACCACAGGATTGTACCCTGAATTAGAACAAAAGCTTGTTTTTTTAAATAAATAAACCCTGTTATTTTAATGGGAGATTATTTTTAGGCAGTCAAATGTTTTATGACATTAGTCATTGCTGAATTATTTCTATTTTTAAAAACAGGAAATAATCCTCAGGTTTAAACATTTCTGCTATATTATTACGTATACTCTGTCCTTAGCAGCTGTTACTGTTTGTTCTCTCTCTCTCTCTCTATATATATACATATGTATATTCCTTCTACTATTTGTTCATGCTGTGTGTGGTCAGTACAATGTTTGAGTGACTTGAATATAATAATAAATTATGATCATGATGATATCTCTGCGTCTGTTTGGACATATGTTCAAAGAAGTATGAAATGACCAAGATCTCTTTTGATATTACAACACCACCCCCATTTTTTCATTTCCTTTCCTCTGGAGAGCTTTTGTCTTGCCTGCAAAATTCTCATCTGCTTCACACCTTGCCATTACAATAGGCACAGCATTAGGGGGTAGACTGTACTTCAAAAAGCTTGTCTCATTATTACTACTTAATAAGAGGAGAAGTAAATAAATGTTCCAGCAAAAACAAAATCCCCACAGACAGAAAACGATTGTCTTTACCTGAATAAGAAATGATTTCTTTTCTTCTCTGCGGAGGGTGATCTTTTGAGGACAGCAAAAATCTCTTGCAAATCTGTGGGAGCAAAAAATATTGTTTACTTGCTGGCTTGATACCATTTGAGATATGATGCTCATTTGTTTTAAAAAAACGAATAATACCACCTTACATCATTTTACCATTTGGAAGCTTTCATGTATTAAATAATAATCTCAGGTTGTATATGTGTAAATAAACTATATATCATAAAGACACCAGGGTTTAGAGGATTCTGGCACACAGTTTAACACCCCAAAATCATAACAATAAGTAGATGCAATCATCATGCACTCGCCTGGCAGCAAACCCACTTACTCAACGCAGAAGAGGTCCTACACCAAATGGTGCCCTAGGTGAGGAGCATCTTCAGCACCCCATCTTTGGAATCCAGCTCTCATCAGCCCCAGCCAGCATGGCCAGTAGTCATTGATTACTTGCAAACTGCCTTGAAGACGGTTTGGCATTTGTTTATTTTACAATCCTATCCAACAACACCTGGAAGACCACAGGTTCCCTATTCCTGATGCAGAAGAAGCTGGTTTACATGTATGACCTGGCCCAACTCTTCATCCAATTTCTCAAAACTTTCAAAAGTCAAAGTGCATGTAAAAATGGATCCTCTCGCTATATCAAATTTTAACAGACTCATTATTTCTCCGTCTAAGATTCATTTCATCAGTCTCTTTTAATTATAGCATTATATATAATATTATCAACCAGTTCCATTTCAAATATGTCTTCCTCTCCAGTTATCATTACCTTTAGTAACTTTCCCCCCCAGGAAAAACTATTTTAAATTAGGAACATTAACACACTATTTTACCTTTTCTTGCACATAATGTTCTTAGATGTGAATTCACATATATAGAAGTTGTTCTCAAATTTGTTGTTTAGTGATAATAAAATAATACACGACTGGACGTTGGGTGAATGTCAGGGTGGGTGTTTGGAGCAGGTCAGCAATAACTCACAAGGTGTCAGTGAAGTTAACTCTTTATTCAAAGAAACTAAACAGCTCAGGCCCTGGGATCACAGCAACTCTTCCCAGTAGATCTTGTCCCAATGACGGATGTTGCAAGGATTTAAGGTCCCCACCTTCCCACAGCTCTCTAAGTCTCCCCCTCCCCTGGGTCCTCCCAAAGCAATAGGAGACTCCAATGTTTTGTCTGTCCCTGCTCCACCCTCTTCAGACCTCTGCAGGTTCTGGGAGATCAGGGGGGAGAGGAGCTAGTCACAACAGGAGCTTCTTCATCAGCCTTCCCCATCTCTGTCCTCTGGTCCCCCTCCTCTCCTGCCTCTGATTCTGGACTGCTCTTGGTCCCAGCCGTTTCCTGCTCACTAAACCCTGTCACCTCTTCAGCTTCCAACACCTCCTCCGCCCAGTCTGCCCCCTCTTTTCCCTCTGAGCACTCAGCATCATCTCACTACCAATCTCCTGGCTCTGAGCCTTCGTCCCTTGGGGGTTCCCCAGCTGGTGCCTCCCACCACTCCTCTGAATCCAGCCAGTCCCTGACATCGGATTGGCTATGAAGTACGCCTTGCAGAATCAACAGCATGGCAGCAAAACTGCAAGGGAATCTGCTGTAATCAAACTCCCATGGAAACAGAACTCTCCCACTTCACAGCAATTCCCTTTCTGAGCTCCATCTAGTCATGCTTACATCTTGTTTAACTTTGCCAATCTAAAAATAAATCAGCATGAAAAAAGCATTAGATTTTTCATTTAGATTTTTGAATGCTTTTTCTCTCAGAGATAATATCCCTTGTCTGGAATTAAATGGCAGATTCTTCCCTTGTTTGCTATGAATAAAGGAGCTGCGGTTCTTTCATCCTTGTGGCCAGTCTCATTTTTGGTTTGTAGTTCTTTATAGGAAGCTTGTAGCTCTGTTTCTACCCCACCCACCCCCCAAATCAGCAAAGCATAATGTTCAAGCAACCTTTCACATGTAAGGAGACATTTCCAACCTGTTTTGATGTGCTGGAAGTGGGCAGTTTTAAAAATACTGCTGCTAGACTGTGATGAATTGTGTTACATAATCTGTATTTTCCAGGAGTTTTACAGAGACCTCAATAGCTGTTCACCTCAATTTGACACAAAATATGCTTTTCGTAGAGGTGAAATGAAGGCTTTGCAGCCTTTATTTACTTTTCTGAAGCGTTGAGATGTATTACACCATTCTAAGTTATTCAAATGGGTTTCCTTCATGCAAAGATTTTTCCTTAGACATTCACCTAGTATGCATATAGCAGACTAAGGACAGTTCTTTTGCTGGGTTGCCTCTTTGGTTTGGCAATATGCCAAAATGTAAATTAGTACTTAAATATTATGCATAATTCACTAAATACAGTGCAATTGTGTACATGTCAATTCAGAAATAAGAGAGCACTTCCATTCTTAAAAGTAGTTTTGTCCAGAGAGTTTTGTCCACACATACATAGATATAGGAGAGAGAGGTGCTTATTTATATGAACCAATATAGTTTTATGTTAAATAATGGGCAGGCCAACCACCAATGGATACAAACTGAGATAAAATGGAATACTTTCATATTAATTCCACACCAGCATGACCTCTGCAAGCAAGGTGTCATTAACTGCCTCTCTCTCTGTCAGACCACTTCATTTTAATTTGCATAAATTGGGATTTAGCAATGGCGCCCCCTATTCAGTAGCAATAATTAAAAAGCATTCAAAATGATCCCAGGGCATGCAAAATGGAGCAAAACATACATGCTTCAATCTGGAGCTCACTTTGCTCATGTACAGCTGGAATACTGGCCCATGCAGCTCCCCTCCCCATTAACGTCAATGAAGGCAGCAGGCCAGCTTGTGCAAAGAACTGCCTGTGAAACCTCTCTTGAAATTAACATGGGCAGCTTGTGAAGAGAGCAGAGCTCTGTATGTTCATGCAACATTAAGAAACTGCTAGATCAGTGGTTCCCAAACTTTGCTCCCTGCTTGAAAATTGCTGAGGCCACTTAATGATTTCTTTTCTTGCCTATTGTAGCAATTGTAATGCACTGTCCTAGATGCAGATTGCTTTTTAGACATCTTTTGCCAGACACACTGTAGACTACCTGAATGAAGTTCACAGGCCACCAGTGCTCTGTAAACCACAGTTTGGGCACCCTTCTGTAGAAAAAAGAAAAAAGAGAGGATATTATGATCCTCTAATTGTATTTTTTAAACTATTATAAAGAGTTAAAGGACCACTTTTTCTACACAAACATATGTTTGAAGTGATTGATGTTTGTGGCTGAAGGCAGCTGAACAAGTCTTCTCTGGCTGTATAAGCAGTGAGTCCCTTCCTTGCAAGGCAACAGTTGCCTTCACAGTCTCTTCCATGCAGTTTTGATAGGCATTTACCTGACAGCTGCAGTGGAGGAAATAATGGGCTCTTGGAGATTCAGATTGGGCTCATAACCCAGAAGAATTTGTGGGACTTGTACCTGCTAAGTTTCCTCTGTGGGGACCTAAGCCATATTTATTTTCTGGAACAGGAATACAGTATATATATATTCCAAATAAAACGCAGTTATTGTGAAATGACAATTCCTTCCTTCATCTTATCTCAAGAGTTGTTCGCACTTATCAAAGGACTGATCTAGTGAAAACTATTGATAACCCTTTGAGAAGGTTTAACACAGGATAAAGTTCACAATTAAGTAGCACAGCATAAATAGTGAGGAGAGATTACATTCTTCCAGGGGTAAGTGTCGGTGTGCTTAGAAGAGTATAAGGGGCATACCTTTCCCCTCAAGTGAAGGGATTTCTAGAATCATAGAAC
Source organism: Podarcis muralis (assembly GCF_964188315.1). Classification (NCBI taxonomy): domain Eukaryota; kingdom Metazoa; phylum Chordata; class Lepidosauria; order Squamata; family Lacertidae; genus Podarcis; species Podarcis muralis. The sequence goes on from NC_135660.1 coordinate 57,083,637, forward strand.
TGTAGAGTTGTAAGGGACCCTGAGGATCATCTAGTCCAACCCCCTGCAATGCAGGAATATGCAGCTATCCCATACTGGGATAAGACCTGCTGCAACCTTGGCATTACCAGCACCATGCTGTACCAACTGAGCTGCCCAGACTATTCTGTGTGTTTCTGTAAAAGGGAACAAATTGGACAAATGGCAGGTTTTTATAAAGAGGCACAGGTAGTGAAGGGTGATGTTAGGAGGGGTGCACTATAAGCTATATGCAACTTATTCCAGGGATAACGCCTTTTAGTACTCAGAAGGACTTCTCCATCCCTAAGAAATTGACCCAGATAGCTGCTTCAGCTTCTGAAACTCACAAAAAGTATTATTCAAGACTTCAGCTAATATTCCATATGCTACACTGATTTTATAAGACTACTGGCATTCATAGAACGAAGAGTATTCTTGTAGCTCTTAGCTGCAGTTCTTACTGCATATTTTATGGACTGGATCCCTTTCTTAATATTTCATCGCTATAATTAAATTAAGTTCATTTTAAGATGAAGATTCATGACTGAAATGTAAAGGAATTATCTAATTTAATGCTGACTACATTCCTTCCTAGTTTCTTGCAAAAATCTAAAGAACAAGTCTTGGCTGCCTGCTGAATTTCACAGTAAACAAATCAATGTGCAACTTCGTCTTGCAAAAACTCTGAAATTCTGCTTATTGCATTGATCAGAGAATGAGAGTCAAGAGCTACATAGGAGCTTATCCTATTACAGTGTCTTCCATAATTTATTCCATGTACAATGGAGAGGTGATCAAATTTCACGTGTGTTTACTTTCTGGAAGACAACCACCTGCCTATTTGAAAGAGCAGCAGAGTACAAATATGGTTCAGAGTAATGTGTTTATCTCCTTGACACTTGAATCTTTAAAATCTCATTGTTGTCATTGCGTTGTACCATGCACATTGGATTTATAAGAAACAGTAATAACCTCATTCAAACATGAGGCAAATTATGTTGCTTGAGAGATTATACTATATGCATAAACATCTTACATTGTTTACATATGCTTAAAACTTCCACATAACTCTTAGTGCCATTAAAAGTGTTGACAGAGCCTCCAAAAATAAATGGAAATGGTTGCTAATTGGGGTATGATCGCCTGTTTTGACTCTGGACCAGATGAATGTCAGATTAGATGAGATGCCCAAAATGTATGAACACAATTCACCATGAACATTTTAAAACTGAGAAACAAATGTAGGAGACCGGATTGGGATCAAAGGCCATAGTGCAATGGAGGGAGAGGAAAATGGCTTGTCAAACTTTCACTTGTGCAACTTCCTAATGAAGCAGGCATCTTTTCCCAGTGGAGGAAACAACAGCTTTGGGAGCCCTTTAAATTTGCCAATCACCGTCCCACCCCATCCATGCAACTTCGCTACTATCACTTGTTATTTATTTATTTAAATGGTAGGTCCTTTTCATGGCTCTTCCATGTCACACCTAGTTTTCGTTGAGATGCTGGCAGAGCAATTTCATGCACATTGACTCAGAAGCACGTTTTACTTTGAGCTCTCCCACCACTCCTGCCACCCCATTAAGTGTGTATTATAGCCTAATCCTGAATTGGAGCTGTTCCGCTTTGGACTTGGGTAGGGGATTTATGATTGCATGTTCTTAATCATCACCACTTCCCCATATAGAAAACTGGATGGCAGAAGGGAATGCTCAATCTCCTTTTCTTACTGGCACCTAGTTTCCTATGAGGAAGTACATTTTTTGTATGGAGAATCATACATGTGGTGTAATTCAGAGACCCGTCAGTGAGCAATGGAGTGGAACAACACAGTTGTGTCCCTATCCCTGCATCTTTTATCTCTTCAGGAGAGAAGAAATTGGGGTGGGTGGGCTTGAGCACACAAACCACAGTGAAGGAAAGGTGGTAACAGCTGCTTCCCCCTCCTCCCCACTTTAAAAATCTGAATCTGTCCATAGCTGCTTTACCAGACAGAAGACAGCCTTCACAAAAAGAGAATAATGGGACTTCAAGCAATGCATAATTCCACTGTTTGTCACACTTATTTCGAAAGGGTTTTTCCATAGAAAGGTGGTTTGAGGATTTTATCCTCTAATGGAACTTCCTCAGAATTTCCTTACAAGTAGTACTTTAGGTACAATTAGCACTTTAAGTACATACTCGGTCAGGGTGCTTTCATTTTGCACAAAAGCGTTATTCTAACCATCATATTCTATGCAGACAAAAATACCTGTTTTCTTCGATAAAATATGCTGACTTTTTAAACCCGCCCCAACAGCAATGAAAACTGCCTCTTATTTTACTCTGTAAACAGTAAACAGTCTGAACCTATTGTATGGTTTCTTACTGTAGTTCATGACATAAGTAACAGGACTGGCATAACTTTAAATATTACAGGAGACCCTCCATTATGAATTTGCTTGACATCTGTACCAGTCTGATCTCAAAATGTGTCCTGGAAGGCATTCAGGAATTTCTTCACACCTTGTAAAGGTCAGCACATGTGAATCAAATTGCCAGTAAAATCTGTTCAACACCTGAATGGATGCAATCAATATAATGGTGAGATGATTTTAAGACTGGAGACAGACAATGCAGTCTATAGGAATTTTAACTTGCTGTTGGGTGTTTTGATTATTTTATGCTTGGATTTGCTGATTCGTTTGCATTTTATATTTTTGTTTTATGGTTCTCTGTGTCAGGGTTGAGCCATGCATAAGGTGAGGGAAGGTGACTGCCTCAGGTGGCAGGGTCCACCTGGAGCAGTAGATCCCAATGTTGATGTTTCTTTGCCCCTGCTTGCTCCTGGTGTAGCTCTTCCATAACCCTTTCTTCCCTGACGGTGAAGGGAGTACCATTTTGGGGTCTGCCTCAGGTATCAAAATGTCTTTGGATGGTCCTGCCCATGATGGCGAGCTGACCAGTAGTAACTGTGTGGGGGACACAGAAAATCAGAGGAGGGGCTGGGGACTTACCAATATCACAAATTTTCCTCATCAGGAAGGAAGCTGAATTTATTTGAAGGGAGTCAAACATACCAAAGCCAGCCAACTGTGTTTTATACTATAAAGGCAGAATATTTAGGGAGTGAATGAAATAATGTGGACACAGAGGAAAGTCTTTAGACAAACATACCCCAGTGTACAGTACACAACCAAGCTAACATCCATCTTGCATCAGGTTGGCACCAGCAGCAAGAAGCTTCTCTTGGTTTTACTGCTGTTTGGGGAAATTCCCCTCCCAACTTCTGGGTTGGGTTGGTCTGTTGGTTGGTGGTAATGCATTTAATATTAATTTCTCTACTCCACTTTCGCCTGTTCCTCATTAATTTCCACATCATTTGCTTTGTTTGTGTTACCTGATCAGGAGCTTCTCACTGCAATCTGTTTTTGTTGGAGGAGAGCAAATCTCAGCAGGGAAACTACAGGAAATGCCCCACATTCCTTTCACTGATTGCTTAGTATCAGGGATTAAGCGTCCTTAGCAACCTTGCTGCTTGCCAGAACCTTAAACAGCTACCTTCACATTTTGCTTCCTAGCTTTCTTTGTAAATGCCCAGTTGACTTACTTTCTTTAAACATGTAAACCAAGTGTGGGACGGTGGGGGGCAGCAGCGTGGGGCCTGCTTCATGCATAACCCTGTATCACCTTCTTGACAATCCTGCCTGGCATCTCCAAGAAGGGCTGGGAAAGACTGAAACTCTGAAGAGTTAGTGTAGAAAATACTGAACTACATGGACTAATGGTCTGACAATTAAAACACAATTTTATAAAATACAATCAGAACGAGAACAAATGCAAATTATTTAAAAGCTGGAATGAATTGCATAGCAGTTATATAGACTGTCTAATTACCAAATCACCTGCAGGATAAAAAGGGTCATTACTGTCCTCCTAAAACAACACAAGGCTGGCACTAGGCAAGTCTCTCTTGGAAAAGCATTCCATGTTTGCAAAACCAGAATGGAAAATGCACTCTACCAAACCCTCAGTTACTGCCTGAGAAGAGCAAGTTTGAAGCACAGTTCATCTTACAGAAGAAGGGGCAGAAAGGCTGGAAAGGGGAAACTTTTTTTCTCAGTAAATCAAGCCCAGACAGTCCTACAAGTTACGTTATACCTGGATCTAACAGCTAACTAGTGTAGATGACATAAAATTTGATCCCTATGTCCAATTCACATCTGAAGGCATGCCCCTGAATTCTGCACCTGTTGATAGTGCCATACAGTTTTCTGGAACCTTGAGCAGTTACCACAAAACGGAAGATGGACACAAGAGCCTTATCTGTAGCCAGTACAGATATAAATGAAAAAAAAACCTCCTGGTTCCTGACTATAAACACAACCTGCATAGCAGACCCAGACTGAGGTCTTCTGAACCCAGTCTTTCAAAAGGGGCATGAGCCCATCTGAAACAAGCAAATACTGTACATGTCCCTAAGGGATTTAAACCCCAGAGAGAAATTGCCTAAACCTACCTGCTGAGGATGCTCTGCAGTGACATGGTCAAAGATTATGTCCAAGTGGAATGGAGAAACTGCAAGGCTATGCCATGAATTCCTAACTCTAACAGACAATCAAACAGAATCTGATGGGCAATGCTACCAAATACATAGGTCTAGGATAAGGATGAGAAACATGTGATTTTCCAGATGTTGCTGGAATACAACTTCTATCATCCCTGACCATTGGTCATGCCAGCTGAGGGTGATGTGAGCTGGTGTACAACACCACCTAGATCAGGGTTTCCCAAACTTAGGTCTCCAGCTGTTTTTAGACTACAATTTCCATCATCCTTGATCACTGGTCCTGCTAGCTAAGGATGATGGGAATTGTAGTCCACCCTTGGCCTAGGGGAGCATTGTTATGCTTTCCTTGTTCAACTTCCAGTTGCAGCCCAGCAACATTTGGTGGGCACCCCATTTATTAAACCCAGACAACAGATTGTCTACCAGCATGACTTCATTTCCACAGCCTGAAACCTGACTGAAACGTGTTGCGTAAACCATAGCAGTAACATTTGTTTTGGACTTACATCATGCTTTGTATTCCTGTCCGTTCCTTGCAGCCCCTTCCAGGTAGAAATGAAGCGTTGCTGGGCTCTGCTCTGCTTGGGAAGCCAGTGAGTCCCCACGGCATCCTTGATCATCACATGCTCTTTCACTCCAGTGCAAAATATTTTTACCTGGCACCTCTTGACCACAGCTCCAGAGAGATACTTCTTGTCACAGGCACTGTTTTCCGAACAGTGTGAGCTACTGTGGGTCTCGCCGTTAATGAGGTCTGCTGCTTGAACAGACATGGCTTTGTTCTCTTCCTTGGGTGTTGAAAGGCTGCTTAAAAAGCCGCTGCTGTTCAAAACTTTCATTCCTCAGAAAACGTTTCCAAACTGTGGAGTTCTGTTAAATCCCAAACCATGAAAGTGAATATGTAATGTAAAAGGCCTGGGTTGCAGCCTTATTATGCTGTTCCAGGAAGACCCTTCAGATCCTGAAACGTTCTCGATTTCATCTGCTCACTTGCAGTCTGGCCTCATTGTTCAGCAGCTATCAAGTAACTGAAAATTGACCTCTGGTTTCAAAGGTAGCTCTTTTAGTTCACATAAAAGCAACACGTCCTTAAAACAAGGTGTCCCAGACTAGATGCTGCATTGTTTCAGCCCCAAACTCCTGAATCCGAATAGTTTTAATGATCCTCAGAACCTGTAATGTACAAAAAATATTTGTAAAAAATCCAGAGTAACTGATAAGAGTACAGGATTGCAGACACCATTGATAGTCATTTGTAATTAACAAAATAAGGTTATTAACTATTATTTATTTTAAAGATTTCTAAGCCCACCCTATATCCTGGTGGATTCCACAGTGGTGTACTATTTTTATATAAATGAATAAAATAAAATAAATAAAAAATCACATCATGCATTCTTCATAATTCAATAAAACTGGAATACAAAAAACCCAACTATAACCCATGCAGAGGCAATGAAACCAATTTAAGGTGCCTGGGCAGATAATGATGTATTTGCATTGTACCAAAAAGATTGTAATGTCAGTGGCAGTCAAATATCCTTGGGCTGCACTGAGGCAGCTCTTCATTCTGTTTTCCTGGCGAGTCCTTAGCTGATGATTTCCATGTTTTATGTGATCCTTCACATGGCATAGAAGCCACTTCTGAAAGGCTAGTGGAATCTATTGGAAGTTTAGCACTCATTTCCATGTTAAATGTTTCCAGAAAAAACATCCATTTGCAACCCTGTTAACTTGGAAAGTGGCGAGACCTTTACATTTCACGTGATGAAATTTGGGGCAGTATCCTAGCATGCAGTTCCTTTCCACCAGGCCTTTGGAAGAGGTTGGTTGGCTGGAGCATAATGCTCTGGTTCTGTACAAACTTCCTGTACATTTCCAAGCTCAGTCTAGTGTGCAGAGATAGATGTTTCCCTCTCTCATGGAACTTTATTTCTTTTATTTATATAAGGCATCTATAACCTGTCTTAGCTTAGAAGGCTTTTAGAGTAGATTATAAAAAACATGACACATGAGGAAGGAGGAATGGGAGGGAGGAGGGGGAAAGCGAGCTCAAGAAAGCGAGCTTTTAAATTGCTGTTCTTACATCACAGCTATAGTATAGAGTTCTGTCTATGAAGAGTCTGGCTGGAGCAAAGCAGCTGGCTGTCTGGGCCACTCAATGGCTTCCATTGGAAGCATAGCTTTACCTATCTTGCACCTGATGTCATATGATGTCAGGTGACTGACAAGTAGTCATAGCCTACAGGTAGTCATAGTTGAATTAAGAGGCCTGCAATCAGAAGTCCCCCACTACTGCTGTATATAATTTGCCCTCCCCATCCAATTCTATATTAACCTTCTCTTCCTTCAGCCATCTCTGATCAATGTGAATTGTAAGGTTATCTGGAAAGTAATATGACCAAATCCCAAGTCTTAAACACATTTACACTGAAAAAACTTGCAGTGATTTTAAGAAGCTTACTTCCATGTAAGTATGCCTAAAACTAGAGTTTGAACCCTTTGGGGTTTTGTGACATTAGCAGCACTGGGATTGTTATCAAAATGTCTGTCCTTTTCAATGGCTAAACAACCTTGGGCTGGGTTGCTTCTTCCAGGAAAAGAAATGGAGGAAGAATGAGCCAAGCACATTACTGCTTCTGCCTGGCCAAGCCCTAAATTTCTCAGGAACTGGTTGTTTAATGTATTGTATTGTTAGCAATTGCAGCTGTTTTGTAGATAATCAACATAAATGAGCTCCAATCACTCTCATTTAATGCCTAAGGAATTAATTGATTTTTCTTGTGTGTGGTGCATTTAGATATGCAGTAGATGATGTGCATTTAGGTATTTAAAGAATAAACTCTTCAGAAAGAAAAGAGAGAAAAAACCATGGGCACATGATTCCAGAATTTCATGTCTGTGAATTGTTAATCTCCTTATAATGAGATTAACATTTACAGCCATGAAAGATGTTCTACCGTAGGTTATGCCGTGTTTCTGAGCTTATCTGCAGGGGGTTGCACAGATCCAATAAAGCATTCAGCAGCAATAAAACAGATTACAGTGAAGTCATGAATTTGTAATTTGATTCCCTTTGGGGCAGTGATGATAGTTATTTTCTTTATTTCCTGGACATTTTTCTTTATACATACAACATTGCAGGTGAGTCAGTTCCTGTTCTAGGCTGCCTTCTTCAAAGGAAATGGAGATTCAAATAGCCTTCTTCAATCAGAAGCAGAACTCATAGGCTGGAGTTCCCTTGGGCACAGCAGTTTCTTATTGCTAGGACAAAACAAAACAGTGGGATTAAGAGCCACCATAATGGGTATTTTAAAAGCCATCCAGACAATAACAATGTAAGGTGTTGCATTCTGCTTATTGTTCTTATAGAAGATGGCCTATCAGCTGTGCTCTACAGTAGTGTAGTGCTCTACAGGCCACCAATAAGCAGTTCAACAGGGAGCAGAGAAGGGGAACTAAATCCACAACTAAGGATAGGAAAATCCGTTTGTTTCAGTTTGTCTTGATTTCTCATTTTTCCAGTCTTCCATTCAGTCCCCCACATTTCCACATAAGTTTGCTTTTTTAAAGTCCCCATGAAAATTTGTCAACATTTTAGTGCACATTTCTCCTGATGTATGCAGTTTTGCCTAATACAGTGGTACCTCGGGTAACAAACACTTCAGGTTACAGACTCCGCTAACCCAGAAGTAGTACCTCGGGTTAAGAACTTTACCTCAGGATGAGAACAGAAATCGTGCACCGGCGGCAGCGGGAGGCCCCATTAGCTAAAGTGGTACCTCAGGTTAAGAACAGTTTCAGGTTAAGAACGGACCTCCAGAACGAATTAAGTTCATAATCTGTATATACCACTGTATATACATTTTTGAAAAACAATTTATCCTAATGCATTTTTGCATGCAACTTTCACTCACATATGTACCTGTAGGCACACATTTTGCCTCAGTAAATGCATTTTTGTACACATTAGTTGACTGCAGAACAGCAGTGCAAAACTCAGAGGTGTGTGTATTTTGAAGGATTGTTTAAGTTTGTGCATTGTTTCGGAAAGTGAGAATTAGGTAGGTTCACTTTTAAATGCAGCAAACTAAATTCTGTCCCACTCCTATGGTCACAACCTCCTGCAACAGCTGATCAGCATTGTTTAGTTGCTATCTGCCTTGAGAAATCTGTGATCAGGTCTCATAAAGACAATTGCCTGGAGTGGGATGGCTATTTGAATCATAGCAACATTGCTAGGGTGTGAGTTTAATTTGCTCTCACATGTCATTTGCCAAAAAAATCTCCCTTCTCTAATGCTGCTTTCATCCTCTGGACAATAAATAGATCTCTATTTTTACCACCACAGAGCTAACACCAGCTTTGGCAAGAAATGGGATTTAGATTTGGTAAATGGCTTGGTGGCATGATGGAAGAGGGTTAAGTTTCTGCCACAGCACCACTGGTCCAGTCTAAGTTAGAGCCTTCTGCACTGTTTGCAAGTAAAACACCAGGAAACCCAGTCATGTATCTCGTATCTCCCATGCGGCATAGTTTGGTCCCAAAGGCACACTACTTAGCTGCAGCTCTGATGGGTGAATTGAACAACTGTTTATGTACATACAACAGCCATGTAGATGCTCAGCATCCAGTGGAAAATCAATGTGCATGTATGTGCACCACCACCACCACAACAAAACACCCCAGCAACAACCAACAGCCACAATCCTATGATGGTAACTTAGATGTGAAGAGTCTTAATGAACTAAATGGAACTTATTTCAAGTAAATGTGCACAACAGCAGGCTGCACATCTTTCTCCTACTTTTTGCTATCAAGGACGTAAATTATCATAATGATTTAACATGATGGCAATCACTTGGCCTTGAGAAGCAGAATTGATTTTGCAAAAGACAAATAATGACTATGGGCAAGTTTTTCAAGGGTGTAAGTGATTTAATAAGAGACATGACTGCAGTCTTCCAAGCTATTCCAGAGTAGTCTCATTGACATAAAGGGTTTAAGAAGCATATAAGGTTTGAGAAGTGTGTGTTAGAGGTTTGTTCTCATGCCACCGCTTTCAGGATTCTGATGATTAAACAGTAAGGTGCAGTACTATCCATGTATTTTAAATACGATTGGGCTCCTAGTGAAAATGTCTCAAGCATAAAAAAAAACTAATTACTTCTCTAGCAAACCTGCCACTTTCTCTGCAGCCTACATAATCCCGCTTGGCCCTTTGGGAAATGTGGTGAGACACAAAGATCCAGTTCACATGCAATGTAACAACAGGCCAAACCATGGCTTCATGTGACAGAGAAAACATGTAGGTTTTGGGAAATAATATTTCATTGCAGCACCCTTGACTCCTCCAGTCCTGGACTGCTGTGATTTAAGCCATGATTTGACTTAGCATTTTGTTTGGTATATCTTTTGCAGACAAACCATGAACAAACCTTATCTGCAGTTTTGTCTGGAATGAGCTCAGGTATGGACATAATGCTAGGTTTGGCCTTGGATGTTGTGGCAACAGCAGGAGAGGAGCACTGTAGTCACTATCTTCGCTCTGGGAAAATGCAGGCTTGCTCAATCATGTTAAATCATGGTTTGGCTTAATGCTACATGCCAGCTAGGCAAAAGTGCTCTCCAAACTATAAAACCATGTGGTCCTAACACTTGAGTTTCCTGGACATTGTTGCCAATTTCTTTTATACTCAGTATTTTTTAAAAAACAGCCTCATACCCAACTTCGCTTGGGAATTCTAAGAAACAAAAAAAAAAAAAAAAAAAAAAAAACCAGTGCACTTTTGAAAACAGTGACTGAAATCAGCATGGATTTGAAAGATTTAGGGTGCCATCTTCATTCAAAATGGCACCCAATCATATCATACACAAAAGCCTGCTACTTGATCTCAGGAACCATCATGCAAAATTTGGTTATGAATGAATGAATATATTATTTCGGTCACAGACCAGTTTCAGCTCACATACAAAATCAGCGAAATCATTAAACAAAACAGGGATACATTTAAATATGCAGTTCGGTATAACAGGGACAATACAGATATAGCAGCAATTAAAATATATAAACTAGATCTTACTCACTAAAATATAAACTGAAGTTGTCATTTAAGACCTTAATAATGATGATATCACAACTTGTTTCCAAAGTTTTATAGCAATCGCACAAAATTTGGCGACCTTTAACATGATCTCTGGATCTTTGTCCTCTACAAGAGATTTTAAACATTGGAGTTTTGACCCCTTTGAAGATTTTTGCATAGCAGGGGTGATAAATGCCGAGTGTATGTCCCCGTAGAAACTACATCGTAACAAGGCATGAGAGGCAGTTTCTACTTCCATCGAGCTGCAGGGACAGACTCGTTCCATGTACAGTGGTGCCCCGCAAGACGAATGCCTCGCAAGACGGAAAACCCGCAAGATGAAAGGGTTTTCCGTTTGCGAGTTGCTTCGCAAGACGAATTTCCCTATGGGCTTGCTTCGCAAGAAGAAAGCCCATAGGGAAATCTCCGGGGACCTCTTTTAAATGCTGGCGGTGGGGAGCAAAGCCTCCCCCCCCCCCTCTGGCCTTCAGAAGAGGTCCAGGAAGGCCGGCGGGGGCCGAAAGGCTTTGCTCCCCACCACCAGCATTTTAAAAGCAGTCCAGGATAGCAGGGAAGCGCTTCCCGCTATCCCGGACGGCTTTTGAAGGCAGGCAGGGGGAGCAAAGACTTTTGCCCCCCGCCGGCCTTCAGAAGAGGTCCAGGACCTCTTCTGAAGGCTGGCGGGGGGCAAAAGTCTTTGTCCCCCCCTGCCTGCCTTCCCGGGGGCTTTTAAATCGCCCTGGGACAGCGGAGAAGTCCTCCGCTGTCCCGGGGTTTTTTAAAATGCTGGGGGTGGGAAGAAAAGCCCTTGTCCCCCCCCCCAGCCTTCAGAAGAGGTCGGGGGACAGACTGTCCCTGGATCTGGTCTGAAGGCGGTTTCCATAGGAACACATTGATTGATTTTCAATGCATTCCTATGGGAAACCGTGCTTCGCAAGACGAAAAACTCGCAAGAAGAAAAAACTTGCGGAACGAATTAATTTCGTCTTGCGAGGCACCACTGTATGGTTTACCCTCAAATCTGCCCTGCAATAAGGCAGATGGAGCACGTTGAATCTAGAAAGGGTGACCGACCATCTGTATTTGGGTATTTGTAATTTTGATAAATATATTGCTGGGGTAAACCCTCTCCCATTGTCTTTTATTGCTGGGTGTTTATTCATCTCGCTCACATGGCATTGTAGTTCCACATCCCAAATTCGTTGGTGGGTTATTGCTCTAGCATTTTCATAACCTACAGCTATCAGGGCCTGTGGGGAGAACCCCAAGCCTCTTAGCTTTTCATGCAGTGTAGCTTTCCATTTGGATTGTTAGGAATCCAGTAGGGTTAAGGGAGCCAACCCGACTGGGGGGGGAAATAAGTTTTAACCAATAATGGATCTTCAGGATCCATATCCGAGCATTAATGGGGATTTGTCCAACCTCCAAGCGGACAGCTATATTGGATACGCACAGGGACGCGGACTTATAAAAAATATTGGGGGGGCCCGGGAAAGCTCATGAATAATAAATAAGCTCATGAATATGCAAATAAAGTGGCGCCGCCTCCTCGTGAGCGAATAGGGGAGAGCGTGCTGCGCCTATTAATCAGCTCCAAAGGAAATTGGGTGGAGCTTTTGCTCGGGAGGGAGGGCAGGAGGCATGCAGCCCGCCCCTCCCTGTGCATTTTGGGCTGGGGGAGGGGCGGCGATGGCGCTCTGCTGGAGGGGCGCCGGAGATTATTGGGGGGGCAGAGCCCCCCCAAACGAATTTTTGAGGGGGCTCGGGCCCCCTCAAGCCCCATGGAGTCGGCGCCTATGGATACGCAGAAAGGGATCCCTAACAGGCAGCGATAAAACTTAGTGATAAAACTCACTTGCTGCCAGGTAGGCCAGGGCTTCAGGACACACACAATCCCACTGTTGCAAGCATAACAGCAGAGATGATTTCATGTGTGACTTAAAAATTAGTAACATTAAAGTCAACTAGCTGAGAGGGGGATGGGAGGATGTGTGGCTTAGCAATCAGTCGGAACGGCCTAGTGCGCGCTGAGGTAAAGGGTGCTCTGATTGGTTGGGTAGTTGTGAGGGAACTTTTCCACTCTGTTTGGTTGAATTATTTATTATTTGTTGAAATTATATCCAGCCCTCCCTCCTGAAGGAGCCCAGGGTAGCAAATGAATGTTGTCCTGCAATGTACAAAGCAAGAAAGACAAAATCTCTCTGTGCCTTTCCCTTCAAATTATATACTGTTTTCGCTCAGTTTCCTCAGGAAATCCTGTTATCAGGATTTCTTTGTCTCTCTTGTTTGTTATTTATGTGGCTTTACACTCTCTCTTGTTTTACTGGGGCCTGGATGATTCCATTCAATCACTGAGTTACTTGAGGGTGAAGTTCATGGGGTGTTTGTATGGGGACATGTTTTAATTTAATAATAATAATAAAACCCTGAAAGTCTGTATATTCATTACTGGTTGTGATGAAGAGGCTTCATTTATAAAAATAAAAATAATAATGTGCTGGCAGCTGAGGATAGTCTGAAGTCTGTTGCCATCTGAAAATCCAGCTGTTTAGTAGTACTTTGTACATGCACAGAAGCAATGTTTCTCAGACCAGACAATGCTATTGCTATCTCCTCACAAACTGCTTTAATTTTTATTTTTACTTCGTTGATTTCTTAACTTTTATAGGGGTTTTTTATTTCATTTTAAGCACAAGTCCTAATAGTAGCAAAGAAATCCTGAAACAGAAAAGCTGACATAATAGAAGCTATGACTGGGAGGAACTAAGGCATTAAGGGAACTGTGGTGTTTTGGGCTTCCTTGTCAGCAGTTTTTGCGGACAATTGACATTTGAGATGGCAACACTAGGAGTTTTGCTATGAAGACATCAGTACCAGATGTGTAGGATTTCCAAGTCTGTAAAACCACTCACTTTAAGCAAGTGAGGCAGCATGCTTGGTCCGAGTTGTATATATCTTATTGTTTCAGTTCATGTGTCAAGAAAAGAAATTCAGAATTGCAGATCAAGAGCCAAACTACAGGAAGCACTAAATGTGTCAAAGTTACCGGTACATATGTATCTGAAATGACACGTATGTAGGACCCCAAACAGGGTCAGGGCTATGGAGATTTAACCCTTCCTTTCTCTATCACATTTCAAACAAAACTCATGCCACACCACCACAGCTGCTATTAGCAAATGGCCATTTGATGCTAACAGGGCAGAGACAGTAAATATAAAAACTCCCCACTGGCTTTCTTCATGAGCATTGTAGTGGGGTGGGGTGGTGCTGGTCCAGACCTTAATTTGAACCAAGGCACTGAAAAGGGCCCTGTTTTCACTTCAAAGCCTGGGCTACTCTCCAGAACTTGGGGAGGAGCAATAACAAAAAGAGCTGTCTAAACTGGTCAAACATTAATGGTTTAATTTCAGCCAGGTTCTTCCAAGATAAGACCTAGCCTAGCAGGGCTCAGGAATCTATAAAGCAATGGCAAAGATATGGTGCCTTTGGGCATGCACAGAGCTCTTTGGAGGCCAATGTGAAGCACAAGCTCTAAAGCGACATTGTATGGATCAAGCTCTAGCCCAAGTAATGTGGATAAAACAAACATTTCTTTCTTCTTTTTACTGTGTGTCTTGAGTTAGTTCCCAGGATATGTCGAATATATACTAAAGCAGTACTGACATGAAAGTTCAAAAACTTTTTATTGTCTGCAGTAAAACCTGATGCAGTAAACAGCAGAACATATTGCACTAGCTGAAATAGTGGGCTATAGCTAGCAAATGTAAAGACCTAGATTGTATTAAAAAAAAGGGAAAAAGAAGACTTTCTTCCTCCACATCTCTGATGGAAGAGGTTATTCAAATATTTCCTTAAAAGCCAACAGCAGGTATTAAAGCATACATTGGTTGATAGCATTTTATAATTTAAAAAAATGATTGCATTCCCCATTAATTGAAAATACTAGCACAGGGATGGTGTGGAAGAAAACCAGTCTTTGGGAATTATTTCAGGGTTGCAAAGATCTGTCTTTATTTGAAGCAATATTGCTGGGAGCAACAGGCAGAAACCAAGCAGAGGGTCTTCCTACTTAGGCAAGTTCCTCTGAGGAAAGTATGCAGTTTTACACATATTTATACTCGCTGCCTTATGGTTTTCTCTATTCTCCAAAATGTGGAGGTCACACAAATTGACTTCCATTGTGAGCAGTCAGACTTGATAATAAAACTAGTCGCATCTAGAACGGGGGTGAGTAAGTAGATTGGGATCTATTAATACATCTTGAGAATCGTTTGCTGTAAATCAAGCAAGGATTTCTGAGGCCTAGTTACTTTATAAGAGCAACAACAAAACGACTCCCCCTCCCCCACAAGGCCCCAACCTTAAATTATACTGCCAAAATGAAGAAAGCTTAGGGGAACTCAGGTAGTTTTTTGTGTGGAAGGAATGCGAGTCCTGAACAGTTCTATTACTCAGAGCAAATTCCTGGGCTCACAGATCTTTAATTCTAAGTGTGTGTGTTTTCTACTCCAAGTGACTGCCTTCACTTGGAGTTTAAAAAAAAGGGATATAAGTGTAGTAATAAGTAACCAAAAAAGGGAGTGTAGTAAAAAACAGAAACAGTTTTTCCCAAGTCTGAAACCTGCTTACCTCTGACCTAGAATAAGGATTTCACGAATATGGAGCACACACATACTCAGATATAAATAGGCATTCAAGGTGATATGTAACACTAAAGTAGGTCTTATCTCTTTTCCATATAGCTGGGAAAACATTCTGCTTTTTCCTTTTGAGCAAAACTGTGGGCAAATGTTGAGCTACACTTTGATTAAAATTTGATAGTGCTGCCATGGATCAGATAAAATTGCTTCAGGGAGCAGATCCATCTGTGAAGGTCTCACTTAAAACTGCCAGTTGTCATTACAGAGGGAATGTCCACTGAGTTAAATGTCAGATTTATAGGGGCAAGACAACAATTGTCTTACTGGTAAATGAACTGGAAAGGGAAGACTTGTCCCTGAACTATGCAGCAGTTTGGTTCAATTTATTGGCCAACTAAAAAGGTTTAATCAACCTCAACTGTGCACTACCAATGGTATAGTAGATGGTGCATGTGGCAAAGCATCGCTTCCAGACTTTTTTTAAAGCCAGAAACAATTATGCCATCTGCCAGAATGCTAGGGTAGGTGGTGGACCTGTCTTGCACTTGCAAATGAATATTGAGACTTGCAAGTTTTTCTGTTGTTTGCTATATATTAGCGAGGAGGAAGTCAGAGAATGAGGAGAAATAGTCAAGCAGAGGCTGAATACTTTCGTAGATGGGATTCCTACTGCCTGCTAACCATTTAAACTGTAACACATCATTGCAAGATTGTTTGCATTTCTAATTGAAAGCTTAAGACTGATCAAGGATGTGAACCCAAGTCATCTCAGCGGAAGTTCAACATGCTAAACACTCCATCACCCTTTGGCGGCTCATTATTCTGTTTCTGTCGGCTCTGATGGTAATAAATTGGATATTATGTTCTGTACTGCTGTCCTTTGGTGTGTATATGTAGAGAGACAGAGCTGTTTATTGTTTGGGACTCTCCTTGGAGAGATGTGGATTATGGGGCTGTCATGATGAGCTCCTGCAATTAAAATTTTTCCCACTGCAGCAATTACAGCTGCTTTGAATTATGGTTTGAAGGTCCAGGAGAATCTGGTGTGCGGGACAAGTTTGAAGACAATGTGGTGCAGTGGGTAGAATAGTGGGCTTTAGGGGTGCAAATGTTTCCTGTGTCTCGGTCTTTATTGGCAGCCCAACATGCAGAAATTTGAGAAGTTGAGTTCTTGCTGACATGGAGATAAAGTGAGTGAAAAAAGCTACACATCTGTAGTTTCCACACATTAAGGATACAAGTAAATGTTGGCAACCTCGTTGGACGTGGCAGTGGAAATCCCATTTTCAGATCGCAGTTCATCTATAAAACCCTTGGGCAGGTTTTCTCAGTCTAACCCACCCCAGAGTTTTGTTAGCAATATAACAACATACCCCTTTATATGCTGACTTGAACTGCTTGGAGAAAGAATGTAAAAGTTTTATACTTTGACCCATTGTTGCTGGGGGGGGGATAGTAGCCTCCCTCCCACCTCCTTGCAAGTATTTAACAGGTCCCTAGAATATTGAATTGAAAAGATTTAAAGAACCGCCATATTGGACATAAAATCGCAGGCACCAGAGGCTTTCATGAATTTGGAGTTTAACGGCCATAGGATTCTGTAGCAAAAGAGGCTTCTTTCAGTTAAATTGCCATGCTATGTTAACTCTCTTCTTATCTGAAGCCAAGAAACCAGAGAGTTGTGAAAAGGGGGATTTGGATAGTTGAGGAAGGCAGGGCTAGAGCTCAGATTTTGGAAGTTTCTTTGCCAGGATTCATTTATTCTCCCTAATTTTACTGCTTCTAATGGCAGAAGCTTGCACTGACCTTGATGAAACAAACAATGTCAACCTATGCCCCTGCCTTTGGAAAATTTACGCTTTGTTTCACAGCCCACTCCCTCCTCCCATTCACTCGGTTTTATAAATACCCCTCCCTCTTTTATACCCTTGGCTATTCATTCTGCTGTCCTTCCCTGGCCTTCTGCACTTTTAAAACCGTGAACTAGGAGGACAGTCTCTGAGCCTTCTTGCGATGCTGTAGCCAAGAAGATTTTCCAAGTGTAATATATCAAGAAAGTGTATCTTTAATACATCGTACCACCCTAAATAGATTCTCCTGACTGACACCAGTTAAGAATTAACAACTGAAATTAATTTCTTACAGCTTTAACCTGCCTATAGCCTCTGGTCCAGAAGAGGACACAAGTTAATCCAATAAAGAAATAAGCACACTTTAGTGGCAGCTCACTGAACTGCCATAGTGTAACAAAATAAGCCAGTAACCTGAAAGCCAAGGAAGTGGGGGGCGAGAGCGGATCTATATATTTCCTGTTGAATAGTTTCCAATCTGTTCAACAAGTTCAGGTTCCACTTGAATTAAGTAAACAACAGCACCAATAATTTGGGTAAGGTTGTATTTGCTGAGGCGGGTTACTGACTTTCCTAAAATCCATTTAATGAAAAAACCATTAGATTTCAACACCTGTGTCTAAAAACAACAACCCTGTACAACTAGCTTTGCATGCCCAAGAGAGATGGACACATTTCCTAGCAGCAGCCCTTTATGTCACACAGTGAATTGCTCTTGAAAATGTAGAGTTTTGTCCTTGCAGACATCATTGATGGTGTGTGATCCCTATGGGCAGTGAGTGAGGAGGCAGGCTTTGCTTCAGCATGTTTTGCATTTCCAATGGCATACAGGATCTACCTTTTATATTGAGTAGAACTGGGGAAGAGTCCTGGTTGTTGGACTTCTATTCACATCAACTCTCAGGCAACATAGACAATGATCAGAGAGGATGGAAGCTGTAGTCTAACAGCACCTGGAGGACTGCAAATTCCCAATATCTAGTACAGGAAAAGATGGGTAATTCTCAAATAAGCCTTTCTGGTATTTCTGGTTTCTTTGTTACTGTTGCTTAACTTGAGCCATGTGTTTTAGATAGTGTGATATATACATACACACACACACACACACACACACACACACACACTCCTAACATCTTTTTCCAACAGTGCTTAACACACATGGATAGCCACATAATTGTTGAACAAAAATAAGGTGTAAAGAAGAGCAGAAATGACAAATGATAGAAGGAAATAAAGTGGAGAGGGATAAGCTACTGTACGTCAGGCTCCCTTATTTCGAGTGACTTGATGGATAGAACAAAAGTGGGAGTTAGACAAGACAATATAAATGTGGAGCTTGGACCCATTAATCAGATTAAACAACATGAGAAGCAGAGTGGGCCCCATAGTAAAATAAAGCCTGGAAACAGGGGCAACGTTAGGCAAATTAGACAGGAATCTAGAAACGGGAATTGTTGATTATAAAGCATCAGTGATTAAAGAAGAGACTGCAGAAAGGAACGCTGATGGCACAAGATGGTAACAGTAACAGTTTGAGGGTTTTGGCCATCAGCTTTTGTAAGCACAGCAGTGTGAGGGGGAAATGCAGGCCAAGCAACATATTTCAGCCCTTCGGAGCATATGGCAAAAGCTATGTTTCCCAGGTGGTGGGCACTAAATACTCCAACTCGGCTATGAATTGTGTCGCTTGTAGAACAGCAGGCAACGATGTACCTTGTCAGAGAAGCACACATTCACTACATGGGCAGGTGTCTCGGGAAAAGGAGGCCATGATCCCAGTCTTGAGTGTTTGTTGAAATAACTGAGATCCAATAACGAAACTAGGAAAATTAACTCAACCCCCCCCCCCAACAAGCCAAATCGTCTTCTGGAATGGCTTCCCATCACCCTGGTTCTTGGGCACAGAACTAGGTGTAGGAATGCTGCAAAGCAACATGCAATGAAAGCTTTTGCCATGCAAAACAGGAATAGGAATTGATTCTATGAAAATGTATGTTGTCATATGCCACTCTCCAACATATGATGTCCTTCCCTTTGCAGCCAAGAGTACCTCTGGAACAGCATGGGGCAGGAGGAAGACACCATCCCATCTACACTATAGCCTGCTTCAAACTAGGTGCCACGGATGCTTTTAGAAAAAGAAAATTGCAACATGAAAATCACACATATCCTTAGCTATTTTGATGCATGGTTTGTGTTTGAGGCAGTCGTGAATACAAGCATACCCCTTTCCCCACCTTTGATATCACATCCTCCCCTGGCCTGTCTCCTTGCCATCCATGGACAGGAAGCAGGTGGGGCCAGTGGGTGATGTAATATTGCACTGGGGGGTAGGGCCATGGTCCCACTTCCCTTTATCTCCATGATTGCCCTAAACATGAGTGTGGGGAAAAAGCTCTGCTTCGTAGCTAATTAGGTCCTTCGGCTTGCTTTTAGCCAATCTGAGCTAAGATCTGAGCTAGGATGGGGGACATTGCTCATAACTCATGCTCCCAACCACTAAATGTCACCAGCTTAACATGGAGGTTGCAAACAATTTTAATCCTGCATAGGAAATTGATTCTACCAAAATCAATTGAGCTCAGGTATTCATAGAATCTCAAGGACATTAGGAAAGAAGTGCTTATTTATTCATTTGATGATTGTGTATCCATCCCTTCAGCACACAATTTTTCAATAACATGTTTTTTTTTAAAAAAAGGCAAACCACTTCTGCCCTTTCTGCCTCATTCCCACTCATTCACTGGGCTTCCAACATTGAAAATGAAGGATGTCATCTGAACATCATTAAGCTTTTTATTATAATAATGCAGACACAGATAAGATAAAGTAAAATGTGAGGTTGCCACTTTCATTTATAAAAGAGTAAAGAGCTAGCTTAAACCTATTAATCAGACTAAACAACTTAATGTATAATGACATTCATAAATTCCTTTGGGATAACAGATCATAAAAATATGGTGTATAGATTTACCAATACCCAGTAATGTATATTTCACTAAGGCAAGGAAGGCAGTGAGTTACACATGAGGATCAATGGGCAATTAAAAGGAAGATCAGTGTTTAAAGAGCACTAAAAACCTTCATATCATATTATCAATGACCAGGCAGAAATGAAGATAAAGAGAGCTGCATGAAAATGATGCACTGCATTCTCATTAGAGCCTCGGGTTTAACATCCTGGAAAAGGAGAATGAAGCTGCAATTCTTCATACTCCCACAGTGTCTCCATTAGATTAGACTGTTCTTTTTAAGTGCTGGAATCTGTTTCATTTAATGTAACACAGGGCACCCAATATAGTATAGCTCACCTTTTCATCCACCAGGCTGAATGCAGCCCACCAGACATGTTTAATTGTCTGCTGGAGCACAAAATCTCTCACAAGTTTTCTGCCTGCCTGGGACTTCCCCAAAGGAAGGGAACTGTCAAGCATCTAGCAAGCCACAAGACATGGCCTCTGGTTGTGATCAGCTTGCTGGCCACAAGCTTGTGCTACACCCTGTTGTATTGGTAGTCACACTGACCCATTTCTTCCTCCCCTGGAAATATAAGGAAGCAGTCTCTTCTGCCACAATATTCCAAATCTAGAAAACAGCCATGGATCTAGATGGCTCCCTAAGAGCCAAATGGTTTTGCGAGGGTGCAATATGCATGAAGCACCCAGGTGGACCTCATCAGAGGGGCTGCCTAGCTGCCTGTTTAAGGGCCCTCAGCCTTATATTGAAGTCCTTGACTCTGTGGGTAGCGGGTAGCACACTTAACCTAGTCTCTCTTTTTGGGATGTGTTTGTTCATACATGGCTGCCATTTAAAATCCCTATTTACAGCAATACATGTATATACCATTGTCACAAGACCCAGAGAAAATGCTCACCCTGGGGGTTTGGAGCACCTTTTTAGCCAGGGCCTCCTCACATATTCCATCACAATCCAGCATGCCTTACATAGCCACCAATCTTCTATAGATGGTTTCTAATTACCCTCACAGCAGACGGTGCCTTGCAGGCATGTCTGAGGTGAATAGATGCTCGGAGCAATTTAGGTCTCCCTATAGTCTCTAGTAGTCTCTAGGCACTCGGAACTTCCAGTTTTCTCATTTACTTATTCCTGTCAGGTTGCCAAACAGCTAACTACTTGGATAGTCTTTTGGGATATTGCAGATTCACACAAGCATTTTTATTGATTACAGAGAGGTAGGAGAACATCAGAGAGCACTAACTATTGTAGAAAGATAAAATCAAGTGAACTTCTATATATGGCTCTAATAGATGTTAGTTCAAAGCAAGCTGGCTCTACAATTTTAACTCTTTGCTGTGCAGACATACTCCTATCTTTATATGGGCAGAACTCCCCCACATGGGCAGGAATCTGACACCAGAGAGAAATATAAATTCCAACCAAAGGAAGAAGAGTATAACGTATGACAATGTGAATTGGCAGAAGCCTCATTTTCTCAAAACAACCAATGAAATGGGGTTGGGGGTGTAGCCTCATAATGCTTGCCTAAGGTCTGGACCAATTTAAGAGGTTAATTTCAGCCCTAGCCAATATTCACAATGGTCCCATACTCAGGTGACAGGGAAGTATTTTCTTTGGAAATACTCTTCCCTTAAAAGGCTAAGAAGGATCCCCATTTGTGGCACTGAAAAATGATAGTTAGTTAGTTAGTTAGTTAGTTAGTTAGTTAGTTAGTTAGTTAATATACTGCCCTTTATCCAGTTTGGTTTTGTAGAAGACTTATGATATCAGCATCCAAACCTAGGTCACAGAAAGGCTTTCCTGCCCAACTTTCCTGCCTTTATTATTTAAGCCAGAATACCACTACTAACCATTTCTCCCATGTTTTATATATTATTCTTTATCCAAACACCCCAGGCCTTGGTAAAGAGGAATACTTTTGCCTGTCAAGCCTCTCTGGGGAGAGCATTCCACAGATGGGGAGCTACCATAGAAAAGGTCCGTTCTTATATTGTCACTTTCCAAACATCTCGGGGAGTGGAGACATAGAGAAGAGCCTCAGATGACAAGTCCTGAGTCATGTAAGGCTTTATAGATCAGCACCAGCACTTTGAATTGGGCCCGGAAACTAATTGGCAGCCAGTGCAGTCAGACTAGGATCAGCATTATATGCTGAGCTCATCTTGCCTCAGTGAGCAACCTGGCCATCAAATTCTGTACATTCACCTGTGCTAGAGGGGCAGGCTGACATCTGGGGCATGGCTAGCTGGAACAGTTCCCCCTCGCCCCACCACCCATTTACATTCAGTAAGCATGAGGGTAGATTTTGTGAAGAGGACTAATGTCAGCATTATTTTTTTTTAAAAAAAAGGTGAACTGAGCGATTGCTGTGGTTGCATGCATTCCAGCTTAGTACCCATCTGAACATGACTTGGGACCCTAGTCATAATATGGTACATTGCTGCATCTCAGAAAACAGCCACACCTCTAAAAACCCTGCAAGCCGCATCACATTCTGTGATCCATCATTCAAAGCAGAAGAAAGCCTAACATACCTGGTGCGTGAGTTATTTAATGGAATCTGTGCCTTTCGTGTTTATACAATAGAGTTGTAGTGTCTGATGGACAGGATGCTTATAGAAAAATTGTGGCACGTGTGCCTGATACCAAAATGCAGATGGCTGTGATTTTAACATGCCATGCTTGATATAACATGACTGGATGAGGAGGCATCTGCTGTAGAGTGCATGCACCATGGGAATGAATTGGATGAGGATGAGTTCTTCACAAGGATTCATCCCTATGGCTTTAAGATAAGTGTGGCCAGAAAGCACTTCTCTTTCCCCCTTTCTTCCACCCTAAATCTTCTATCTTTCCAGAACACATATTTTGAAAAGATCATGGAAAGTAACACCCCAGAGACCTTTTTTCTCCCTTTTAACATTTTCCCAGTTCTATTTTCTTTGTATGAGGTGAAGAGGTGTAATGTGAGTATCATGCAGGAATTATACAAACACTTTCATAATGAAACAGAGAGATGCCTTCAAAAGCCCCTAATTGAATCTCACACATAATTGCGTGTTCATTGAACCTCGCGCTCATGCACTGCAGACACACATTTGCAGAAGAATTCAATTTTCCTTTCCTCAGACATGGGAGAGCCATCAGGACGATACACCCAGCTTGCAGAAATACAAATGGAAGATCTTCTGTGAATCGGTAAACAAAATTGCCACATTGCCAGATGATCTGTGCTGTCACTCATGCTCCTCACTTTCCCTCTGGAGTGCTACAGTCTTTTCTCATGCCAGCTGTGAAATCCATTGCAGCTGTCCTACTTTCCTTTTATCCCCACAGTAACCGCCATCCTTTCACCATTCCTCATATGCACAATGTGCGAAAAACTATAAACAAATGAGAGCAGCACCAAAACTGCGTAGTGGTCTTAACATTTTCCTCAGAATAAATCTATGTAGAATAATACACTCACACACAAAACAAGAAAAGGCCTTTTATAAACAAAGTCCATTGCATCTAGTGAGGCTGGCCCATGAAGACCTCTTTGAAATGCATCTGGCTTCAGACCAAACTGTACAAATGTACAAATGCAATAGATTATCATATGAACCAGCCACCATGTTACCTACTGCATATGTCCCCCCCCCCCCCACTCAGGCAAATAATAGCTTCAGGGGCCTATTTAATCAAGAAAACAGCACAGCAGAAGGTTAAAGCCTCCTGGTGCTGTAGTTGCAGGGCCCCTACAGCTCCTCTTAGCTTTTTTGGTGTTTTTTTTAAAGAATCACAGGACATCCTGATAGCATATTTTTCTGACCCAGAAGCACTGCCTATAATCCCAGATGTTTCAGGTAGGCTTTGCATGCTCCATCATGAGGGAAGGACACTCTGCATAAGCTCAGATACACTTTTGATTGTTGCATCACATTACAATGACAGCTACAAGCTTTTCCAGCTGAATGAAAAGGTCTCTGCCTTTAGTATTATTTTTAAAAAAAAAAATACATTTTTTTTATTCAGTTGCTTTTCATACAGTGTTCCAAACTATTTTCAGCTGTTTTTTAATGGTATGTTCGCAAATCATTTTGAGGCATATGTAAAAGGTGGTTCATAAATTCAATATTAACAATTTTAAATTGTTATAACCTGCCCAGGGACCTTAGGGTGGAGAGCAGGTAATTAATAACAATAACAACAATAACAATAACAATCACATTAATAATAATATCCCAAATCTGAGCATGTATCTTCAAAACATATTTTATTGCCTAATTTAAGGTTTGTGTGGTTTTAATCATAATTATAACCAATACGTTATAATTGTTGAGTCTCACTCCATAGTCCAGCATTTCTGCCTCAGCCACTACATGTGTTCCTACCATGATATTTTGGTCCCTTCACAAATTCACACCATTTACGTGTTAGGCACAGATTTCTGAGCCAAGGAATCTTATGCATGTTGACCTCTATGCATTCAGAGTTTCATAGGCACTAGACCTTTGATTGTGCAAGGTTCCAGGCCAGCTTTCACGGGTCATATATCCACATCTAATTCATGGACATGAGGGATGTGGCTGAGGAAAGCCACATGAAGCCAGGGGCAGGGTAAGTGGCACATGCCCCCTATGTACATATAATACTCACCACTCAATTACCTACTCCTTGACTAGTGTCAAGTGAATATATGAACTGCCTCTACTGCAAAAGTAATATTTTAAGACAATAAGGCAGCCTACCACCGCCCTGATTCACAAATCTTTTTCTGACCCCAGACAGAAGATAAAACCTCAACAACTAAAAGGAAAACGCTCTATGAGCAGGTGCTTTATGAACCCTATTGGTCTACTGTTACATCCATCCATTACTGAACCACAAGTCCATGTTGGGTACATCTGTCCTGGGTGTTCCACATTTCACCTAGTCCCATTTCTGTAGTTGAGACTTGGCAGCTGGCTTCTCTGTTTGGAGATAATTCAGTGCTGGTTTTAATAATCTGGGCATAGCTTTGAAAGACTGAAATGCTTCCTCCTAGAGAATAAAACACATAGTCAGCCTTAACTGTCCATCCATGCCTGGTCATTATAAGATTACAGTGACCTCTGGTGGTAAAGAATTATTCAACTGAGTCCTTTCAAATTAAGGGAATGTCATTATCTCCTGGCCAACACCTGAAGGTATGTTAAATGTGTGTATGCATGTAGCATGTCTTGCTTTTACTTCATAAATAAGAGTTGGGGAGGTGGAAAATCTGAATTGGCACCATGATATGAGGAGGAAGAGGTCTAGCCCATTCCTCATGTGCTGTGATCCTGTCGAAAATCATTCCACTCCACTAAGCTCCTGTTCCCTGTGACACTGACACCTATGACATTTCTAGGGACAGAGCCATTTTCACTGGAACTACAGCACAAGGAGAAATAAAATAAAAAATAAAACCTTCCACGGTCCCAATCCTGACCATGGTTGTTGTTTTTTAAGGAAAAACAAGGTTCATTAATTGCATGCACACATGTGTTTTGCATATAGTGACAGAATTTGGTCCAGTAAAAAATGAAGTACTGTAATGTTGCCATTTTTGTTTTTCTGAGTTTCTGGGCCAACAAGATTTCCTCCACACATCTTCATTTAAAATCTGGCAAACAGCCATGCCCTGAGTTCAAGTGTGGTATAACATAGTTACCCACTTGGGCTACCTGTCTGATTCCATTAGGGGGTGTGGAAATTGCATGAGTTTAAAAAAATTAAAATCATTGACTAGACATTGATACTGTATGTAGAAGAACTGTGTGATTTTACTGCAGAGAGAAATAAGGAAACTGAAAAACCAAAGAAAAGGCACCAGTTAAATTATACACCACCAAAGATTGGACTAGTTGATCGTAAAGGGCTTTAGTGGCTCTAAAATGTATGAACCTCTAGGTACTGGAATCTGAGCAAGTGATGCAGCATCATGTCAAGAACATAAAAGAGTAGAGCCCTTATGTTCGTTTCTCTTTCTGCTCTCAGATGGGGAGAACTGTAATGGCCTCTTAAATTGGGCTGGGCAGATTGAGGACTTCATCCTATTCATACTTTCTAGGGAGTAAGCCCCACTGAATGTAATAGAAGTTACCTAGGATTTGGGTTTGGATTTGTGCATTTCCACTATCTTGGATTTGTCATTTCAAAATACAGTACAGTCGTACCTTGGTTCTCATACAGAATGCATTCTGGGAGTCCGTTTGATTCTTGGAACTGTTTGAAAACCAAGATGCGGCTTCCGAAAATTGTTTGGAAATCAGAACACTCACTTCCGGGTTTTGATCATTCGGGAGAAGGTTTCTATGGAAGCCAAGGCATTTGAGATCCAGGGTACGGTTGTACTGGAAACTGCTAAAGTTTTCTTCTGCCATAGCCCACAGAAATAAATGGAAGCTGTGCAAGAGAACTCCCACACTCTTCCCTTGAAGACATTCACTTGGATAGGAACCATTATTTTAGAATGAACAATAGGCATATTGAAAGTGTGCATTTGACAACATTTATGTGAGTGTTGTAGTTCTCAGGGCTAACCTTGCCAGGCCAGCTGCGAGCACTGACATCACATGCAGGCACTATGAACTTACCAGCCCATCTGGAGACCTCCAAGAGCCACAAGTGTGAGTTGTGGGTGGGAATGGAGATGTGGCCAGCTTGTTCAGGAGTTCAAAGGAGGGGGAGGGGGAGAAGAAGAAAAATAGATATAGAAGATGGAGGCAGAAAGGTGGGAGAAGGAGCATAGAGGCAAGCATCCTCTGGCTGTGCATGAAAAGTGAGTGGAGCGAGGAGTGGGAAGCAGAAAAGCTGATGGGGAAAGTCAGGCTGTTCACAAGTGTGAAGTTTTTGAAGACCTGAGGAGCGAGATTGGTAACCTGCATTGAATCTGAATGCAAGGTGGAGGGAGAAGAGTAATGGAATGAGGTGCAGGGAGCTTGGTGCTGTGTAGGCAAGTAAATAGCAAGAGCATCAGATTGGCTCCAATATATTTTAGTAAACATTCTGAATATTTCCAATATTCTGATACACCTTCTCTCCATGCAGAACCCTCCTTTCACAGCAGATTTCCCACAGTGCTTATAGGTTTTCCATAGGCATCTGCGTGGACACTGTGAGAACAGGTTGCTGGACAAGATAGGCCATTGGCCTGATCCATCAGGCTCTTCTTATGTTGGTGGCTTTTTGAAAGTTTATAAAAGAAGAAAATTATAAAGTTCTATCTCCTTTGGGGTTGAGAATTTGCAGGTTCCTCCATGGGTCTGTGTAGACTCGCACAGTTAACTGCGCTCCATCCTGAAGTGTGTAGCCAAGGAAACCCTGAGTTAATTATTTGTTATAGCAGTTATTACACGGGGTTAGTGATAGGTAGTGACAATTTTGAGCATCACCATAAATAATAATGAAAGAGAGCTCCATGAGTAGACCCTTGCCTCTTAAAGACTCCATTTATTAGATCCGTTTCCAAGCAACCTTACATAACCTCTCTGAATGTTTCCCCTCAGGAAGGAGGTTTGGAGAGCGTTTATCTTCATACAACTTCAAATTCTTATTAAAGCTTCCTGAAAATATAACAACTTTGGCCCAGCAATATACAGAAGCACATAGAAGCATTACTATTTTCAAGCATGTGTTCATCCATGGGTCTTTTCAAAATGCATTTATAATATCAATAAAGACTAACTTCCTTTCATCGGAAATTTACTTTTAGCCAATGAAAAAATCCATTCTTACAGTCAATGGGCCATTGTGAAGACATGTCTATTCAGCTGCAGGGACTTGGGCATCTGTAAAAGGGCTTGATTAGTCTCAGGCTATGGCTGTATCAGCAAGTGCTGTTGCACCTGAGCTTATCTCTGAGGCTTCTGCAATATATAAATGCCACACAGAACTATGGAAAAACTGTGTCTCACTCACAAAACACATTCCAGCTACCACACTAGAATCTGTTGGAAGCATCAGGGTCCAAATCAGCTTTCATTGGAGGATGATATGTCTGCATGGGAAAGAGTAGATAGAGTATATGTTCACATCAGCAGCTTGGAACACTGCAAGGTCATTTCTTCCATTGCCATTCACTCCAGAGCAGGGGTAAGGATGTCTTCACCCGAATTGTTTCCCTGTGCCTAACTCCAATTCAGTGAAGCTGTCATCTGCACATGCACCATCGGACATGTGCAAATGCTCCCTGAATTGTTCACACCACAGCCATTTCAATTTTCTAACCAGATGGAAGCTAGTTGGAGGTAAAGCACATCAAAGAGGACTATTTCTCAAGAAGCTCCAGGGTACAGATTGTAGTTAATGCCATCTGAACCAGGTTTCAAACACCAATTGTGGGAGCTCGCTTAAATCTCAGTAAATGGTGATCTGAACACAGCTGGAGAGAGAGGAACCATCAAGTTTCCTGGATTGTCCTTTAACATGTGCTGACCTACCTTCAGGCTAGTCTGATACTCTTAGAATCATAGAGTTGGAATAGACCACAAGGGCCATCGAGTCCAACCCCCTGCCAAGCAGGAAACACCATCAGAGCACTCCTGACATATGGTTGTCAAGCCTCTGCTTAAAGACCTGACATATGGTTGTCAAGCCTCTGCTTAAAGACCTCCAAAGAAGGAGACTCCACCACACTCCTTGGCAGCAAATTCCACTGTCGAACAGCTCTTACTGTCAGGAAGTTCTTCCTAATGTTTAGGTGGAATCATCTTTCTTGTAGTTTGGATCCATTGCTCCGTGTCCGCTTCTCTGGAGCAGCAGAAAACAACCTTTCTCCCTCCTCTATATGACATCCTTTTATATATTTGAACATGGCTATCATATCACCCCTTAACCTCCTCTTCTCCAGGCTAAACATGCCCAGCTCCCTTAGCCGTTCCTCATAAGGCATCGTTTCCAGGCCTTTGACCATTTTGGTTGCCCTCCTCTGGACACGTTCCAGTTTGTCAGTGTCCTTCTTGAACTGTGGTGCCCAGAACTGGACACAGTACTCCAGGTGAGGTCTGACCAGAGCAGAATACAGTGGCACTATTACTTCCTTTGATCTAGATGCTATACTCCTATTGATGCAGCCCAGAATTGCATTGGCTTTTTTAGCTGCTGCGCGCGTCACACTGTTGGCTCATGTCAAGTTTGTGGTCAACCAAGACTCCTAGATCCTTTTCACATGTACTGCTCTCAAGCCAGGTGTCCCCCATCTTGTATTTGTGCCTCTCATTTTTTTTGCCCAAGTGCAATACTTTACATTTCTCCCTGTTAAAGTTAATCTTGTTTGTTTTGGCCCAGTTCTCTAATCTGTCAAGGTCGTTTTGAAGTGTGATCCTGTCCTCTGGGGTGTTAGCCACCCCTCCCAGTTTGGTGTCATCTGCAAATTTGATCAGGATGCCCTTGAGTCCATCATCCAAGTCGTTGATAAAGATGTTGAATAAGATGTTGATAAAGATGTTGAATCTTAGGGTTGCTATCTTCATTTCCTACTTCCTTTTTGTCTTATGAGAGGAGGCATCTTTAGTGACTCTCCTGCTGAGATGCAAGAGCAAGCATTCTTTACCTTAGTCAGATAGAACTAGGATCTTTCCTATCAAGCGTGTATTTCCTGCAATAAATGTAGCTTTCTCATTTTCCAAGCTTGCATCTCAGTGTGATTATACCCAGGATAAAGTGTGCTCCTCCAAAAGTGATTCAGTATTAAGTTCAGCTTCTGCTGATGTGTTTAAACTCCAAATGCCATCAGAATTAATGGTTTGCAGAAGCCAGTGTGGTGTAGTGGTTAAGATTAAGACCCGGAAGAGCAGGGTTACAGTTCCCACTTGGCCATGAAATGTACTGGGTAAACTTGGGCCAGTCATTAGCCTAGCCTACCTCATAGGGATTTTGTGAGGATGAAATAGAGGAGAAACCCATATGCTACCTTGGACTCCTCAAAAGAAAGGCAGGATATGAATGTACATTTAAAAAAAGCAAATAATTTTGCACATTGGGCTATTTCATAAGGCATCCATATGCTTCTTGAGAAAGAGATGAGGAATGCCCTTGTAAAGCAGGGACGCGGACTTATAAAAAATATTGGGGGGGCCCGGGAAAGCTCATGAATAATAAATAAGCTCATGAATATGCAAATAAAGTGGCGCCGCCTCCTCGTGAGCGAATAGGGGAGAGCGTGCTGCGCCTATTAATCAGCTCCAAAGGAAATTGGGTGGAGCTTTTGCTCGGGAGGGAGGGCAGGAGGCATGCAGCCCGCCCCTCCCTGTGCATTTTGGGCTGGGGGAGGGGCGGCGATGGCGCTCTGCTGGAGGGGCGCCGGAGATTATTGGGGGGGCGGAGCCCCCCCCCCAAACGAATTTTTGAGGGGGCTCGGGCCCCCTCAAGCCCCATGGAGTCGGCGCCTATGTTGTAAAGCAATTTCTAGATGCAAATTGGCATCTGTATTGACTAGACCAGTCAGCTGTAACACATACAACTTCAAGATAAGGCATCTCACTTCTTAGCAAAATTGTTTTACAGTTAATTTCTAAAAGCTCTGCACTATTTATCAGAGCTAAGTCAGTCATTAACTGTCAAAATTTCTGCCAGTCTGAGCATCACTCACTGCTTTGTGTGCCTACTCAACATGTAATTTTCAAGTCTTTGACGATTGGATCTTAGACATGATTAGAGCTTTGTACAATGGAGTTGATATTCCATTTACAATCAGCCCTAGGCCAGAAATGTTCACTGATGATACATCTCATAATCAAGATCCCACAAAAAAGAGGGAAAACATCCCAGAAAATATATTAAATTTATTTATTACATTTATACCCCACCTTTCCTCCAAAGAGCCCAAGGTGACATATACCTTGCTGCCTTTTTATCTCCAAAACAACCCAGTGAGGTAGATTAGGTTGAGATACAGTGACTGCCCCAAGGTCATCCTGTGAGCTTCATGGCTGAGTGGGGATTGGAACCCTCACCTCTCAGGTCCTAGTCTGACACTCTAACCACAACACCATCCAGTTATGTTCTTGATACAGCAATAACATTGGGCTTTCCATGTCAAAATATATTCATATGCTTCTCGAGAAGATTACAAGCAAAATTCTAGATTGGGGTAGTTAAAGTGATGCCCTACAGATGTTGTTGGATTCCAGTACCTATATGCCCCAGGCAGCGTGGCCAAAGATGAGGGGTGATGGGAGCATTCGTTCACCAATATCTGGATTGGACTGTGTTGGCTATCCCTGTCCTGGATAATAAATCCCAGGCCCAGAAAAGCATGACTGGCTTCTAGTTTAGTCCCTTATATTGAGGCCAATACCCTAGCAGTTGTCTTGTGTCTTGTGGATTACAGTGCACCAGTAGCAGAGATAAATCACACTGGACAGGAGAGGATATATGTGGACAATACTTTCAGAGAAATAAGAAAACTCTGTCTCAATGCCATTCAAACCATTTTCATAAACTTCCCACCAATGAATTCAAGATTTGACCTATAAATTATTGTCTAGCTATTTCTGTTTTATTTTTTTAAAAAAACCAGTTCCAAAGAGTTAACTGACATCAATATTAACAAAATTCATTTTCAAAGCTAATTCCCCGGTGATCAAAACCCTCTTTGCACCAGGGAGCCTAAAGTCCTCTCTTCCCCATTTCATCAGTTACTGACAAATATTTTCATTTCCATGATAATAACAGAGTGTGAAGAGTGCAAAATCCACCCACCTCCCACAGTGAGAATCTAAATTATTTTTTACTACCTTGTGGATAGGGAGAGGAGGATGGACACTGTTACAGAGTTACAGAAATGGATTTTGAGGTCCTTTAGCACGGCTTAAAATGGCTGAATGATGGTTTGCATGTTTTAATGATAACTGCTATTTCTGCCAAGCCTCTTTCAAGATAATTGAATCATCATGTTAAGCTAATGGATTCTTTGCCACAGCAATGGATGCATGAAGAGAACCTATCATCTAATAATGACAAAAACAGTAGTTACTTATTAAACAAAGAATTATCTCATCTCAGAGATTTTCTGTCACTGCTGTACTAAATACATGCTTGGAACTTCACCATTTTCTCCCAGCCAGTCAATTTCTAGACAGTTCTCTTACTGCCCTCCACATGATCCTGGGACGCTAGGAGAATAACTTCTGAAGGAGGCTTTAAGTGAGGTTGTAAAGCATTTTGTATCTGAGGTGGAATTTCTGTTACGCATTATCAGTGAGGCCTGTGCCATATACACAAGAGTGTGACCTGACCACAAAACTGGTAAGAACTGGGGTGGCAGAATGTGGTCAGGTTACCAGTCAAACAGTTAAGATGACATCTATTTCCTATATAGTGTGTGTCCTAATGGAAATGTTCTTGCAGACTCTTTGGACTGTCTCCAGTAATGCATTACTGAATAAAATATGGCCAGTTGGAAATTTAGTGTGAGCCTCCATACTTGAACCCAAAGGGAACCCATTATTATTATTATTATTATTATTATTATTATTATTATTAATCTAACAGACAATCTTTTGGGCACCCAAAAAGCAGACAAAATAGGAAGCTATCATCACACACATACAAAATGAAACTGAAGTGGGATGTTTTGTGCAATATTAAATGTCAAATATTTGCACATATCACAGTACAGGGATAATAAAGGCTTTGTTGCATTTTAAATATATTATGTGTACTGTACTGTAAGCAACCCAGTTATCTAAATATTAGTCCATTTCTAGTTTAAGCAATGTTCTCATGTTGGTATTGGGCATACAGGTGGCCTACTAAAATATGCTTTCCGTGACCAGCTATGAATAGTGGATGAAATGGGTAATTACTATTTGCTAAACAGCACAGTTGTGTTGGCACTAAAGGGACAAGGTCTACCCAGTGGACTGGAGGAAGAAGTATATCCACATATACTTTTTATTTCATCTTCCCTACCGCTAGGCCTTCACACGATACGTCTGCACTACAGATGAGAGCTGTTGCCAGCAAAACTGGAAGCACAAGTGGATAAAGACTCCCACTTTCTCTGCTTTGGCTGCAATAAGCAAGGCAAGAACTAGTGGATCTACCACACAGAGGGAGAGTGAGTTGCCCTACATATGGCGCACACATTTCCCCACAGGGAGAGATGTACAACATCACTTGAAAAGACTGGAAGTATTGCTCATTGACACTTCCTTTTTCAGCAAAGGATTCCTTTGGCATAGGAACACAGGGGAGCACAGCTCCATGACTTTCCCTCAGAGCAGGAGTGATGGTGTCAACTTCTGTACAAACTGGCAGCCCCAGAGTACTGGACAGCCCTCCTTACTCTGGCAAATAAAGAGATGCTTATATGTAAAACTTTTGTTTGTAAGATTAGCACAGAGGAAGTCAGAGAAGGGTGGAAATAACTAAGCAAAAACTAGATACCCCTTTCCTTTCCTTTAATGGGGTTCCTGCTTCAGATAACAGTTTAAAAACTGTTTGCATTGCAAAACTGTTTGCATTGCTAATTAAAAGCTAATGGTTACATTTCAACTGGAGGAAGATTGCTTGCTAAAGCCTAGTTAGCATGCTTTACAAATTTGGACTATGAAGTTGAATGGAGGTTGCTTCCAGGAAGCTACACATAGGATTGCTGAGCTAAAAAAATTGAGTATTACATGATGTAAAACTGCTCATTGGTGCATTTGTGTGTATCTTCATATATCTACATATATCTCTGTCAACACATCTGCCTGTATTTTTGACCACTGCATGTTGGAGCATAGGACTTGCTGATTAGTCAGTGGCAACTTGTTGCAAGTATTCCAGCACTTTACTTGAGGAAAATGGATGTGTGTGAACTATTTCAAAACATCATCTGCACACAATCCATTAACTCCAAAATAGAATTGCTCCAGCATGCAGCAGATTCCCAAAGCCCACTGTTGCATACCAGAACCCTCCGAGGAAGGATGCATCCCAGTTTCAACTGAAGTCCTGCTAAGGAAAATATCTCTTTATCCCAACAGCAAGAACCACCTCTCACTCTTTCTCAGTCTCCCTGCCTCACACAGTTGAGTTGCCCACTGAGAAAACATCCACAGTAATTTAAGACCCACAGTTTACTGCTGAATCAGACCAAACAGCAGCAAGGTTTTCCTTGGACTGCCATTTGTTCCAATTCAGCAATAAAGAGTGTGTTTTCTAGGGGGGAAATGCAGTACAAACACGAGACTGTTTGGACCCATGCCTAGAAAGCAAGGGAGAAGTGGGAAATTGCTCGGGACAAGTGGAAGTGTGGACAAACCCTTATTAACTGAGTGAGATTAACTTCAGCTCAAAGATATTAAACCTGATTTTAACTTATTCTGGTTTACTATTAGTATAATAGGAAATTAGTACATATTAACTTCTTGGGCAACCGTTGAGGTTTACTGTTAGTGTATCAGGAAATCGTTACATATAACCTTTTGGACAAATAATATGGGTAAATAACTATCTTGGTGCGTTAGCAAGAAATGCAAGGAATGTGTGCTTGCAGAATGATGATTCCCCAAAGTGCAATCCTAGAAACTTCGAAGAACAATATTACATCTGTGGGAAGACCCAAATTAGGTCAATAGTAATTTGAGTGGTTACTAGCAAGCTTCCAGTTATTGCAGAACTGGGACCAATAACTGGCTCCTGATTTACAGGCCAGCATATTTAAATATTGATTTACAATTGGCTGTGTTAAATAATTCATGAGGTTCTCCAATTAAAAAGCTGCCCATTTAAAGGCTGGTCTCTTTCCGCTCCCTTCAACCTCTGACTCACCCCTTGAATATATGCATAGGAGTCAGGGACCAGAGCAAATTCAGGGATGGTTATCCCATGATTCCTATTCCTCACAGTCACTGAAGTGGATGTGAGGTTTTCCTGTTACTCTGCGACAGGCAGGCATCCTTAAATTCTCATCAGTGGCTGACAGCATGGTATGGGGTTGAATGTCTTGTGAAAATGGGAAACAGCTTTCAGGTTACATGTTAAAATTACATACTTGCAGTGCAAGATACAACCATTTTCAGTCAAGGGCCACATTTCCACAGAGGTTCTCCATTGGAGGCCACATGCCAGCTGTTGGAGGGGGCAAAGCCAGTGGGGGGTGGGGCCGGAGCTTGGGGTGAGTGTGGAACTCCCTTTAAGGAGCATTTCCTTATTTCATAATAAGAAGTTTTAATAATGTTAATCAAAATGAACAGTGGTGGAAAGCTCTCCTGCAGGTTCTTCAGCCAGCGATAAAGGAATGCAAGCCCCTGAGCTGCAGGCTGCCCACCCCTGTCGTCTGCCTATTCAGAAGTAAGGGTCATTTTCCCAAACAAACGATCAGATTTTCTGAGAATCTGTTCAGATTCAGCAGTAAACAGCAGGTTTTCCCTGGGGAAGTTGCATGGCAAACTAAAACACCTCTCAGTATGTGACTTGGAAGCATGGGACAAATGAAAGTTTGGATGGGCCCTAAATCTCACTGAGTTATGTGCGTATAGGATTGCAGCTCTAAGTTGCAAGAAATAACCAACAATAACAATGAGCACTTTCTTGGTTAGCTTACTCTTGGGCAAGGAAGGGACACAGGGGACCAATCCATCTTTAAATGAGACCTCCATTCAAAAACTGAGAGAAGCATCTTTCCTAACTGTCCAAATTAATCTTCGCGGTGACAACTACTAATTTAAAGCTTTCCTTGGAAAATGTTGCAGTTTCTCAACTTCCCTCTCTATACAAAATAACGGCTTTAAAAAAGAACACCTAGAATAACCTGTCTTCAGCAGACGGTAAGATTTTGCCTACTCGGAACAAGCTCCAATTTAAGTACACTTTGATTACAATAGACAATAGACCTTGTGTGCTTGACAGAAGCCCTCCAGCATATCCTGTCAGGAAGGAAGACTAGAAAACTTTTGGCTTTAGGTCAGACAGCTAATATCAAACTTTAATATAAATTATGACTGTGTGACACAGGGAAATTATATTATACGAGTTGGGAAAGGTTCAGAAAAGGACAACCAGAATGATCAAGGGGGAATGAAGCGGCTCCCCTATGGAGAAAGGTTGCAGCATTTGTCACTCACTGTTTTTTCTAAACTAAAAGGTAAGAGAGACCGGATAGAAGTTTTTTTAAAAATGTGCACTGTATGGAAAAAGTGGCTAGAGTACACTTTTCTTCCTCTCTCATAACACTAGAACTCATGGGCATCTATGGAAGCTGAGAGATTCAGGACAGGAAAAACTACTTCTTCATGCAGCACATAGCTAAACTGTGGAACTCACTGCCACAGGAATCAGTAATGGCCACCATCTTGGGTGGCTTTAAAAAAAGATTAGACAAATTCATGAAGGGAGAGGACTGTTGTAGGCTACTAGCCATGCTTCTGAATACTAGCAATGCTTCTGAATACTAGTTTCTGGAAACCACAGGAGTTAGGGCAGAGTCTTCTTGTGCTCAAATCCTGCTTGCTGGTTTCCCACAGGCATCTGTGAGAATGGGATGCTGGACTAGATGGGCCAGTGGCCTGGCCCTGAAGCCTCTTCTTATTTTCCCCTATATCTACTGAAAATGATACAGGGACTGTAAGAATGTTAAACTTGAATTCTAATAGGAAAGCAACGATCACGTGTTCTCTAAACATACAGCAATTCTGTCCCCACAACTGCTACTTGTCCCCATGAGTGGAGAGAAAAATACACCTGATGAATTTTGCTTTGCGTCAGAGCTTCTGAATGTGGTCTTTCTTTATAAAGGCTGATTACCGTATATAAAGTGCCATGGGCATTGAGGGATGAGCAGCAAGGGAGAATATGAGGAGAGTAGCATTCTCCAAGGTGTAGAGTAAAAAGAAATAGGTGGCCCATGAGAGAATAACTGGATCTCTAGAGAGAACCATTTCAGGCAGTTCATTTCCCCCTCTGCAATCTTTGCATCACCTATTAATTTAAATGAGTTTTATATAAGAGATCTTCCTGGTAGATTGTCCCAAAGGCTGACCAGCATGTATTTCAGGAATGCTTTGGGAATAGGATGCTTGGAGCTTTAGCAAAACTAAATAATCCACTGGGCTCTTTTCAGCCCTATGGTTTGATGACTCTGTACAGTACAAATCTTTTCAAACATTTTTGAAAAAGGTGTGCACTCCTCAAAGTCAGCAAGATAGCAGTAAACGGTATAATTGTGCTCAACAAATACTGTAATAGTTTTTTGCTATATGGATTCAGCATGTTTGACCATTAAAAGAACCAGTTAATGTGTTAAATAATATTGTTGCATGCCATCCCAATCTCAGAGCTGTGCAACATTCCAGTGGTTCTAGGCGTTTATCCAGGGTTTGTGTTTCCTTTTGAAAATGTGGTGTCTTTTTAATATATGGTTTATTTACCATATACCTGAGCCTACAGTGGAAGGGTTCACAGCCTTAACACCCCAAAAGAGTCTTGTTTCTAGCATAGTTGCAGCCTTGGATTCAAGCAGAAATCAGCCATGACACACACACACTCTCTCTCTCTCTCTGCCTTTCCAGCCCGCAACTTTTTACTCTAGGGTGGAATCTACATACACCTAAAAACCATTCTGAAAATGCTTTTTTAAAAAGCATTTTTAAAAATACATTTAATTTTCCATTAGGCTCACCATTGCCATCTAGTGTCACACTGTATATTGCACTTAAAACACACTTAAAACTTTTCACTTGCAACTGTATAGCTGAGTTCTAGGTTAAAGGTAAAGGTAAAGGACCCCTGACAGTTAAGTCCAGTCGCGAATGACTCTGGGGTTGCAGTGCTCATCTCGCTTTACTGGCCGAGGGAGCCGACGTTTGTCCGCAGACAGTTTTTCCGGGTCGTGTGCAGCAATTGCTACCTACATCTCAGACCTATTTGAATGCCTGGTAGCCGATTAGCAAAGATTACCCTGCTTAACAGACCTGAAATTAAAGACCACAAGACTAAGTATGAGCCTACCAAGGTAAGTAACTACCAATAGCCTCTATGTATACAGTAGGTATAGAGAGGAAAGCATTTGTGGATTTGTCAAGTCTGAGATATTTCTCATGGATCTCAGGGCTCATTGCAGTACTTGTAGAAACTGTGGCTAGACTAGGAGTGGTTCAGGATGATGAGAGACTTTGCTCAGAGTGCTCACATGTGAATAAGATGACGCATGTTTCAGGAAGAAAAGGTCCCTAAGGTTCTGGGTAATACAAAACCTGAAGGAACATCCATGAATCTGATTGTGCATACCGTTATTATTGCTTAAAGACTTCACAGAAGTTTGTTTTCTTTTAAGTTTTCTACTTAACTGGGTCAAACGCATTCATCCTCTCATTTCTAATATGAAAAATTATCCTTTGCATGAGCAACAAACTGTGATTGAGGCCTTGTCTGCCTGTGCAGCCCAGATGCCATTGGGTCATCTTAAAGGAGGCAGTGAATTGCCCATATATTTTATCCAGCCCAAATTATGAATATGAAGTTATTGCTTGTGTTGTTTATCTTGTTTAACAAAGTCATCAAAAACACTGAAGCCCATTTATCAGTGTGAATGTTTTATTTTGTTTGTTTCCTATTCTGTATGAGTCTGTTTGCTGTGGTGAATAGATTTGCAAATAAAGATGATGCATATGTAGTGTGCCTTATGCGTAACTCATTCTTCAATTGTGTTTGGAAAGTACAATTGAATTAACGTGCTATATGGTAATTACGCTCAGCTCCTCTTACAATAAGAAAGATAAATACCCTATAAATTATTTTTTCCGTATTTATTTTTTGACTCATTGAATGCCTGCTTTATGCTTGTCCCTGTTTGTAACACATCCCGAAGAGCATGCATTCCAAATAAACTTTCATATGATACTGCTTAAGGGTAACTTTTATGAACCTATCATAGACATGGTTGAAATAAATAAGTATCTGGAGATAGGGTGCTCTGGATGGAACATTAACAGAGATATTTAACCATAACAGCAAAATAGCATATTAAAAAGAAAGACAGGAACTGGTTTTCTGCCAATAAGAGTTTGATTTCCTCTGAGCAATCATCCCTAAATTATGCTTGAATTTACACCCTGCAGGGTTAAACAAAGAGGATAATTAAATAGATCTTTCAAAGCAAGACCAACTGAGGCAAAAGAAACTGATAGCTAAGCACATATTTTTCTATCTGAAAACTGTAACTTCTCATGAAATGGGATTCTTCCTTTTTCTCCTTGGCTAGTCTTTATGCTTGTGAAATTCAGATGTGCTAATGGCTGATAATTTAATTTACAGCATTGAATGAATCGGCCACTGTTGTTTTTGTTGTTTAGTCATTTAGTCGTGTCCGACTCTTTGTAACCCCATGGACCAGAGCACGCCAGGCACTCCTGTCTTCCACTGTCTCCCGCAGTTTGGTCAAACTCATGCTGGTAGCTTCGAGAACACTGTCCAACCATCTCATCCTCTGTCGTCCCCTTCTCCTTGTGCCCTCCATCTTTCCCAACATCGGGGTCTTTTCCAGGGAGTCTTCTCTTCTCATGAGGTGGCCAAAGTATTGGAGCCTCAGCTTCACGATCTGTCCTTCCAGTGAACAGTGAGCACTCAGGGCTGAGTTGTTTAGAAGAACTCTTATCAAAGATGACAAAGTATGCAGGATGTTTACAGAATGAAGTTCTGTAAAGGCAGGGTTGAACCCTGTAAGTTACTATCAAGGACGTGAGCCAGATGTATCCACCATTGCTTCAAAACAAAGGACGCACCCATTAAAGGATGATACCTTGTAAGCCTGTTTATGGACTTCAATGGGATTTATTCTGTGATGTGTGTACAGTGGTACCTTGGGTTACAGATGCTTCAGGTAACAGACTCCACTAACCCAGAAATAGTACCTCGGGTTAAGAACTTTGCTTCAGGATGAGAACAGAAATTGTGCGGCAGCGGGAGGCCCCATTAGCTAAAGTGGTGCTTCAGGTTAAGAACGGTTTCAGGTTAAGAATGGACCTCCAGAACGAATTAAGTTCTTAACCCTAGGTACCACTGTATATAGGACTGTACCTTTAATCAATTTAATTGGTATATCAGCCAATGAATAAATTTTCAGGGCAGATTATAATCATCACACATCTTTATTTGTGAAGCTTTTTGGAGTCTGAAGTGTTGCTGTCAGAAAGTATGAAGAATAACACATTTAAGATAGTCTTTGAACAATGTAGTCAGATATGTTATCTCATACTTTCTTAAGTACATCAATAGAGTTTGGATAGTAGTATGCATATATACCCCTTCATGGATCACTGCCTTGCCGTGGCAAAGGGGCTTGAAGAACTCAGAGAAGCTATGAACTACGCCGAGCAGGGCACACAAGATGAACAAGTCATAGTGGAGAGTTTTGACCAAACGTGATCCACCTGGAGGAGGAACCGGCAAGCCACTCCAGTATCCTGCCAAGAAAACTCCATGGACAAAAACAACAGGCATATAAAAGTTATGACGCTGGAAGATGAGCCCCTCAGGTCGGAAGGCGTCCAACATGCTACTGGGGAAGAGCGGAGGGCAAGTACAAGTAGATCCAGAGCTGATGAAGCGGCTGGGCCAAAGCCGAAAGGACGCTCAGTTGCGGATATGCCTGGAAGCGAAAGGAAAGTCCAATGCTGTAAAGAAAAATATTGCATAGGAACCTGGAATGTAAGAACCATGAACCTGGGTAAGTTGGAGGTGGTCAAAAATGAGATGGCAAGAATAAATATTGACATCCTGGGCATCAGTGAACTAAAATGGACGGGAATGGGCAAATTCAGTTCGGATGACCATCACATCTACTACTGTGGGCAAGAAACCCGTAAAAGAAATGGAGTGGCCCTCATAGTCAACAAAAGAGTGGCGAAAGCTGTACTGGGATGCAATCTCAAAAATGATAGAATGATCTCGATACGAATCCAAGGCAGACCTTTTAACATCACAGTAATCCAAGTTTATGCACCAACTACTGGCGCTGAAGAAACTGAAATTGACCAATTCTATGAAGACTCACAAGACCTTATAGAAGTGACACCAAAGAAGGATGTTCTTCTCATTATAGGGGATTGGAATGCTAAAGTAGGGAGTCAAGAGATAAAAGGAACAACTGGCAAGTTTGGCCTTGGAGTTCAAAACGAAGCAGGGCAAAGGCTAATAGAGTTCTGCCAAGAGAACAAGCTGGTCATCACAAACACTCTTTTCCAACAACACAAGAGACGACTCTACACATGGACATCACCAGATGGGCAGCATCGAAATCAGATTGATTATATTCTCTGCAGCCAAAGATGGAGAAGCTCTATACAGTCAGCAAAAACAAGACCTGGAGCTGACTGTGGCTCAGATCATCAGCTTCTTATAGCAAAATTCAAGCTTAAACTGAAGAAAGTAGGAAAAACCACTGGGCCGGTAAGATACAATCTAAGTCAAATCCCTTATGAATACACAGTGGAAGTGAGGAACAGGTTTAAGGATTTAGATTTGGTGGACAGAGTGCCTGAAGAACTATGGATGGAGGCTCGTAACATTGTACAGGAGGCAGCAACGAAAACCATCCCAATGAAAAGGAAATGCAAGAAAGCAAAGTGGCTGTCCACCGAGGCCTTACAAATAGCGGAGGAGAGAAGGCAAGCAAAATGCGAGGGAGATAGTGAAAGATACAGGAAATTGAATGCAGATTTCCAAAGAATAGCAAGGAGAGACAAGAAGGCCTTCTTAAACGAGCAATGCAAACAAATAGAGG
Organism: Podarcis muralis; assembly: GCF_964188315.1. Classification (NCBI taxonomy): domain Eukaryota; kingdom Metazoa; phylum Chordata; class Lepidosauria; order Squamata; family Lacertidae; genus Podarcis; species Podarcis muralis. The sequence continues at coordinate 57,125,462 of NC_135660.1, forward strand.
AAAACAACAGAATGGGAAGAACCAGAGATCTGTTCAAGAAAATTGGAGATATGAAAGGAACATTTCGTACAAAGATTACCATAATAAAGGACAAAAGTGGTAAGGACCTAACAGAAGCAGAAGACATCAAGAAGAGGTGGCAAGAATACACAGAGGAATTATACCAGAAGGATATGGATGTCTCGTACACCCCAGGTAGTGTGGTTGCTGACCTTGAGCCAGACATCCTGAAAAGTGAAGTCAAATGGGCCTTAGAAAGCACTGCAAATAACAAGGCCAGTGGAAGTGATGGTATTCCAGCTGAACTATTTAAAATTTTAAAAGATGATGCTGTTAAGGTGCTACACTCAATATGCCAGCAAATTTGGAAAACTCAGCAGTGGCCAGAAGATTGGAGAAGATCAGTCTACATCCCAATCCCAAAGAAGGGCAGTGCCAAAGAATGCTCCAACTACCGCACAATTGCACTCATTTCACACGCTAGCAAGGTTATGCTTAAAATTCTACAAGGAAGGCTCAAGCAGTATGTGGATCGAGAACTCCCAGAAGTGCAAGCTGGATTTAGAAGAGGCAGAGGAACCAGAGACCAAATTGCAAACATGCGCTGGATTATGGAGAAAGCTAGAGAGTTCCAGAAAGACATCTACTTCTGCTTCATTGACTATGCAAAAGCCTTTGACTGTGTCGACCACAGCAAAGTATGGCAAGTTCTTAAAGAAATGGGAGTGCCTGATCACCTCATCTGTCTCCTGAGAAATCTCTATGTGGGACAAGAAGCTACAGTTAGAACTGGATATGGAACAACTGATTAGTTCAAAATTGGGAAAGGAGTACGACAAGGCTGCATTTTGTCTCCCTGCTTATTTAATTTGTATGCAGAATACATCATGCGAAAGGCTGGGCTGGATGAATCCCAAACTGGAATTAAGATTGCCGGAAGAAATATCAACAACCTCAGATATGCAGATGACACAACCTTGATGGCAGAAAGTGAGGAGGAATTAAAGAACCTTTTAATGAGGGTGAAAGAGGAGAGCGCAAAATATGGTCTGAAGCTCAACATCAAAAAAACGAAGATCATGGCCACTGGTCCCATCACCTCCTGGCAAATAGAAGGGGAAGAAATGGAGGCAGTGAGAGATTTTACTTTCTTGGGCTCCATGATCACTGCAGATGGTGACAGCAGCCACGAAATTAAAAGACGCCTGCTTCTTGGGAGAAGGGCAATGACAGGCCTAGACAGCATCTTGAGAAGTAGAGACGTCAGCTTGCCAACAAAGGTCCATATAGTTAAAGCCATGGTTTTCCCAGTAGTGATGTATGGAAGTGAGAGCTGGACCATAAAGAAGGCTGATCGCCGAAGAATTGATGCTTTTGAATTATGGTGCTGGAGAAGACTCTTGAGAGTCCCATGGTCCGCAAGAAGATCAAACGCATCCATTCTTAAGGAAATCAGCCCTGAGTGCTCACTGGAAGGACAGATCGTGAAGCTGAGGCTCCAGTACTTTGGCCACCTCATGAGAAGAGAAGACTCCCTGGAGAAGACACTGATGCTGGGAAAGATGGAGGGCACAAGGAGAAGGGGGCGACAGAGGACGAGATGGTTGGATAGTGTTTTCGAGGTTACCAGCATGAGTTTGACCAAACTGCGGGAGGTAGTGGAGGACAGAGGTGCCTGGCGTGCTCTGGTCCATGGGGTCACGAAGAGTCGGACACGACTAAACGACTAAACAACAACAACAATGCATATATAGTAAAGCTATCGGTTAAGAGATAATTTTTAGTGGATCAATTGACAGTTAAAACCTGTAATCTTCTCCTTTGTCTTACAACCCAAGCCTGCCATGAATCATGAGGTCCTGCTGGGCTTGGGGTGAAGTGGCAGGCTGAGATGAATGAGGAGAGGGAACAGGAGGATAACATGGCGGAGCAGTGCAAGGCTGAGACTCGGGAACAGAGGCTGGACAACACAGCTACTTCCCCTCCTCAAAATCAGCAGGACTCCCATCTCCCTTCTACCCTCCTGGGGAAAGGAGCTGAGCAACAGAACCCAGGAAAGCAGCAGCCCACTGCTGGGGGCAGAAGAACTGGAAGTCAGAAGGCCCAGACCCAGGAGGTGCTCCTTTCACTGGGAACAGATGCATCCCTCCTGACACAGTGATCGTTTGCACACACTGCAGTCTTCATGGAGCCTCATGAGTGTGCCTTGCTTCATCTTAAAAGCCCGGGAGCTGGGTGTGCCACCCACATTGGGACCAACTCCATTGCTTCCATGCAGTTGTGATTCCTCTTTATCCTCAACTTGGACTCCTTGAACTTTGTCCACTGCCTCCAGCCTGACTAGCCCCACCTTTCCTGTCATGTAGCTTTAGCAGGCTTCCTCAACCTCGGCTCCCCATATGTTTTAGGCCTACAACTCCCATGATCCCTAGCTAGCAGGACCAGTGGTCAGGGATGATGGGAACTGTAGTCTCAAAACATCTGGAGGGCCGAGATTGAGGAAGCCTGAGCTTTAGCATAGCTGCTGCTGAGACTTGTTACCTAAGGTGGTATCTCTTCTGTGCTTCAATAAAGATTTCCTCCTCACTCTCAGATAAGAGCCTCTGTCTCCATAGGCTTGGCAGGAGCCAGGACTCAGCCCTACATCTCTGGAGTTGTCTGCTTGCAAATCATCTTTAATAGGCAATGCATGGGATATTGTGTTTGTGTGGTGTGTAAGTGTCTAAGGCTCTTTTGCCCTCTGATTACAGCAACTTGATTGGTCTGCGAAATGAGACAATAGAGAGAGAGCTTTTTTGACTGTGGCATTTACCTTCCAGGGACTCTTGCCTGTTGCATACACTAATGCCAGGCAAAGGCATATTTAGTTTCCCAGTCTTTTAACCTCTGGTTTATTTTCCTCTTCCTGTGATTGTTTTCCCACACTGTTTCTGTGTGTTTTGATTGTGCTTTTATTAGTTCCTATGAACTGTCTGTTCTCCATAATTTTAAAACAATCCCTGTAACATTTAAAGAACCTACATTAAATAATTAATTTTATTTCACTATGGTTTACATACATTCACTCTATAGTTTTAAATCTGACTCCAGCAGATGAAATTTGCTGACTTAATTTTTTTTAAAAGCTAAATATGCTTATATTTTAATGATTTATGTTACTTTTAAACTTTGTCTGGAAACCAAGATACCAAGAAGTTACTCAGAAGTGATTAATATTCTGAAGAGGTTTACAAAATGAAAAATAGTGAATCAAAAGCCTTAACTGATCTTGGCAAAGGTATTAATTAAAATGTTAAGCCAGTTAGAAGTTCAAAGTGTTATTAGAATTGATCTGACTCCTTTTAAGGGTTGTAAACAGCTTTCTACATGAAACTGTTGCCTAAAATGTATTTTTATAATATTCAAATATGTAGACAATTTAACTTCACCAGCACCACCTGATCGCTCTGTTTTCTCTGTAGCAAACACCAAATCAAGATTATGATTTGCTATAATCAGTGGCGTAGCGTGGGGGGTGCAGGGGGGGCCGGCCGCACCGGGCGCAAAATCTGGGGTTAGGGCAAATCCACAGGTTAGGGGGCCCAAATCCACGGGTTAGGGGGCGCAAATCCACGGGTTAGGGGGTGCAAATTACTTGCCTTGCCCCGGGTGCTGACAACCCACGCTACGCCACTGGCTATAATGTGAACAATGTATTGAGACAGACCCATGGTTGCCATAAAGTTCTGAGTTGCCCGAAGCAAGACCAAATTGGTTTTAACACTGAAGTTCCCAACATGATGTGGCCCAAATCTGAGATGCCGTCTTCCAGGTCTGCACAAGTCACATGACCCAGATGACATTGCGGGGGGCCCCAAAGTGCTTTTTCGGTGCCCAAAAATACATGTTTTGGGGCACTGCACAAGATCACAGCCCCCCAAAAGCACTTTCTTTCTTTCTTTGGGGACAATGATCTTGTGCAGTGCCCCAAAACGATAGTTTTTGTGTGCCATGCCTGAAAAAAAGTGCTGCCTGAAATTGTGTGAGATCACAGCGGCCATTTGGGCAGGTGTCCTCTTGCAAGAAAAATGGGATGTCTCATTATTTTATGGGGCAGTTGAAAGGTATGAGATCTCTGCTTTCTCTCTGCAACTCTTACATCCAGGTCCCTGATGGATTGGTTTCCTGATGAGAATGACGGGACTTCTACAGGTGATTGCCATGCACACACACCTCTTTGATTTGGACTGGTGCTGAACTGAGTATCTGGGAGATACTCTGTCAGGGTCCTCCAGGTCACCTGCTCAGGTCTTGCTAATATGCATCAGGTCATCCGCCTTATCCATGATCAAATCATGGGCAAGAGTTGTTTTGCTGTGTTTTAACCTGTCACTAGAATAAAACAGATCACTAGATGGGAAAGCAGATTGACATGACTTGAAACAACTGAGAATATACCCACAATTCCCTAGGGAGGCTCAGCTGTTGCTTTTATTTCATATCTTTAGGTGCCAAGTGAAAACTTTTCTCTATAACTAGGCCTTTGGCTGATTAAACATTCTATGGCCTTTTTAATGTGTTGGGTGGGGTATTAGTTTGTTTTTGTTTTATTATGTATTTTGTGTTCTCATTTTGCATTTTTATGTTATGAACTGCCCTGTGATCTTCAGTTGAAGGACAGTATACAGATTTAATAACTAATAATACTAGTGATAATTGTCAGAATTAAAAATTGAATTTAATTAAACATGTATTCCCAGTGCCACAATTTAGAAATTTGCAAATCTACTTTCGAAATGAAGACCCCCCTAATTTCCTGTGACAGATAGCTTAAGAATCATGCCTGTGGATTCTCTCAAAGTTATCCATAAACAAAAAAAGAAATGGGGGGAAAAACTGCAAGAGAACTCTCACTCCCCAGAGATTACTTTTGTGTTCAGTGGTAGAAAGTCTGAGTTCCAAAATAGGATTTCAAGCATTTTTGATATAACAGCTAATTTTCTAAAAGTCTCTTTACTAGACGTTTTCTGTTGTTATATTTGCCAGGGGGGAAGTTCTCAAGGGATATGGAGATGTGATAGAAGCGTGAAGAAAATTAGAGACTCCTTCAAAGATGAAAGAGGTGGAGTAACAAAAGAATTGTGCACAATCTTTGGGAACTATCATGAAGGTTTCCCCAACATGTAACCTACTGTGCTATTTTGAAGCAAGTATCAAGGCAAAAACAAGTTATTCTAATTCTGACATGAAAAGCAAAAAACACAGTATATTGCTCATAGGCAGCTTATGGCTTTTTAAGGTGAACAATGGGCCATGAAACAGCTTACATCTATTGTGCTCGTGCATATTCATGAAGGCACGCCAAAGAGATATAACTTTAAAAAAATCATTTAATTAAAAAGTCAACTCGTGAGAACAGTGCCTACTTCTCATAACAGTTTGGGGTGAGAATGACCTACTAAAATCCTGCTTTGCTAAGAACACTTCAGTCATTTTACAAAGCATAAAGAGCTGCCACAGAGAACAGAGAAAATAAGAGGGGAAATGTGTCTTTATTTTGCATACACAGAAATGAGCACAACCTAGCAAAAGCTAAATGTGCCCAAGTCTTGCTGAAATGGGTATAATTAATGTTCGAAGTAAAATGCTCTCCGTGGTCACTGATTGCCACAAATATATTTAACAAAGAAGGGTGCCCCCTCCCCATACGAGCTGCACATGAGGCAATCGCCCCTTTTGCTGAGAGAGCATGAAAGATGACAGCTTTCCCCATTTTCTCCAAAGAGCTGAACCAGATGATAATTTATATGTGTAATTGCATTTAACACGTCTGGATTTTTTTAAAAAAAATAAACAACAACCATGGCTAGCAATCAGGATTGGTACTGGAGGTGTGGAGTGAGGTTTTATTTTGTTTTGAAACCTTATCCCTCCAGTAGAGTTTTAGAAAACTATACCCTGCCCTCAAGTTGCTATTTACCCTAGGAAGAAAACTGCCATTGGTGTCAATAACAGCTTCCCTCCCTTTGCAAATAAAAGTTGGGGAAGGGATTGTTGTAAGGCTTGCTGCAGAGGAGAGTTAATTCCGCTCTCTGTGCACTCCAGACCTGACTATAATATCCTTACCCGCACTTACTTATCCTTGCCAGCACTCACCAGGCTCACGGCAACCCACCTTCTGCCGCTGCCTCCCTTTTCACAAGGGGTGACTTGCAGGACCCCCCCCCCCCCAATGTCCAACACTCAAAGAGCCCGACAAACAACCACCTGCCCTGTCCCATCCCCTCACAGCAGCAGGGCTGCACTTTGGCTGTGCATGCATGGGCTTGCAGAAGCCACATCCACCCCCTGACACCCCTATGCCCCACCCATGGCCGCTGGCTAAAGGGTGGGAAGGCAGTGTGTATATGCAGCAGGCAGGTGCAGGCACCAGGGGTGCCTCCAAAGCCTTGCCCTGTTGCAGGGCTGGGAAGGGCAAGGGGATAAAAGCTTTGATGCTTGCCTTTCCACCTAATCAGCCTTTTCTTTGGAACTGGGAGCACAGGATTGCAGAGGGAATAGTAGACCTGGAAGGGTCCACAGTGGTCATCGCAAGATTTGGGGTGGGGGAAGGTGCTGGTACTGCGTACCTTTGAGTACTGCCGGGAGGGGGAAAGCACTGGTTTAGAGGCACATGAAATGGCAACCTTGCCAAAGCTCAGCAGGGATTTCTCGGCTCAGTATCTGAATGGAAGTCTCCTGGGAAACTCAACCCTTGAGCTCCAGCAAACAAAAGAGTGGTATATAAATGAAGGGGAGATAAAAGGTGTTAAACTAAAGAACTGTATTTTACTTTATTTCATTGGTCACAAGGAAAACAGCAGCACACAAAGGAGCATTTTGATCAGGAAAACATTGCGGGGAATGGAGGTGGGCAACTTCCTCCATTGTCACTAATGTGAGCAAGTTCACATTCTTCTGTAGCTGCACTTTAGGGTTGTTGTTTTTAAAAAAGGTGGGAGATGCCAAGATTGGAAGATCTAATTATAGATCTCCCGTGCAACTTGTAGCCTAGCCTGTCAAATGTTTTTGCAGGAATAGAAATCTTTCTTCTCAGCCTTCTTGAACAAAATGGACCATTTATGCAGTACAGAACTGCAAACAGATACATAATATGCATGCTGGTTTGCCATGACCTTATGAAAGCCAATAAGCAGAAAGTTCCTTATCCAAATAAATGCAAACATTAAAAATAACCGTACAGCTGCATTTGTAGGCAAGAAAGCAGCATATAAATGCTGACATAACATTTTAAATAGGCTCTGTGGTTTATTTTTGCACGCTCTTATTATACTAGTGCAAAATGGTGCATGCCTAACATTTGCAATGAATTTTTAATAGGCCCTGTTGCAGTCTTGGAAATGTAGAGAAGCAAATGTACAAGATCTGCAAGCATCCCTCTACACTGTCCAGTTTACCAGAAAGGTTAAAGACAAGTGACATCTCGAGTGAAGATGCAAGATGATAATCAACAAGAGGAAATGCATAACTGAAAAATGCTTCAAAGGAATAAAACAGCATTGACTTCACTAGCAGGGTTCTACCAGTAAGTATCAGAAAGAAAAGATCACAATATAGATTGTTTCTGTTTCATAGAATCATAGAATTGTAGACACACTCCAACTCCCATCATCCCTGACCATGAGATATGCACGCCAGGTTCCACCCAACACTGGGGGAGCCCAGTGCACACATGTGATGTCACACACATGTGACATCACACGTCACTCCTGCAGTGGGAGAGCCCGGCAGAGTGCCCTGCTGCAGTACGCAACATGTTGGGTTGCCTGGACGGGCACCCAGAGTGAAAATTTTGTGGGTGCCTTGGCACCCATGGCCCTTCAGAGATGGCGCCTATGCCATGGGACATGCCGGCTGCGGCTGGTAGTAGTTGAGCAACATATGGAGGGCCACAGTTTCCCCATCCCTGGTGTAAATAAACTTTAGGGGAGATGAGTAGAGTCAGACCTAGAGTGGTTTCCTGCAAGGTTTTTTCAGTTGTCCCCTCCTTCATTTCCAAGACGCATAACCCTTATAGCACTAGTCCTAAGCAAAAGCTGCCATGGAGCAAAGGAATGATGTGTCAGAGAGTAATAGCTAAGACTACTCCTAATACTTTTTCATTTGAAAAGTTTGTATATGTCTTTTTGAGTAATGATAGTCACTGAGGCTGAATGATATAATAGGCTCCCCCATCACCAGAAGCCTACAATATTCAATTGGGAACTTGCATTTCAATGATTTATGGAATGTTACATTTTATTACAGTATGTTCTCAGACTGATCATAAAGAAAACAGTAATGTGTTATATAATTTAGCGGAATTCCTAAAGTGTATTGTTTACAAAGGTTTCTTAATAAGCACAGGGGTAATATGGCTCCCTGAGCAAGGACAAAATTTGCCCCCCAGCCTCTATTTCTTATTCCTTTTGGTACTTTGAGTAGGTGCCCATATAAATATAAATTGTTGTTGTTAATTTGTGCCCCTTCAGCTTGGTGCCTGGCGCAGAGGAACCGCCTACACAACAGATTGCCTATTACAGTACATTATTTTAAAAATTAACCAGAAGCAGGTACATAATAAAAATAATAATAAATTTTATTTATATCCCGCCCTCCCCAGCCGAAGCCGGGCTCAGGGTGGCTAACAACAATAACAACATAATGATGTTAAGATATATAATGATGTTAAGCTCAATGAAAAAATGATAGAAACATTATGATTACCCTTAGTGTAATTTCAAACAACAGGTCCTACAATTTCCAGAAGTGTAGCCATATCCATACCACGTAGCAGAAACAATAGAATCCTGTGGTATTGTCCACCTCCATCAGAAACATGAAATGTTATCGTGATATAGATAGATAGGTTCCTGTTGTTGTGAATGACATTATTAGGTCCCTGTAACAGTGTTAACCAGAAGAGACATGGACATGTGGGTGTATTTTCTTCTGGTGTTGCTGTTTGCAATCCTCTCCAATATATTTATTGTCATCCACAACAACGGGGATTCATTCACTTGTTCATCTTCCAGTGTGATATGTGCCATCATCTGCCAACGATGCCCTTCTGCATTCTACATAGGACAAACATGCCAGTCTCTGCGCAAAAGAATTAATGAGCACAAATCTGACATCAGAAATGGAAATATTGGAAAAACCAGTGGAGGAACATCTCAGCCTCCAGACATTCTGCAATTTACCTAAAGGAGTCATATTGGAACAAAGGACAGCAACCTAACATCACCAAGTTACAACTGATCAAGAAGCTCAGTACTTTTACTTGTGGTGCAATGGATTTTTTTAAAAAATCACATGATGTGTTGATTGGCTTGCTAATGACAAGATAACTGTGTTATCAACACAACTAATTTTTGCATATGAAAAATTACTGCTAATAATGCAATGATTGCTGTCTGTACTACTTTGTATGTCATTTCCTTCTAACTTTACGATTTAAAATGTCACTCCTGCCCGAAGCATGTATATATGTATGTGCGGCTTGGGAAAACACTTCAATACATCCAGCAGGGTGCATATAGTCTATAAAAGCTTATGCCATAATAAATATATTGGTCTTTAATGTGCCATAAGACCCTTTGTCTTGTATTCCCTAATACAGTATTCTTTGTTAGGTGTAGAAAGGTTGGTGCTACTGTTGTATTAATGCAATGTTAGCCTTAGACCTGCATAACCTAGGCTAAAGTCCTTGCCCACATAGGGACATATAAGGTGGCTGGTGTCATAAATACCCTTGTGACTCATTTATATGCTAGCCATGCCCTATGGTTGCTCTCACACAGCTCAAGGAATGGAAGCAACCAGTGTAATGGGCATGGTGTATCTATGCAATTCATGATGGTAGAAACTTTTATGCTTGGCAGGATTGATGTGGAAACAACCAAAGGGACAGTAACAACCATTCCAATCAGACTGTCAGGTAGGCCTTAGGGTCAAGCTAGATGTTGCTTTAATTGTGTAGTTAGCCATACTTAGGGATTGGAAAAATGTAATACAGATGCCCCATAGTCAACATTTTCTACTCTGGTGCCCATGGGAACTCTCCTCTCACCCCCCCTTCAAGGCTTATTGCTGTGTAAAAGGATTTTCATTGCTCTTGTGTTGGGGTGGGATAACTCCCTATGCCATATGCTACTGTCCCAGTGGAAGTTACCCCATAAACTAAAATCAATCTTTTAAAATCCTCTGTCAAAGTTGCTCAACTACACAGTTAAAGTAATGTCTATTTTGACCCCCCCGTTTCTGTATGAAATAACAATGCTCTGTGATATCTACCATTATATTTTATGTAAGCTACTTAGAAGTCTTTACGTTTAGGAGTACCAGTTCCATTAAATAAAAGTAAATTAAATAAATACATGTTGGAAAGCTGTGGGAATAAATGAGAAAACTACAAGTGCAATGAAAAGTGTAGGATCAAACTTGCACTATAAGAAAACATCATAACAAACAATTTTTCTGATCATAAACTCTTCTGACATTAGTTCTCATCAGAAGGTATTTCTATGGGTAATCCAGTTCCTGTAACCTTGGTACCAGCTCTTAAATTAATAGTGAGGTGCCGTTTATTGTGCCAATTGTACAAACAGACATTTTCTTTTAAAAAAACACAACTATTTTCTTTAAGGGAAACAGACTTGTCATCTCTGAGGTATTGTGTAGGGTTGTAATGAAAACAATACCCTCATCATAAAGGGGAATGGAAGAGAGCAATTTGCAGAGGGGCAAATATGTGCCCCCAGTTAAAAGCATGCATAGAGCAGAACAAGACCGGCAATTCACATGAGGACCAACAGCCAAAAGAGATGACGACTTGTCTTTGCTACTGTCATCATGCCTATATTTTAAGCTCAGGCTGTGGACACACTAATCCATTTGTAGAGCAAAAAAATGTAGATTTTTCTCAGTCTGGAATTGTTTGCGCTCACCCTCAACTTCCTGCTTTCAATCTAGATTGATTCTGATCCATAATTGTGGCTCTTCATTAGGTTAGCCATGTTTTTTCCTCTCTGCACGTGCCCCACATTTGGTGCTTGTGATCTCAACCCACGACGTCATTGTGCTGGTCTACATTTGTATTCATCAGTTAGCAATTGGACACACTGTGAGATAATGCAAAATCAGTCTGCAATGAGCTTTTATTTTTTGAATGAAGCCAGTTTCTCAAGAAGTGCTTTTCAGGGTGAGGTGGGGTGGGGGTGGAATGCAACAGATCTACACTGTGTGTGTGGACTATGTAGAAAATAGCATGTATTCAGTCTCCATTGATTCTAGAATAAAATGTATAAGGCTGTCTCAGAAGCTCTCCTTGTAAGCCACCAGTGTGCTCAACTGGAGTGGAAGACAGAAAAGGGTTGTTTCAGTAGTGGCTCCACAAAAATGCAAGCCCCACTTAGGTGCAATGCAAATCTCACCTTCTTTGCAGGCCCTCAAGAGGGTATCCTATGTCAGTTTCAGATGCTTTTTTGCACAATGTTGCGGTCTTACAGGGTTTTAACGGGCTATTGCTAGTCTTGTTAGACCATAGGCACATTTGGATTTTTGAGTGCCACCTTTTCTGGCCATTTCTCCTCCCCTTGTGATCAACCCCACCCGCTGCATGAGAAGAGTGTGTATACCTACAGTGGTGCCCCGCAAGACGAATGCCTCGCAAGACGAAAAACCCGCTAGACGAAAGGGTTTTCCATTTTTCGATGCGCTTCGCAAGACGAATTTCCCTATGGGCTTGCTTCGCAAGACGAAAACGTCTTGCGAGTCTTGCGATTTTTTCCGCTCCCCCCCCCCCTTTTCTAAGCCGCTAAGCCGCTAAGCCTTTAATAGCCGCTAAGCCGCTAAACCGCTAATAGCGCTAATCCGCTAAGGCGCTAATAGGGTTGCTTCGCAAGACGAAAAAACCGCTAGACGAAGAGACTCGCGGAACGGATTATTTTCGTCTTGCGAGGCACCACTGTACTTTGCTTTCCCAAGGAATCTGGTTAGGAAGTCAGATTCAGAAGAATTAACCTGAACCTCTTGCAACTTCCTCCTTCCTCTATGTACTTTTCAAGGGAGAAAAAGATAACAACCATCACCATTTTAAGACAAGGAAACAGTGGGGGTGGGGAGGGCTCACAGGCTCTCTGGCTGCCAGGGAAAGACCTCAACGGTGCCATTGCACCCATGGGCACCTCGTTGGCAACTCTGGACTTTAGAGTCAGAACAACTGTAAAGAGAGAAAGAGAGCACACATGGGGGGGGGGGCACACCAGATAGGGTCAATCAATCAATCAATCAATCAATCAATCACAGAATTATAAGTTGGAAGGGATGCAAAGGGTTATCTAATATGCCTTGGGTGTTTAGAGCAAGATTGGAGGACTTAGAGCACTCCAGATATTGTTGAACTACAACTCCATCAGCCAAAGCTAGCATAGCCAGTGGTCAAGGGTGATGGGAATTGTATACCAGCAACATCTGGAGGGCCACAGATCCTCCCCACCCTTACTTTCAAGAAACACTCTTTCCAGTTTTGTTTTAATTCATTTTCCAAGCAGGGTTCTGTGAGACACTGTGCGAAAAGCTTTATTGAAGCCTAGATATTTTACATGCAGACAATTTATTTCATCTGCTAATTTTGTAATTCAATTAAAAAAGCAATCAATTTTGTCTGGCTTGATTTCTTCTTTATAAACCCATGTAGAAACACATTAGTTTTCAAATTAAATATAATTTTGGAAATGTATCACTATTTGCCACTGCTGTCCCTTATATGACCTTATATAACAATGTTTACTCAGAGATAGCATGGCATTTTTGATGAATTTGGAGCACACTTTTCCTCCTGTGACTACAGTTCATTTCATACCTACAGAAAGCCAATGTGATATTTGTACCATTGTGCTTCCTTTGTGTTTCTCTGCCATGCAGTTTGTTTTTGTAAAACTATTGTGGCAAGCTGGCACTAGTCATAAAAGGAATAAATTTTAATTCATCATTTCTGTGGTGTGGCTGTTTCTTGTACAGATTTTAAGCGTAAATGTATACTTGGATGTTTAAATATGGAAATAAGCATGTACTAGATATAAGTATTAAATAATCCATATCTGATCGGACTCGTATGTCACTTTTTAACCTATCAAATTGCAATATGTCCTTTTCACATATTCAATCTGTATGTTTGCTTATAGCATTTTCACCCTACTCTTCAGCCAAAAGGGCTCTCAGAATGCTGTACGTACTGGGCAGTCCCTACCCACAGGCTTACAATCTAAAACCACCACAACACACAAAGAGAAAGCAACAGGGAGGTGGAAAGGATTTTTATTTTCATTGACCGCACCTTCATGAATTGGTAGGTACCGCAACAGATTAAACCACAACAAACCCAAGTGAGAGTGAACATCGACAATATATTTGTTGCATTTCAAGATGCCAAGAGTCCAAAAGCAAGGACTTTTTGTAGATGCCTTATGCCTTGTACCACTATGGCAGGCATGTCCAAAGTCCATTTTGGGGGCTTAATCTGGCCCGTTGGTCAGTCTAATCCAGCCCCCACAGGCAGTTCCTTCCCTTGGTTCTACAAAAAGGGGTAAAATCCTAAATAAAAAAGGTCAACAACTTTGGTCGGCCCTCATGCATGTTCACTTCTTCAAATCTGGCCCTCTTTGAAAAAAGTTTGGACACCTCTGCACTATGGCAACTTGCTTGGAAAGGGGCTCACTTGCTCCTCGCTGCACTGGAGCTGCATCACCGCAGACGGCCAGAGAAGGTCATTGCAGCTGCCAGTCCAGCAGGGATCAGACAACTCAAGGGGCGAATAGTTTTCACATGGTTACATAAAATTGCTGGTTCTGACTGGCCTGGCTCTTTATAGCCAGCTTGTGGTCTATCCCTGCTTGCTTTCATACCTCTAGCTTTGATAAAAAAAACCCTAGTGCAGCTGTGTCCTTTCAACTTCTGTCTTGTTCAAAGTGTGATAATATCCCAGTCAGGCTGCAGTCTTGGATGTCACTTGCTCTGAAGCAGCCTTGTGGAACTATAGGGAATTTAATTATGCAGGCATTTTTTATCTGTGGGGTTTACATTAAAAAAATAAATCTAAAAATTGTTCATATTGTAGTCTCCCTCCTAAAAGGATATTATGAAATGCAAAAGAGGGCTTTCACTTTCAGCAGTGGGTGGCGCTTCAATAGAAGGCATCATCTTACCTGTATTCGGAGTCAGTCCACATGTGCAGCAGGTGTGCCGTACAATTTACTTTATGGAGGCACTGTATAGAAGATAGGGCAGCAGCAGTGGCAGTTTGTTGCACTCTGTGGCCCTAGTCCTTTTGCACAAAGGAGTAGCACTAGGCTGCAGTGTGCCTGCTTCCACAGGGCTGCAAATATACAGCCCCATGCAGATTATCAAAAATCACAATTATCATCTGTTTTGGGAGCTGGGAGAGTGAGAAGACTGAACCGCATTCCCTGTTTCCTCTCCAATATAAACAGATGATTGGCACTATCAATCATACCAGGAACCCATGCACACAGCAGCAATTTGTGAATACAAATTCCTCTTTCAGAAAACCGCAATACATTTTTTTTCCTTACCCCGTATGACATAAATTCTTCAGTACTACAGCATGCTTTAACAAGCCTGGTTTAAAAACGAATAAAAATGTGCAGTGCTACTATTAAAAATGCATAACGCAACTATAAACAATAACCTATTTGAATATCTCAACCTTTTATAATCTAGTGGTTTCATGAGCAATACCTTGGGCATATGATGTGAAATGTTCCTTGGTCAAATGGGCCTCATATTAAAAATTTTGCCCAAAGGGAGAGCTAAGAACCCAGAATATTCAAATTAAATTAAAGCTGTCAGCCTTGGTCAATGGTTGATGTGCCACAATATGTGTGTATGTGTGTGTGTGTGGGTGTGTGGGTGTGTTTGTGTGTTTCTCCACTGCCTTAATGATAGCCACATTTTATTATAGAATTAATTCCGACGGGCATGGTGAACTGTGGCTCACATAGAAAGGAACTCAGGTTGCTTCGTAAAGCCACTTCCGGCCTGCCCAGGAGGTGGGGTTGCAGGCTTCACGCCCACCCCCATGTGAGCGGGGGCTGGTTTCAGCCCTCGCAAGAACAGGGGAATCCCGGCCGCGTCTCCCCCCCCAGCCAGCCAATTGGGCATGGCCTGCCCTATTTAGGGCCGGCGCAGAGGGGGCTCGCCCTCTTTTCGCCGGCTAGCTCCCACGTTTTGGAGTCCATCGTCTTCCTGGTTCCCTTTAGGTTTCTTTAGTAGGTAGCTGTTTGTTGCTGAAGCGGGAAAATTAACTCGCCACGCAATGAATTTTGCTTAAGGGACAACCCAAGGTTCAATGAGTAAGAGACAGAAAGTAGATGATCCTCACTATTAGTTACACTGGCTGGGTTGGGTAGGATCGCTTCTGAATGTTTGTGTACTGGCAGAGAAAGTGTATGCTGTTATTGTGAGACCCTTGTGTCAGTAAGACAAAATGTATATATCTTATATGTGTATAGACTCTGTGTTTACAGAGATGAGGACTGCATGGGGTCAAACTCGATGCTTTTGCTTCCCCTCTCTGTGTTTGTTATACATAGCCACAGATCATGTGAAAAGGGCATTAGAGGAGCATATGGTCTTCTTAGTCTTGCCGATGCCATTCCTATATTGACTTTTGTGCTTGCTGTAAAATCTTCCATGCTAAAGTGCCTGATGCAAAAACCTTACTGGCAAGAGAATCTCATTGACTTCAATAGACTTGGTCTCTATTGTGATTCCTTAGTTGATACAGCAAGTCTTACCAAGAACTGCAGCTTTATGTCAAATGCATTTCCTTTCAGAGACAAACTTTTACTTTCAGAAGTCTTTTATCTTTATAATGAACAGAATCAATATAGAGGAAGAGCACAAGCTCTGGCACAGTATTTCAAACATACTAGATCATGTTTGCTTATAATTATAATTCACAGGAGCACATTCCCACAATCAAGGGACAGGAAGGCACAGCATGAAGAAAAAATTAGCACTGAGCAACCTTTGTGAATAATTGCCTGTCAGTGAATGGCTTATTAAAGACAAAACTACAATTTCACAAGGCAGCCCTTGTGTTGGCTTGTCTGCTCTGAAGACTGATATATATAAACACATGGGCGCACGAACAGTTTTTAGAAGGATCTTTTCTTAATGGGATTTTGAATGATAAGTTCAAATGAATGCTTTTATAAAGTTGGACATAATAATGTCAAGGATAGCTGACCTCTGGAACAAAGTGAAGGTTCAATGGATAGTCAGAAAACATAGAATGTGTGGCCAAAGGATTGTGCTGGTTAGGGATTTTGGCATTTGCTTTTTATTCATTTATTTTATCCAAGGATTTTTATCTACCTTTCTACTGCTTATGCACAACATCAAACATGGGACAGCTAAAAACAGCTAAAACCAATTTTAAATACAGTAATAAAAATTATATTTCAAAATACAATATAATAATAATAATAATATACAAAGACAGGTGCAGCAGATGAAACAGAGGCATCAGACAAAAATATTATCTGCCTGATAAGGCAAAAGTTTGCCTAAACAAAAAGGCTTTTTGCCATATGGTGCACACTTAGAGGCTGCCAGATAAGCCTCATTGCCAATCTGGTGCAATTATGGAAAAGACAGTCCTATGCATGTTTATTTAGAAGTAAATCCTACTAGGCTCAATAGGATTATTCCCTGGTATGTTTAAGGTTGCTGACTGTCTTTATAGATGTGTAAACAGTGTACCAATTTGGGTCACAATAAAATGTAACAGTACAAGTCTTAGGTCGGTGTAAATACTGACCATAATTCCACAGGTTGGAAATGCATGCACTCTCATAGAAACTTGTCCAAACAATACTTTAAAACAAAATAAAACACCTGAATACAACATCTTTAGCTTAGTTTCTTCCAAGTAGGCTGGGATTGATAGGTCCATTTTCTTCTCAGAAAGCACATAAAAGTGTTAGTATCCATATGGCACCGATCAAATTATGATCTGTGCACAGTTTGAAGTATCATTTGGGAATTCGTGTCGACAAACTCTTGGTTGCAAATCACAGTTCTAAAATGGCATCTGATCAGCTGCCCCAAGTAAAAAGCTGATATGATAAAAGCTGCACATGTTGAAATGTACAGCAAAAATGAACAATTGGTAGACTGAGGGCTCTAAGTGGCCTGTGAAACCATGGATATACCAGTGAAACTAAGCCCTAATGCACACGTTCGAAAATATTGTGCCAAAGAAGTGATGTGAGCATCTCCCCTCCACCAGGTAAAAAGTCTCTTAACTGGGATCTCATGTGGCTTGGTTCACACCATCTGCATGTTGGAATGTTAGGATCTGCCCTGCTACATGACCATACTATTTAAGTATTGTCCTTGCCTAAATTTATTTACCGATGAAGAGACAGTACTCATTCAGCTGTTTCACCTTTCTCGTTTTGTTACAACCTGTCTATGCATGAGCAAACATGTTCTATAACTACTATATTCTTACTGCTAACCTATTCTACCTTTATTGTAGATTTTGATCAGCAATAAAGAGATCAAGTTGAATATAAAATCACACTACTGGACCCTAGACAATTTATAGGAGAACAAAGTATCTTTTGAGAATACAGTGGTACCTTGGGTTACATACGCTTCAGGTTACAATTGCTTCAGGTTACAGACTCTGCTAACCCAGAAATAGTACCTTGGGTAAGAACTTTGCTTCAAGATGAGAACAGAAATCGTGCTCCGGCGGCACGGCAGCAACAGGAGGCCCCATTAGCTAAAGTGGTGCTTCAGGTTAAGAACAGTTTCAGGTTAAGAACAGACCTCCGGAATGAATTAAGTACTTAACCTGAGGTACCACTGTACAGATGTTGGCTACCCCTTGCCTTAATCTTCTTCTGCTTCCACAACATCGGGACCAAATTTCAGTGCCTAAGAGTTGTGTCAGAAGCTCTTCTTCCTGATGGCAGTCAGTAACTATCCTCTGGTGTTAGATTTAAATCACCCAGCCTGCCTTAATGAAATACAAAATATACCAAAAACAAAACAAACAAACAAACAAAACGCTGAAAGGTACAGTATCTTGAGAGGAAATTGTGGCAGCATTGTGGTAATGGGTGGCATGGATTACAATCTCACTGGTTGCATAAAAGTATGTTCAAACATAAAAACTACTGTGATCCAAGCATTAGAACATGTGTATGTGTGTGCTATATTTATTTATATTATATACTATGTTATCATATATTATTAAATGCAATGTTATTATATACTATAATATACTGTGTTATCCTATATATTCACTTCCATGCTTAAAATGATAGGACTTGCCCCATTGTCGGATTGTGAGTATGCTTTGAATATAAGATCCACATACCTATACAGTGGTACCTCGGGTTAAGTACTTAATTTGTTCCGGAGGTCTGTTCTTAACCTGAAACTGTTCTTAACCTGAAGCACCACTTTAGCTAATGGGGCCTCCTGCTTCTGCCGCACCGCTGGAGCACGATTTCTGTTCTCATCCTGAAGCAAAGTTCTTAACCCGAGGTACTATTTCTGGGTTAGCGGAGTCTGCAACCTGAAGCATATGTAACCCGAGGTACCACTGTAGTATCTTCCTACATTTTTCATAATAATCTTCCTACATTATTCAAAAGGGTGGTTTGTAAGGACTTTGTTAACTACTCTGAACAAAGACTAGCAAGGGGTCCTTCAGTATGTAGGCTCCTTCCATTTCTGGAATAGTTGGTTTTCACTCTGTTGTATTTCAGTCACAAATACAGATACATGTACTATTATCTCTCAAGGGTTCTTTGAAGATAATAGTTAATATTGGTATAGTGCTTCAGGAATGTAAAGTGCAAACTATGGTTCAGAGACATAATTTATATTTTCATCTTGTGCCTGCACTGCTCTAGTTTGTCATTATCTGGGTTGTAATGAGTAATGACCTTTGAGAGGGACATTACATTTTGAACACGTTCCCTTCTGTCAGTCTGTTTTCATGTTTTATGAAAAACAATTATATATATATATATGACATTGACTTATAATTTCCATGCTTTTGGGTGCATGAGTGAATTTGTATGTGCCTTAACTCACTCTCTTTTAATTCAATGAACAGATTCCTTTTTTAAATCCCAGAGCCTATTTATATGTAAACAGAAAAGTGGAGCGATACTTAATTCTTGATAACATCACCTTTTCCCACACATTCTGCATTAAAGACTCTCACACTATGATCACCAGGTCTGTTTATGAGTTTCTTTTCCATACATTCAGAAGTCAGTCCCATTAATTTAAGACAATTTCCAGGTAATTATAATTAGGTTTGCAGTGAAAGAGATTAAGAACTGCACAAAGACCCTGGCTTCATAGCACCCAGTCCAGAGTCTTGACCTTACCAAGTGAAGTGGGATTGGTAGAATGTATGCTGGATGAGATGGAAATTTAAAAAAATATTTTATTGAAGGAAGGATTACATGTAAGATTGTATACGTGACAAAAGGTGTATTAGATTATGCCTGGCACAGAGAAAGTGGAGTGTGAGAAGCTTTTCTTCCTCTCTCATAATTCCAGAACCAGGGGTCAGCCATGAAACCAAAGGTGGGAAGATTCAGAAGGAGGTATGGCTTCACTCAGTACATAATTAAACTACAGTATTCACTTACACAAGGTGTAGTGATGGCTACAAACTCAGAAGTCTTTAAAAAGGGATTGGACACGTCATTGAGGATAAGGCTGTCAAAGGCTACTAGCCAAGAGAGCTATGAACTCCTTCCAGCATGCCTCTGAATACCATTTGTTGAAAAACAGCAGTGGATAAATGTGCTGTTGTGCTCATGTTCTTGCTTGCAGGCTTCCCAAAGGCAACTAGTTGGCCATAGTGAGAACAGGATGGTCTTTGATCTGATCCAGTAGGGCTCTTCATATGTTCTCCAGCAGAACGTAATTTATGGTTTCACAGCACACTTGATCTCTCCATGTATCAAATCCAAGCTGAAAATAATTGGAAAAGCAAATTATTAGGCACAGGAGAGTTGGATCAGACAGTTAAAAGTGTGTATTTTGTATAGTTCTGCTTATTACAACAAAATAACTTGATTATTTCCCAACATTCATATGGCATCTCTCCTGTGTTTATTACAAAGATTTTTCAACTCAGATTGACACTCTCAGTTCACCCCATTACAAATATATTTCCAATTGCATGACCAGGCATTTCAAATACTGATGGTGGCAAGTAGTGGGGGTGGATTTAATTTAATATTTAAAATGATGTTATGTAGTTCTAGAGAGATGACCCTTAATTTCATGTAGCACATTAATAAATGGCTTGTAATTCCAAACAAATGAGGCAGAGATACAATATGCAGATACTATAGACAGGCCTGCTTTTCAGTTCTTTTTTGAAGTTTGTATGATTAGAATAAATTATTTTAATCTTGTTCTAGTTGTTACCCAGCAGTGGAACAGAATAATGCAAATGACATTACTTGTAGAAATGCACTGTGTAAAATCTACTAATATATTTCACAGTCTGAAGGGGAAAAAATATATATTATTGGTTTCCCAAGGTTACCTAATCTTTCTTGACTGCTGGAGTCTAAGGAAGCTTTTATTCTTTCAGTTTCAAAGTAATGTCAAACTGCAAAGTCCCCCTCCCTTACAGATGCTCTTTTATTCAGTGCCCATGGATGGTAGAAAGTGCTGCGTGAAAATTTGTGGACTCAGAATATAATATTTGCTATCATAATTTAAATTCTGTGCTAATTCTGGGGCACACTGTTCACCACTTAGCTCCAGTCACATTTTTCAGAGTTCCTAGTTTAGGGTTGCCATATTTTTTTAGGAAAACCCAAAAGTTGTTGAGATTTTTTTTAGACAAACTCCAAAGTTGCTGACGTGATTCTGAAACCGTGATTTTTTTTTTGGTTGACTTCTCTAAGATCCAGGACAAAGTACCGCCTTTCAGAATTTCCAGATGTCAATTCCGCCTTTAAAATTCTGGTCATGTCCGGGAAAATCCAGAAATATGGCAGTCCTATCCTAGTTATCTATACAGTATATTTCAGATTTCCTCAGGCTGATTGGTGTCATGAGAATACAGTGGTACCTCGGGTTACATACACTTCAGGTTACAAACTCAGAAATAGTACCTTGGGTTAAGAACTTTGCTTCAGGATGAGAACAGAAATCGTGCTCCGGTGGCGTGGCAGCAGCGGAAGGCCCCATTAGCTAAAGTGGTGCTTCAGGTTAAGAACACTTTCAGGTTAAGTACGGACCTCCGGAACGAATTAAGTACTTAACCTGAGGTACCACTATACCTAAGACCACTGAGCCACAGAAACAAGTGTGTTTTAATTTTCATGTGACTTTGATTTATTTAGAAAAATAAAGGCAATGACAATGGGGGGGGGGAGGGAAATGGAACTTTGCCACAATACTAGCAATTTTCTGTTCATGGGTTTTGATGCAGAAATTAACCACACATCAATGTGAGTTTTATAAGAGTTTATTTGATTCCGTTGTTACTGATGACAGAGGACATAATGAAATAGTGTATTTAGAGTCAGGATTGGTATTAGTAGTTAAAAAAATGTGAACAGAATAGTGTTATCCACAGAGCCAGAACAAACACTGAATACAAGAAAAGCCCCCACAATTGCCTTTATGCCTCTTTCTTGAGTGAAAAGCATGAAATTGTTTTTTGGGGTATGCAAGATGAATGGCAGAAGTTGGGTGTTTGGCCTGCTTGTCACTGATGCTGCACTATGAAAGGAGCAGAACTCAGAAGTCTTGAGGAGTGAAGAACAAATGATATCTAAGGAGTGATAATAAGAATCCAGGAAAGTGAGAAGTAAAAACAATATGAGAAGAGTTAGTCAGAAGCTAGTGGAAACCATTGCCCTCATATGACTTATGAGTTCTGAAGTCTGTTGTGTTTATTTCTCCTTACCTTCCTGGATTCTTATCATCACTGCAAGATGACTTGTGTATTCTGCTCCAGGTGATAGCTCTAGTAGACAAAGCGAGCAGAGTGTTCTAGACACATAGTTCGATATAAAGCTCAGGATGCAGAAAGAGCTAAGCAAGTGAGTATAGGTTGTTAGCTCTACCCACACCTGCCAGTAAGTGAACTTCCTCATAAGAAGACCCTGCTGGGCCAGACCAAAGAAGGCCCACCTACTACAGTATCCTGTTCTCCCAGTGGCCAACCAGATGCCTCTGAGAAGCCTACAATCAGAACCTCTGAGTATGCCTCTATATAGCAGCAGTGTGAAGATTGTACTGCCTCCAAGAGAAGGTAAAACACAGCCATCGTGGGTGGGCCATTTCAGGATGGAAAGGTGTTGGTCACATGTCCTCCTACTGTACAGTACTGGAGCTTCTGGTCTAGCAGGGACCACTGTGACCAGCTCTGGGCCCTCTTACCCTTTGATTCTTTCTCCATGTCCACTGCCTTCTTCCTCAAAGAGGCGAAGTCAGACACCAGAGGTTAGGACACTTGGAAAGTACAAAGGGCAGTACAGTACAGATGAGTATTTGTCCTACAAGTTGGTGGTTGCTTTGAGAATCTTCTGAGATAAAGAAAAAAGTCTGTGACTGCCAGTTAACTGCTTAGGTAAATGCCAATTCTGCTTAACTTCAGGTTCCTAGAAGTCACAATAGAAAAGCTTTGAATTTTCCCTTTCACACTGGTGATTTGAGCACTTGTTTCATTTTCAAGAGTTTTCAAAAATTAGAGAAAATGAAAGATGAACACTTTAGATCAAAGTTTCTGTTCTCATCTACAAGTTGTCTTTTAAGGACTGAAATCACTTAAATACAGTAGATGATGAGCCATGAAGACTGAGGATAAAAGACTTTTGATCTCCCAACCCCAAGGCAAAAATGCCGATGTGTAGATCAAGTCAGCACATCACAATGGTCTTTGAATTCAAAGGTTCGTTTGTTAACAGGAGTAGGAATCTTAGTCTGTTCTTTGGCAGATATACCGTAATGTAATGTGATAAAGAACTGGGAGAGACCTGGATACCGTTGTCATACAGGCATGAATCGGGACACCAAGGAAAAATAAGCAGTATAAAAGGTATAACAGAAGGCCTGCATTTGGCGTTAATTGCATTATCAGACTCCATCACGCCTGTTTTCCTGTATCTAATAACTGATTGTCCAACTGATGTATGTGAAAACCCAGATGTAATTAAAAGATTGTAGCTTCAGCATCATTATCATATATTTAACTTGTTAGGTGCTGTGTTGACCCGAAAAGGTGAGCTCTTCTGAAAGCCCTGCTTGCAGGGCTCAAGATGACCTCTGCCTAATAGGTAGCACTGAGCTCATATGTGTTTCACATGCTTTGATGTATCCACAGGTCCCAAGCATAGCTAGAGTGGGAGGTAATGGTTAATACCAGCCCCCTGTGTTCCCATGTGATGTGGTCTGCCTGGGCCTATAAAGAATGTGTGTATCTTTACTTAGGTGTGGACAAGCCAGTTCCTTGTTGTGGTGTCTGACCCACGATAGGCTGTGAGCAGGGGCAAGAAGGGAGCCATTAGACCTTTGCTGTAAGTTTGTACTGTACCTTTCTTTACTAAATTGTTAGACCTGACCACTCTGGCGGTTTGGGCACCTTTCTTTGGAATTCCTGCATATCGGAACTCCTGTGAGCTCTCCTTCGGATCTGCAGGACATTTCATGTGCCTGTTACTAGCAGTGATCAGGAGGGCAGAGTAGCGTTGTTTACATGGCTTCTCAACACACAAGTTGCTCCCAGTAACTGAAAGGGAGAGGGTCAGGGGGCGGCAGCGGAGCCAATCCAGGGCTACTACTGCTGCACGTACACCATGCCAATTTCCCCACCGCCTAACCAGCAGTGACCTCTGTACTGGGAAGTCAGGTAAGCAATGTGACTCCACCCTGCTCAGCTGACAATACTGCCTGCTGCTCGAAGTAGTCTCAATATGATTTACAGTATTGTAAATAATATGATATAGCTGTGAACTCTACAAATAGACTGAAAAACTGTAGCGTGGCTCAAGCTTCTGCTTTGAAAGCCCTTTGACAACAAGGCGCTTATGCCTCTCCACCCCACTCCCTAGAATTTATTCTTGCAGTTTTACTTTTCAAGTCTTTGTTTTAGTTAAGGAAAAGGTCAGATTGGCATTTGGCAAATGGCTCCATATTTCCCTTCTGTTTCTTCTGCAGTAGTGATGGAACTCCAGTCTCATTTATAATCTGCCAGGCCTTAGGACTGCAACAAACCAGTGCCAATACAAGAAAGGACTTGTATCCAAAGGTGCTATAAAAATAGCTTTATTTCCTAGAAAATCTTATGTGTTCCTCAGGATATTTTCTTTCCTCTTTTAGTTTTTGCAAGAAGGAGTATACCTTTCTTCCACATATTTGCTGTATAGCTCTACTATATTACAGAGTACAGTTTAATGTGGGTTCTGGGTCAGAAAATGTTGAAGACTGCTATATGGCTACATTGGGAAGACAGCAGCAGAAATTCTTGGAAAGGTAGAAATATACTTGCCATGGAATACTGCTCCTGCTGACCTTTTTGCAAACATGACAACTGGTATCACTTTCCGTATTTTTCGCTCCATAAGAAGCACCTGACCATAAGACGCACCTAGTTTTTAGAGGAGGAAAACAAGAAAAAAAATATTCTGAACAAAACCGTGGATGTATGATTTTTGTGGTTCATGCTGTGGCCACAGACATGTGATTTGATGGTGAGTTTGGGGTAGCCCAGTGCAAAAATCCTGAGGATCCATGTGGATCCATGCTTTGTAACCACATTTTTGCTCCATTGCAGCTCCAGGAAAGAGTGGGTGCGTGATTTTTTTGGTGCAGGCTGTAGCCATGGACATGCTGTGTGATCTGATGGTGAATTTGGGGTGATCCAATGTAAAAATCCTGAGGATCCATGGGCTTTTACCTCCCCCCTCCTAGGCAGCCTCCTTTATCGCTAGCGTCCCTTATCTCTCTCCCGATCCCACCGATCAGCTGCTTCCTTTCAACACTTCCTTCCCTCTTGTTTGCCTTAAGTGTCTTTTCCTTAGCTGGAGCAGTTTTTTGCTCCTCCTTTTCTTCTAATTTCTCTCATCGTTGCTTTAGTCTTCCTGTCTCCTCTTCTTGCAAGTTTGCTGTCTTTACCTCCCCCCTCCCAGGCAGCCTCCTTTATTGCTAGCGTCCCTTATCTCACTTCCGATTGCTTGCAATAAGTGGCTTTGTTTCAACACCCACTTCCCTCTTTCATAAAAAAAAAAAGCATGATCTGCTTTCTGCCCCTGGGCAATTCGGCTCCAGAGAGCATGCATTCGCTCCATAAGACACACAGACATTTCCTCTTATTTTTTAGGAAGAAAAAAGTGTTTTATGGAGCGAAAAATATGGTATTTCCAATTCTGAAGCTTGGTGCCTGGCCTCAGAGATGGACCGGTTAAGAACCAACAAACTACAGCTCTGCTGCTGTAAGGAAGCATGGCACACCTTCTGCTGCTGTGGGGAGGTATGGCAAGGCCCTCTGCTGCCACAGATATATATCATGATATTTAGCTGGTAATATATTGTGATGTTGAAAATCAGGTATCGCCCAACCCTATGGACATATAACCCTGGTTCTGGCCCCACTGCACTAGCTCCCAATTTGTTTTGGGGTCCAATTAAAAGTTCTGGTTTTGTCCTTTAAAGCCTTATATGGCTCAGGACCCCTATAGCTAAAGCTACCCCATAGGAAGCTGCCCACACACCCTGAGATAGTGCCACCTCCAAGTGAGGCCTGGAGGGTGGTGACTAGAGAAAAGGCCTTCTATGTAACAGCCCCATTTATGGAATGCTCTCCCCATAGCGGCCCACCTGGCAACAACGTTGTCATTGTTTCAGCATCATGCAATGATGTTGTTTTCCGCGGCATTTGGGCAGCACCAGTGACTAAATGATTTTACTGTTTTCGATATGCTTATGTATATTTATTGTTGTAAGTTGCTTTGGGACTTGTTGCTGGAAACAATACATAAATTCAGTTAACTTAACCAGCTGCAGTGTGATCTCTGGCCAGCTCTGAAGTTGGGAGGAAGGGTCGATGATAGTTTTGCAGCTGTGTGGCTGAACAGTTTTAGCCACACAACATAATCCCTTCCCCTTCCTTGCCTTTGTTGTGGGAGGGAAGATTTGGTTGCTGATGTATCCTGTGGGTCCTGCTTTCAGGCAGTACTGACCAACAGTGCATGCTCCTCCCCTGACTTCCCGTGAAGACACTGGGTGCTTTCGGAAGCAGTGTCAACTGTGCACATTCTCCTCACAGCCTAGGGGCGAGGCCAGCTGGAGCCAGTGTTGGATGCGCTGACTCAAGAGTGCCATTGGGCAGCAGTACCCAACAGTGCCCGCTCATCAGTCTTTCCCTCGGTAAATGTCGGGGAGCGGGGTGTTGGGTGCATTGACAGGAGGTGGCGGGAGGCAACTTGTAGATATTCCTGCTCGTGGTCTCTCCTCCCCAAGGGCTAGAACCTTGACAGCTGCAGTTGCAAGTCTCTTAAGGGTCAAAACACTTTTACTCAGAAGCAAAGCTCCACGTTGAGCCAATGATGCCAGAGCACGTGTTGGACAGCATTACCCGGATTAGGAGTGAAAAACGGCAAAACTGTCCCAAATCCCGCCTTTCCAGATAAACTCCTTGTACAGTAAATACTTTATTGGTCGGGTTTTGTTTTTAGTTTTACTGGAAGCGGCGCCCCTGCCAATTATGTAAACTCACCCACGTCGGCTTGCATATGAGTCAAGTTCCTTTGCTGAGCTTAGTGGGACTGACTTCGGGCTAAACTTAGGCGCGGGGCGCCGTATGCGCGGGCTCGCTTCGGAGGCGGCCGCCGGAGGAAGTCGAGTGAAGCCAAGCCTGGGTTTCCTACCGGCCAGGGACGGGGAGGGCCTCCAACCCCCTGACTCCGCCTGTACCACATGACTTCTCCCTCGCCTGCAAACTTTTTCCTCCTCCTCCTCCTCCTTGTCCCGTTGCGGCCGCGGCCAAGGCTGGAAAATGGCGGCTCGCTAGACTCGCCGCTGGGCGCATCCCTGCCTTCGTGCGCCGGCTTCCCCCGACGGCGGGCAGGCTCGGGCTCCCGTGCGCCATGACGCGCTGGGTGCCCACCAAGCGGGAGGAGAAATACGGCGTGGGTGAGCGTTTTCTCTTTCTCCGTCCTCCTCCTCGGGCTTTTCCCCTGGGCTCTTCCCGCTTGTTGCGCTTCTCCTTGCCGGGCGCTGCGAACTTCCCGGCCAAGTTTGGTAGTTCGGCTGGCGAGAAACTGCTGGGGCTCCGCTTGGCCTTCAAGAGCGGCAACAAATAAAAGCACAGTACAAAAGCTGTCGTGGTCCTCCTCCTTGCCTGGGTGCCCCCGCCACACACTGGTTTCCCTCGCCCGCCTTGGGTTCATTGTCTCCGCGGGCTGCCCCGCAGAGTCTGGCATTCTTGCCATGAGCAACGTCGGAGGGGACAGAGCCGATTCCTCGGAAGAAAGGCCCGCGCGGGGAAGGGTGGGGTGCGCACGGGCGGTCGCCTCTCTCTCTCTCTCATCCACATTGCAAGGCGCGTTTCCTCTTGAAGGAGCGGCTTGTGTTTTCCTGCCCCTTGGCTGCCTCCCGGGGACTCCCTCCCCCCCCTCTCCCTCGCACCCGCCCTTTCTGGAGAGCTGATCTCCGGGCAAAACTATTGAGATCCCTCGGTCCCGTTGTTGGCAATTCCGCCCCTTTCTGCTTTTCTCCACCCCCTGAGCCTGGTTCTCTGTAAAGCCACGGTCTTTATTTTGATCCAGCGGCGTCTCTGTGCCCTTTCCCTAGTTTTAGGCTTGCCTCTCTTTTCTTTCCGATGAAGCGGGTCGAGGTCTGTGCACCCCATTCTCCGAAGCTTCCTGTCCCACTAACTTGCAAGATTCTTTGTGCGTCTTTAAGAAGAGAGAGTGGGAACTTGATGCTCAGTTGGCTTGTTTTAGCCCTGGCTCTCCCAGCCGACTCTTGTGCACTGCGCCGAACCTAGGGGAATCCTTGTTTGCTGTTCCTAGGTAACCCAGCTGAATCGACTGACACCCCCCCAACCCCCCCTACTTGTTGGACATGTAGACAGCATTTCATCCTGTATAGTCTGGCAGTGGATGTATCGATTAGTATTAAGTCTGTCACTATAGAGTAATGAAATCTCAGTTGATTCTATCAATTAAATCTGCATTTGATTAAAAGAATAGCTGTGAGTGACAAAAAGCATTATTTGTTTTTAAATTATACATACATGTGGCACAGTTGGTGCTATCTCAGAAGAGGCATTCTCCTGTGTGAGAGCACACCACTTTCATACAAACTATATTTTTTTGTGGGAGAGCATTGCCTCTTCTTTATCTACCCTAAATCCATTTCACCCCACCAACAAACAAACTTACTTTACCCTGGCAGGGTCCTTGTGATGTTCATACGTGTGAGCAGCTGGAGGGTAATGGCTGTGAGTGTGCACTAAAAAGCCCTCAGTTCAAAACTGAACCTTAGCCAAAATTCTACTGGCTAATCCACTAGTTACTTTAGGCAAACCATGATTAAATCTTGATGCTCAGATTGCTGCTTTTGCACTCAAATTGCCGGTCAGGAGAGGAGAAATTACTTAAGCCCCCCCATGTTGCTTTTTTCTCTGGACGGAAAACGATTATGGACCCTGTATAATTTCTCCTGTTAGTGGGAAAGTGGCGGTGGGGGATTTTGAAAAGCGAAAACAATGAATTTTATTATACTGTCGCAGACCTAGTAAGGGAGGATTTTGAGCAGATGCATGTCAGGAAACAAAAAGGTTAAGCACCTCCTTCTGTCCTGATCACACTCTCAAAAGGTGGTATTTGGCTTGTTTTTTAAAAGAAATAAACATGGGAGACGGTACATCAGGTTTGTAGCGTTCCTTTTCTCCCTTACAGGCTTGTTGGAGGGTTACGTGACAGATAATGCACAAGAAGTGCTGGAACACTCAAAATGCTTAGAATTAATGTGTTGAAGATGATACTCAGTGTATTGTGGATGTTAAGTACACCTGGAGTTGACCGAGGTTTAAGTCTCCTTTCATTAAAAATACATCTCTGTGAGGTCAGCTAATAAAATAACTTGCGTAGAAATTCCCTGTGTGCCTGCTGTCTTTCTTTGAGTGGCTCCTGTGCAGTTAGGGGGCTATTTGCATGGTTCCTGATTGTAGAATCATCATCTGCCAGGAAGAGGGTCTGTCAGTTTTTCATATTTGTCCTCACTCATGCAGGTGAGCCATTTGAAAAGATCCCAGGTGCATAGGTTCTGCTGTGTACTTAGGGTAATATTTAAAGGCCCCTATTGCTGGCTTGTGAACAGAGTATTTTTGTTTATGCACAAGCACATGAGTATCCTTGTATCTTTTTTTTGTTCAGTCCCCTGGTTGGAAATGCAAATTTCAATAAGTAATGCAATAAAGGAGTTGTGTGAAGAGTGATATACTGCTACTTGGGATGCAGTTTTGTACAAGGAGATTAGATACCCTGCTGTGCTATGGATAGCTCTGTAATTGATGCTATTGGAAAACGTTCTGCTCCTGTTTCTGGTTTTAGATTTGCCTCCTTTGACCTGGCAGGTCTTCCATAGCCTATATATTATCATCTTGATCTATTGTAGATCCTAATTGTAGGGTTTTGACTTGATAGGCTCTAATTACAGGTATCTTCAAGTCCTGTGCATAATGGGATTTAGCTAATCTAGATGTGGTCCTTTCCAAGGTCTATAGCCTGTGAT
The DNA here is from genome assembly GCF_964188315.1 of Podarcis muralis. Taxonomy (NCBI): domain Eukaryota; kingdom Metazoa; phylum Chordata; class Lepidosauria; order Squamata; family Lacertidae; genus Podarcis; species Podarcis muralis. The sequence continues at coordinate 57,155,312 of NC_135660.1, forward strand.
TGCTTTTATGGTACAATTTCTATGATACTATTTAAACATGTGTTAGGGAGAATTTAAGATATAGTAAGGTATGTCTTGACCCTGGCTTTATTTTGTTATATAAATTCTCAAAACTTTTTTCAGCAAGCCTACTTATGTATATAATTTAGTTAGTTATACTGTATTTTATAGTTTAGTTTTTAAAAGTTTTTTATCTTATTAGGCATATAGATATTTTTTCTGATTAAGTAGTCCAACTAAGGTTACTTTCTGCACTCTTGTACAGACACTTAACAACTCTTGAAAGAGTATTTCCTTTGCTGGTATGGCTGGTAAGCTATTAATGAATGATCTGATGTGAATGACAAAATCCTGAAAAATGGCTTTGTTCCTTCAGTATCATTTATATAGTGAAAAAAATATTTACCATATGGGGGAGCGTTCACACATTTTACCATATGAAAAAAATGCCTTGCTCATTAACTTTTCACATGGCCATTTTAAAAATAAGTATTTGGGTTAGTTATAACTGTAATTTATAGACAGACTATTCTTTTGCACTCTTGTAAGCAATAACCCATTTCATCAGATTAATAAATGGTTGATATGAATGATATTCCTTATGCACATACTCAATAATTTGATGGCACTGCATGTTTTCTGTTTTGACTGCTCCACAAGAGAAGCTGTGTGCTTTCCTGTTACACTTTGAATAGAATATGGGGGAATAGATGATTTGGTGTCTTGCATTCTGTAGCGATGTTTTCTAGAAATTCATCTTAGCTTCTACTTTTGCATTGCAAATACAATTTGTTTGGTGCAGTTCACACTGAAATATGAAAACTGAAGGGATAAGATTGCCCCGCCAAGCTTTACAACTCTCCACCTGGAGCAAATATGTGCAAGACAGTGCAAAAAATTGCTTATCCTTCCTTTAAGGCTACCTTGCACTATTGCTTTGCTGTGCTTTCTGAAGGCATGCTTTCCAATGGGATGTATGGAGGTGGTTTAGAATATACATTTTTTGGAATAACAAGAAGGAATTTTCAGATAAGAACCAAATGTCCAAAGTGGATCAGTTCATCAAAAGGGTTGATGAGAGAAGAAGAGGGAGTTTATGATACGTATTGCCTGAATAAATAAATAGTCTTGCTGGGTTGCAGAGCGATTAGTTGAACCATAAAGGGTTGATCTAAATAATTGAAATAATAAAGTCTAACTTTAGGGGTGTCTGAATTGCAGTCTGAATCGTTCATCAGAAATTGTGGACAGATGGCAAAAAAATCATGATTCCTTCAGCATGGTGGTGGTGGGGTTGCCTGGAATGGAGTTGTTAAAGTACCCTGTGCTTGACCACCTCTGCCAGCCTCCTCTAGTGGGGGATCTGCAGTATGCCTGATCTGGGCCTCTTTGCTGTGTTGGCTTGGGAGCTGGTGCAGAGAAGGGTCCCCCCCCTGCTCCCCACCTTCTGCCATACTGGAGCTGTGTATGGGCTGCCGGCTGAGCTGCTCAGGGGTTGGGGTTGCACCCAAAACTTTGAATGTTGTGATAAAAATACGGCTTGAAAATGTAGACTGCGGACTAAATTATCTGAAAGTGCCCAGCATTCTTGGAAATGCAATACTGAGTGCATTAGAGAAGAGAACATTGTGCTTCTCAGCAAAACAACAGTCACGACTCTTGGTTTTGGTGTTCAGTGAGCTCATTCCTTGAAAGTGACAACCACCTTGCTTTTTCTATAGTGCTCTGTTGAAACTGCCCATAGGTGTACTACCTGTACTGCAAACAGCTAAGGGCTAAGTCTGTAAAGGCAAATATATGTTGATGCATTTATTCAAATATATTTAACAGTAGATGCATTGGAATAAATACATCAACATATATTTGCCTTTACAGGCAGTGAGTGTTTGAGACCCCAATTATAGCTGATGAACATATTCAACAGATGGCTTGTAGTGAATACCTGCAAGTGGCTATTCACAATATACCAGTAAGTGGGCAAGTGCATCCTGTTTTGGTCCTTGATAGGTGTCATATTATTATATGTATGAAGCTTACGCAAGTGCATTCATCTGTCACTTGAGTGGCATAAGAACTGCGTCTGCTTCCTACCCCAGGGCTGCAACAACAGCTGGTTCCATGGTAGCCATTGTGCTTTCAGAATGTTACATAGGTGTGTTGTTTCCTGTCTGGAACATCTGAGACCCCCACGTACGTGTAACAAACCGTTACTTGTTCATATGCCGTTCTGAGCTGATGCAGTAATGGCTGTGTCCCATTGTCAACTGTTATTTCTGGAATTGGTCCATCAGTAACTTTAACTGGAAGTCATGGCAGCAGAAAAACTAGAGTCACACACAGCTGAACTTAGCGTTTCAAATTGCAAGCCGCTGTTACAAATGTGATTGATTTCTTCGTGGGCAGTGGCTTTGGCTGTAGCCTTAGTGTTGTATCTGTGGTTGAAAGGCCTATATTTTTTGAATTGGCAGAAGGATAGCTCAGTTGGTTAAAGCATGGTGCTGATAACGCCAAGGTTGCAAGCTTGATCCCCATATGGGGCAACTGCATATTCCTACATTGCAGGGGGTGGGCAAATGATGTCTTCCAGGGTGGAAAGTGATTCTGGCATAACTTGTCAATTTAGTTTGTTGGCAGTATGTGGCATTCCTTGCTTTCAAGCTTTGTAGCCATTTTAGGCGTGCTTTAGTAATCCAGTTGTCCTACATGCATGCGTTCTTTTTGGTGTGCTTGTTTTTGTTCTCTGCTTGCTTCAATATGCATATGGATATTGGATATGGACCTGGAAAATTTAAGGTGCTATATATATATATATATATATATATATATATATATATAGTAAATGATTACCAGTTACAGTGGTACCTCGGGATGCGAACAGGATCCGTTCCAGAGCCCCGTTCACATCCTGAACAGAACGTAAGACACGTCTGCGTGTGTGCGGGTTGCGTTTCGCTGCTTCTGCGCATGCATGTGACGTCATTTTGAGTGCATGCACGAGTGGCGAAACCCGGAAGTAACACGCTCCGTTACTTCCAGGTCACCGCAGAGCGCAACCCAAAAATACTTATCCTGAAGCATATTTATCCCAAGGTATGACTGTACTTATTTGAGAGGAAGCAGGACAGGAGTAATCTTTTCTTGATCGTCATATATTGATAAGAGCAATATCAGATGAAGTACTTTAAGACAAAGACATATGTTACATTTTGCATATGGCGGGAATAGATGTAACACTTTCCCCCTGCGTTCTGAGGCATTTTTCAGGGTAGTTAACATGGATCCAAATAATTTCCAGCGCTAGGAAAATGTCACATCGGTCTTGACCCTAAACAGTTTTTTGAAGTAAATGTCATAGAGGTCAGACATAAAGTAATATTGGAATCTTAGTGGCATCACTTACCCTGAATAGGATATAAATTTTAGGACAAAAAACTTGGGTTGTCTCAATGCTGCAGCTCCACTGGTGAAGGGGACTTCTGTGCATGCCACATAAATTGCTCCTTCTGTTCTGCTCCTCCAGACCCCCATGGCTCCTCAAAATCAGCTTTGGGGGTGGGGGAGCACTGTAGAAAGAGAGAAAACAAAAGACCTGTTGTGCCTGCAGGGTCCCCACTGGCCCAGCATTGGGTACAACCCCCTGTTTTTGAGAGTTGGGAAATTTAGCTTTGTTAAACAAGAATGATTTGATGTTTAAACCAGCTAAATATGGCCTGCTCCCTTGCTTTTAAAAAAAGAAAAGAAAAGCTTGTTAAGTCTGCTGGCTGTAGTGTGTTTGTTCTTCAATTTGCAATATGATGAAAAATTTGTTTGTTGTCCACTGATCTCAAAAAAAGTTGCACGCATAATAGAATAATATAACAGAATAGCTGTGAATGATGATTGTGCTCTACAATATGGCATGTCTCTAATGAATATCAAGGGTGTGAGAGTTGAAAAAAAAGATGTAAAGTGGTACCTTGGGTTACAGACGCTTCAGGTTACGCGTTTTCAGGTTACGGACGCGCCGAAACCCGGAAGTACCGGAATGGGTTACTTCCGGGATTTGGTGCTCGTGCATGCACAGAAACACTAAATCGCACTTTGCGCATGCGCAGAAGCGCCAAATCGCGTCACACACGTGCACAGGCGCGGCGCTGCGGGTTGCGAACGTGCCTCCCTCACGGATCACGTTCGCAACCCGAGGTTCCACTGTATTGTGGCTAAGAGAGAAACAAAATTTGATGCTAAATGGCATTATCATTTTCCTACAATTCACATTCTGACATCTGGTTCTGGGAACTGTACAGAGTAAATACTTCTTTTATTTTCTGCCTCACTGATCATCTCTCAATAATTTAGTATAAGGAGTCATCAAATTTTAGGGCCAGTGGGCACACCTGGAATTTTGAGAAAGTTGTAAGGATGCTGGTTGCAAAATGACTGCCATGGTGTATGTGGTATAATACAAAACCTCTTGGGTACCCTCTGGAATACTATGTGATCTTTGGGTGAAGGGTGGAATATGATTTTAATAAAGAAACAAAGTGCCTTAAACGGGGTCAGTTACTTGGCATGTCGCAACAGCAGTATGCTGACACAACCACAATGACATTTCTGTGCTTGGCGAGTGAGTCAGTCCTGGCATGCTCTGTTTCTTTTGGGGACTGCTTGCATTGTCAAATTACACCTTGTAATCATTTGTGTGGGTCCACCAATCGCACAGAGAACAGTTAGGTGGACTATTTTGCAGACATGGATTCAGCCACCCTTTCTGTGATGACAACAGTGCTTCTTGCAGCTAATGTTTTGAAGGAAAAAAAGTCTGTTGTTAAATAATTACACCCTTTATGCCATATGTACCAGCCAGAGGTACTTGTTGCTGCTGTAGCAGAATAAATTAATGCTTCTATGCTGGCTGGATAACCTGGATCATCTTGCCACACCAGCACAATACTATTGGTTTGATTTTGCACCAGCACAACAGGTTGTGATTATTTTAAATCAGTCGAAAGCCACGGCTTAAAGTAAACCAATCTGTAACCTCCCTCTCCTTAATGCATATGCCACCCTTAAGCAGGGACATCAGTTTGTGGCAGAACTGCAGAACTCTTTGAATTTATTCATTGGTTTTATAATTTCCACTGCAGTCTTGGGAGTGCAGCAAAGAATAGTCTTTCCTTTTGAGCTATACACTCCTGTGCGTGACTGGCTTCCCTAATCTCTCATGTTCCAGAGACTTACTGGTTGTGATATACATCTCAATAACTTATTCCCTGTATCTGTACTGAAAGGTTGCGCTGTCAGTGTGATACTGTAGTGGGGTATAAATGTCCCTGAAAAGCTGTTTCCCCTCTGCTAAACTAATCTTGTGGCGTGCGATTTATAAAACCATCCAGAATATCCATTGCATATACTGAGGGAAATTACCGCCTTGGAACAAAAGGCATTGTAATGATGTTTATAAATATTATCACAGAATGCAGTTGTGAGGGTGACTCAGCTTCATATCCTGAAGTACTTCATACAGGAATAAAGATGGGCCAGAAATGGTAGTGATAGGGGGTGGAAATGCATTGTTTCTTAACAGGATGAATGTCATCAGTAGAGTATATAAGAAACACACATGTTTGGTTATATCCTTATTAAGGCCTGTGAAACGACTTGTAGTTGTATCCTTATACTCTTGTTTTGTGAGACACGTTTTGATTTCTTGCAAAACACATTTTCGCTTAGCTGTGTATGGGAGTACTACAGAAATATAGCAACTGTGGCAGGTAGTCATCTAGGACACCTTTAATTCTTGGCTTCAACCCTATTTCTTCCTCAAGCTGGCTATTAAATTGAAGGAAGTTCTCTGCTTTAAAATATGGGAGTTCGGTTCTCTGTGACACTTGGATTTTATGATATGCCTACTTCTTTTCTAGAGTTGGCTCTAACCCACTTTGGGATTGCTGATAAATCAGCAGCATTTGGGCTGGCCTTGGACAGATAAAAGTTTCAGTTTTATTTTTTTAAAACAAATATGGTATATTTATTTTAGACTGTGTCTTTGAACATCCCTCAAATTTATAAAAGAAAGCTGTTTTAAGTGACAGCTGGAAGGAGCTAGGGATTTTGCAAGCAGGTAGTGTTACATAAGTGCCGTTTTGTCAAAAAGAGTGGTTGCCCCATTGTGAATCGAAGGAAGGCAAGGCTGTGTGGCTAAAAAGCACTGCCCTCCAACACTAGGGCTTAAAATGAAAGCATAGTAGAATACCTCGTGGCCACTTGTAAATTTACTAAGAGTGCATGTAACCACATGGAATATTTGTCATGTGGCATCTGACCATATGAGCGACATCTGATTTTCAACATTGTGATATGTTACCAGCTAAACATCATGAGATTCAGATATATCACAATGTCTGAAATAAGGATGTAATGTAGTAGAGATGAAGAGGGTAAAGTCTTGCAAACTGCTACAGCTTTTAGGGGTCTAAAACTGATGCATTTTTACTTACCTTTAACATATTGTTACAACTGTTATTTTATAGTACGGAGCGACAGGGGCACTGCATGGCTTGCTTTTAAGTCACAGTATATGGTCACCTGAATTTATCAGGTAAGGCTTCCTGACTTTGCAGACAAGCTGACAGAAGTATCAGGTGATATACACTTAATGGCTAGGGTAGCAGTAAGTAATAGGAAGATTTCTGTAGATTATTGCTATTTATACAGCACCACCAATGTGCATGGATAATAAGATAAGTCTCTATCCTGTGGAACTGAGACTGCCAGATGAAAATCCTGTATTTGCTCTGGTGTGTGGAAGGGGCGGGGCTGCGAGTTTAATCACCCATGTTTAAAAAGCCAAACCCCCTGAACATAGAAGTCTCTAAACACATTAACAACAATAACAGAACTTCAATGCCTTTAAGAATTTGGGAGACAGAAATTGAACCAAATCCATCTTAGATCTGTAAAAGTTGACAGTTCAGTACAGAATGCTAACAGATTGGATTCTTTGCTAGCTAACCTCTGATCAATGAGTGCTTTGTTTTACAGTCCCTTTGTATAATAATTGACTACTCTGGTGAGTAGTGCTGTAGTTAAAATTTGGCCCTCTATATCACTTCCGTCTAACTGCACAGGCTACATACAGATCATTTTAGGTATTGCGTGTTCAGACCCAGAAACCTCCCCCCTAAATAAATTCACACTTGACTCAAATTTTTGGTTTGGTTTTTGGCAGAATTTAGGCCACAACTTTATTGATTACAGAAAGTGACTGGTTGCATAGACTCTGGTTCGACTAGCTCCCTGCCTTGCAGGTAGCGCTGACCCAGGGCACCAGCACAGGTCAGACAAGGGTGAACACCTGGATAAGCGGAAAGCCGGGAATGGGCTAACTCCGCCACCCAAATGTCCCCCTGGACTCAGGCACGGGCACAACCCCCTCACAGGGGTTGACAAAACCATCGAGTCCCTGGATTCCTTTAATGGAATACCCTTCACATAGGGATGGTGACAGCGTTCTCCCATCCCTATCACCTGAACCAGAGCCTATCCGCAACCTTACAAGTTGTGACGATTTGCTACGCGGTAGGCGAAACCCAAATGGCAACAGCCAATCAGCCAAGTGGGGAAAATTCCTGCCATGCCCCTGTCCCAACGACAGACAACACACGACGGCATAGGAAGGTCAAGCGCAACAATCCCTAAAAATAGGGAGAGGTGGGCGGGTGTTCCGATGCACGAGCCGAAAGAGGAAGCTCTGGGCCACGTGCCTGGGCATAAATAGGTCCCTCGAACCATTTGGACTGCGTCCCATTGGCCAGATCGCACCCAGCTTCGAGGGACCTACCAATTGGGTGTTGTGGCTGACCAAATGTACCCACCCACAACACAGGGTGTTGGTTGTCCTGGTCTCACCGCAATACGTGCCCTCTTTATGGGAGGACCCGATTTGTGATACAGAGACTATTGAAAGAGTCATGGAGCTGGGAGAGGGAGTAAGGGAGGATATGAGAAGAGAGAAACAGTATTATCTTTTGCTCAGTGGACATGATGCTAATATACTTTGCAGTGGACTAGGTAGTTGACATCCATCCAGATAACTTATGCTCAGTTTGCCATTTTAGATAGAGGCTGCACATGCAGTGTTTGGGGATTTGTTTATGTTGCCAGCTCCGATTATTTTATTTTAATTATTTTACATTTTTATACCACACCTCCTAAGAGAAGCTTAAATTGGTTCGTAATAAATATATAAAAAATATAATAAGATGCATATGAATTGCAGACATTTTCATTTTTGGAACCAGTTAATTAAATAGTGGCATCAAATTCAGATATAATCTGATCCTCCTTCGGGGAGAAAAGTTCATATATCGGGTGCCACTATTCGGTTGAGGGAAGTGGGGCTATTTCTGGTAACACATGCTTCAAATGATAGTGACACCGGGAGCCTGCCATGGGACCAAATGCAACTCCCCTCTTCACCAGCTTTTCCCTGGGAGCATATTCACTCTTGCTCCCCCAGTTCTGTGCTTTGTCATTTAACTGCTTTTAAATATATCAGCACCAAAGTTAACAGTGTGTTAAGATTAGCCAGCATTTGAAATAGCAGTTTAACGTTAGTTTTTGGGTCTGGATTAGAAAAGAATCCTGCTGAAGGGAAGGCAAGAGGAATTTATTTCTGAGTAGGGACAGGACAGCCTCTGTGCTGGGCGCCTCATCTTGTAGCTGGCTAAAGGTACCCTGATCTACTTAATTTCTAGATGTTGATGTTTAAGTGTCATTTTGTATCATGACTAATGTCTAAGTCAGGGGTCTGAAACCTTTAAGACAAAAAGAGCCACTTGGACCCGTTTCTGAGGAAAAAAACCTGAGAGCCGCAAAACCATTGCGACATTTAAAACAAATATATCTCCAGAGCCGCGATCTGACAGCGGGCGGGAAGGTGACGTTGGGACGGTGCGTGACTAACGCACGCAGCGCCCCCATGCGACGTCACAGCCAGTACAGTGCCCACCACAGTGGGGAGTGTTGGGGCGCACAATGTGCCTCCTCCCCTCGCTAGTATCCGCCCCGGAGCCGCGGCAAAGGTGTAAAAGAGCCACATGCGGCTCCGGAGCCGTGGGTTGCAGACCCCTGGTCTAAGTGTTGTTTTTATCTATTTATCACCTGTTTTGGCACTTCTCTTTTGGTGGTTTCCTCAAATATTTGGCTCAGCTAATGAGTTGTTGGGAATTCTTGGGTTCTTTCATGATATATACGTAGCAAACTGATTTCTGCTTCTAGTGCACTGTGATTTGGATTCCTTGTGTATTTTTGCAGTAGGTTGATTTCTGTATCCCCCTCCCCCTTACAATTATGGCCTTGATTTGGACCCCTTGAGGCCATTCCAGTTCTTCTACTTCCATATTACAAAACATTGGTCTGTCCTGAATGATCAAATGCCCAACCTTCCTTGCTTAGCCTGCAAGATAAAATTAAAATGTCGCTGGCAGCCTGGCTTCATAAAAAATGAAAATAACATTTTAAATGAAGAGGATTGGCTGATTCATGAGTTGCATTCTGTATTCTCTTAGTGATGAAAGTGGGAAATTCCTGTTGTAACACAGTGATACATTTTGAATATACCTTAAGGACAATGGCTTATGATTCACCATAGCCAAGGTTGTTAATTATGCATGCCCACCTCTTCATTCAGGCCGTAAACTCTGCCTCTTATGTAACTTGTTCAAGAGTCTCGGAAAGGATTAAACCTACAGTTTTAAAAACAGGGTTATGCAATGTTTTAAAATCTGTGTTCAGTTTACATTAGTTTTCACATTAATGTTTTCTTCATAATTGTGTTGTGCATGCGTATATAGAATCATAGAATCATAGAATCATAGAGTTGGAAGAGACCACAAGGGCCATCGAGTCCAACCCCCTGCCAAGCAGGAAACACCATCAGAGCACTCCTGACATATGGTTGTCAAGCCTCTGCTTAAAGACCTCCAAAGAAGGAGACTCCACCACACTCCTTGGCAGCAAATTCCACTGTCGAACAGCTCTTACTGTCAAGAAGTTCTTCCTAATGTTTAGGTGGAATCTTCTTTCTTGTAGTTTGGATCCATTGCTCCGTGTCCGCTTCTCTGGAGCAGCAGAAAACAGCCTTTCTCCCTCCTCTATGTGACATCCTTTTATATATTTGAACATGGCTATCATATCACCCCTTAACCTCCTCTTCTCCAGGCTAAACATGCCCAGCTCCCTTAGCCGTTCCTCATAAGGCATCATTTCCAGGCCTTTGACCATTTTGGTTGCCCTCCTCTGGACACGTTCCAGTTTGTCAGTGTCCTTCTTGAACTGTGGTGCCCAGAACTGGACACAGTACTCCAGGTGAGGTCTGACCAGAGCAGAATACAGTGGCACTATTACTTCCCTTGATCTAGATGCTATACTCCTATTGATGAGGCCCAGAATTGCATTGGCTTTTTTAGCTGCCGCGTCACACTGTTGGCTCATGTCAAGTTTGTGGTCAACCAAGACTCCTAGATCCTTTTCACATGTACTGCTCTCAAGCCAGGTGTCACCCATCTTGTATTTGTGCCTCTCATTTTTTTTGCCCAAGTGCAATACTTTACATTTCTCCCTGTTAAAATTCATCTTGTTTGTTTTGGCCCAGTTCTCTAATCTGTCAAGGTCGTTTTGAAGTGTGATCCTGTCCTCTGGGGTGTTAGCCACCCCTCCCAGTTTGGTGTCATCTGCAAATTTGATCAGGATGCCCTTGAGTCCATCATCCAAGTCGTTGATAAAGATGTTGAATAAGACCGGGCCCAAGACAGAACCCTGTGGCACCCCACTAGTCACTCTTCTCCAGGATGAAGAGGAACCATTGATGAGCACCCTTTGGGTTCGGTCAGCCAGCCAGTTACAAATCCACTGAGTGGTAGCATAGTCAAGATATGTGCTTGGACGTTTTAAGATACTATTCTGTTAAGGAATGTCTGGTATTCAGCTAGTGGACAGCTACCTAGAAGCAAACAGTATAATCCTTGTAAAACATTTAGTGCACTTTGGGGGCATAAAAATTGTTACGGCAGTGAGATAGGATCAGGATTCTTGCTATACCTTTTTCCTCACTGAGATATTTGCTTATAGTACGCTCACGTGAAACAACAACAAAGTGGTCTTTCGTCATGGATGGCAACTATTCCTTAATTGTGCATGATATTTTGTGTTGGTTTCTGTTTTGTGGGAGGAAAAATCAACCCAGTTTTGATTATCTGTAAACTTTACTTGAACACAGAACTGATGGGTTGGTAAACTTTTTACTTCATAAGAGCAATACTTCCCTTTTCTTTCCCTTCCAGCAACTGTTATTCATAGTTATTATGCTGCCTCTGCTGTTTAACTCTCATAGCCTAATAGCTGTTGATAGACTTACTGTAATGAGCATGTAAGCCAGTGATCTTGGCTGCATCTTATTACAGTACGTTTTGTAATTTAATTATGTACTGGGTGCTTTTCTGTGCTTTCCTGTTTTTTTGTTTTTTTAATCAGTAGCCCATCAATTTCACTGTGCTGACTTGAGTTTTAGTACTAAGCCTCTTGGGCTTGCTGATTGGAAGGTCAGGAATTTGAATCCGCGTTATGGGTGAGCTCCCATTCCTGTCCCAGTTTCTGCCAACCTAGCAGTTTGAAAGCATACCAGTGCAAGTAGGTAGATAGGTACTGTTGCGGCGGGAAGGTAAATGGCGTTTCTGTGCTCTCTGGCTTCCGGCTCAGTCATGCTGGCCACATGACCCAGAAAGCTGTCTGTGGACAAACGCCGGTTCCCTTGGCCTAAAGCAAGATGAGCACCACATCCCAAAGTCACCTTTGACTGGACTTAACTGTCCAGGGGTCCTTTACCTTTATTTACCTACCAAGGGACCAAGAGAGAGACACAGACAGAGAGAACACAGTCCGAATCTGTCTCTTCCTTTGCTCTGCTCTTGGTGTCCAATCCTAGTTGTTCGTTCTTTTCCTCTTCTCTGAGTCTTCTGGCCTATAAGAATACGGCAGTGAGGGGAGTAGATATTCTGGAGGGCATTCTGGAAGTTCTGATTATGGTTGGTTTAGGCCGGACTGCTGCTGTTAAAACTGTCTACAGCGCTAAGCACTATTTACTTATGCGGTAATGGTGAAATGATAAAACCACCCTAAAGTGGAGTGATTTCCCCCAGTAGGTTAATGGAGCTCAAATTAGTAGGATTATTGGGGGACAGTGTGGAGTTGGCAACAAGGTTGCAATGCCCACAATAGCATGGGGCCCTCCATATGTGCAACCTGGGGCAATTGCCTGAAAGAGAGCCCACCTCTACCATGTTCATTCCTGGGGCAATTGTCTGAAAGAGAGCCCACCTCTACCATGTTCATTCCTGTAGCCATCTTGTTTTGTTACCCAAAGACCCCCAAATCCTTTAGGGAGGGCACTTTACCCTTTTAACTGCTGCTACACATTGATTAGATTTTTTTAAAATTGAGATATCCTATACAAATTTGGAGTGGAGTCCCTAAGGTGATTGGATGATGCCTTGTATCATAGCTGTCAACCGTCCCTTATTTGGCGGGAAAGTCCCTTATCCCAGCACCGTGTCCCGCTGCTATCCCTTATTGATAATGTCCCTTAAATTTCCCGGGTTTCAAAGGAAGCAGCTCCTCTCCCTCCCTCCCTGCCAGCCAGGGAGGAGGGAGGCTCCAACTGTGTTGCTTGGCTGCGTTGCTCACCCAATAAAGAGTCTAAGAACAACTGGGGGGTGGAGCTTGCATGCTTTGTGCCGATCAAATCGGCTGCGTTGCCTGGGGACTCGCCTTTGCTCAGCGCTTCCCAGCGGAGAGGTGACGGTGGTTTTCCTTGCTGCATCCCCTTTGCCGGGTTGCTGCGCTGTGGGAACCACCACTTGAGGCTTTGTTTGGCTGCTGGTTGACTAAAATCCCTTATTTTGGCTGCTGATTTTTCGAGGCTGATGGTCCCTTATTTTCAAATCTGTAAGTTGACAGCTATGCCTTGTATGCCTCATTCCGGCAACTCCTGCAGCCAAGCTAGGGCCAAATGTATTGCTTTCCTTTCCTTTGGGTTACATCAGTGAGGCTGAGGAGTGTGTGTGTCTTGTCACCTGGGCAGTGTGGGACCCCCATGCACACCGCCCAGGCTTGTGCCGTGTGGAGGTCACTTTGATGCTGCCAATGCAGCTGTTTGACTTCACCCTCGGAGGCACATTCCATTGTCTCTTGAGGCAGGCGGATGCCCACAACAAACAATTCATGCCAATCCCAGAATCTTTCTACTGGATAGTCACAGCCAGTTCTGATTGCATCAGTATACATCTCTGATCATGCTCAAAACATAGCTGTGAGTAAACATATTTGTTTTGGGTGGGCCCTGATTTTTATATTTGACAGAACCAAGTGCTTAATAGAATTTAAATATTCATTTGAATATCCAGGTAGATAAATGTACTAGGTGCTACTTATTGCCAGCTTTATGGCAGAGTTGCATTTTAGCTGAGGTTGGGGTTCTTTTTCTTTTTGAGCAATGTTTAGTGATTGCCACAATTAGTGTTTCAAGACAAAATGCACTATGATGCAGTTTATGGGTCTTCTCACTGTTGCAGTTGCGTACAACATGTTTTAAATTGGCCAAATATTGCAAACCTTGCTCCAAGCCCTTTATCACTTTGGTTGCCCATTTCTGTGCCCTTACCAGCTCTGAAAAAATATCCATGTTGAACCATGGACACATAACCACATGGCTCAGAATTTAGTTGTGTCTTGTAATTGACTCAGTTTTGCTCATAGTTATTCATGAGGCTCTAAAAAAAAGTAATCTAAATAGAAGCTCAAAGATTGGAATGGAAGAAATTTTATTGAGCAGAACTCAGCCGCCTTCTTCTTCTTCTTTCGTTGTGTTTGAAATTATAGAAAGTAATAGGAGATGTGGGTATATGGGATGCCTATCTGCTTTGCAGGAATTGGGGCACCTGCTTCCAAGCTGCTTCTTATTCTGGAGAAGTAGGGCAGGTAATAAAAATAAATCAGGTTAATGGGTAAGTCATAACTAAAATATAAATCCTCAGGACAAGCAATCTTCTGGCTACAGCAAGGGTAACCATAATATCAACACTGGAGCATTAGGAGCATACTCTTACTAGAATGATGGCACAAAAGATAGAGAGAGCAGCACAATAAATATGTGACAGCCTGCCTCTGATTTATCTGGAAGTCTTCAAACACAACCGCAATGTGGTATCTGGGCATGGGTAGGAGTGGAGGATTTTTCAGAACTTTTTTTGGTGTGCTGGAATTCTTATTATTAATTATTAATTTTGTTGGTTGCTTTATTTTGCCCAAGTCCAACCCCAAGCAATTTACAACCAACCAAGTAAACAAATACATATGGCATTGAAGGAAACTTAATGCATTCTTCCATTTAATGCATTCTTCCATTTAATGGCATTCTTCCATTAAATCACACTGATTATGTTAATGCTGTGTGTCATTTCCATGGTCTGGGTATTAGATTTCTTGCTTTCTACTGCTGAAGTTTCATTCTCAGAACAGGTTAACGTGTTTGCAATCCTCCAGAGGTCTTGTCATAAGCAGTTACCAACTTGTAAATAACATTTTTGAAGTTGCTAGCAGAAAAATACAGGGTACCTATTGGTAGGACCAGCCAATTCTGCTGCTATGCAGTAGAAGCAAGGCTCCACCTCTTCCTTGAACTCTCTAGCAAAGAGAGGTGGATATTTCTTTTACACTTGGGACAGTTTCTTATCTATCAGCATCTCTGTGCAAGTGATAGGAAACTCACCTTCTCTTCCAAGCCTTCTGTGCTTGTCAGAGAGCTTGTGGGAGAGGCAGAGACTTGTGTCACTTGTGGAATGCAAAACAGCAGCCCTTTTTATTTATTAGTATTATTATCTTACTCATAACGCAACCTGCCTCTTTTGGAAACCCACTGTGCATGCCATAACACTTGCGTGGAAAGGGGAGGAACTGGCAGTGAGGCTTGACTAGTCACTTACCGGTAAACTGATATATTTGACTTCTGGGTAGCACTTCGCAGAAAAGGTCCCTTCAATTTTGTCCCACTTCAGGCTTGAAAATAGGCCCTTTTCTGTTCACCTGTTGCAATAATTTATTCATCTACACTTCTCTTTCTCCCGAGGAAAAACTCGGTTTAGTGCTGAATTGGGACAATCAGCAACCCAGTTTTCCGCATACTGCCATTTGTTCCAATTCAGCACTAAAGAGTGGGTTTTCCCGGGGGGAAGTGAAACACAGGCAGAATTGCTCAGACTCAAGCCCAAACATGCATTTGTTTGTTTGGTTGGTTGTACATTGCTTGGGGTTAGCCTTGGGCAAAATAAAGCAACCAACAAAATTAATAATAGTAATAATTCCAGCACACCAAAAAAAGGTCTGAAAAATCCTCCACCCCATCCATCCCCAGATACCACATTGCGGTTGTGTTTGAGGACTTCCAGATAAGTTAAGAGGCAGGATGCCACATATTTATTGTGATGCTCACTCTTAACTTTTGTGCCGTCATTCCAGTAAGAGTATGCACTTAATGCTCCAGTGTTGATATTACGGTTATCCTTGCTGTAGCCAGAAGATTGCTTGTCCTGAGGATTTATATTTTAGTTATGACTTACCCATTAACTTGATTTATTTTTATTACCTGCCCTACTTCTGCACCCACAGCATGGGGCAAGCAGAAAACCACTAGGCTCCATGCTTTCTAGTCATGAGACAAGCATAAGTGTGGATGAGCCCCTTAGTTTAATGACATGCCACAAATGATTACTACAATCATGTGTAGCTCTCCATATTTTTGTGGGTAGGAACATTTGATCTCCTGATAAGGATATGAGTAACAATGAGTAATTGGACATTTTAAGGTGATTGTTTAGGGAGGAGCAATCTGTACAATGTTCTTTTTGCCTTTGGAAGATTTCCTTATTGCTATGTGTTGGGTGGAGGAAATGTTTCTTCCATTGCCACCAATTACGAGCATGTGGATAATGACTCCAGTTGCTATTGGAATTGTGCCAAGAACAACTCTACTATAATTTCACCATCTATTTACTTTCAATCCAAACGGGGCTGTTTTGTTCTTGTGGATATAGTGCATTTCATTGAGTTTGTCATGAAATGTAAATAACACAGCATGTATAATGAGTGGAGGGATTTTTGCATCAGCGGTTGGTTTTGTTGTTGTTGGCCTATCAACTTCAAATGCATCTCTAAGCTTTTAATTCTTCATATAATTCCGTATGTTTTTATAGTATTCCTTCCATTTTCATTGATAGCTTTAGAAACATACTGAAGTGATGGATTTGCTCTGTCTTTTCTTTGATATGCTGCCGAAACTGGGAAAGCATGGAAACATAGTAAATGGCAATTAACACAATGACTGGCGAATATTTTTGGATTTACTTCTGGTTAAAGTTCCTGGATTTGCTATATATTCTTGTGGAAAAAGTTAAGCAATGTTGTGTTTAGCATGCAAGCAGAGATTCTGTATGAGAGCCTTGTGTATTGTTTTTCAAAAAGGCCACAATATATAACTTTTTACATTAAAACTGAATATGGTAACACTAATACATGGGGGAAAGGTTACAGTGGAACAATAGAGAAAAATGTTGTTCAGTAGGAACTTTTTATTTGTCATTAAACTATAAACAATTCCGAGCATGAGTTTTTGACAGAGAAAACAATGCGTTCAAGTAACATTATTGATCTGATTTGAAATGCAATTATTGATACATTTTCAAATTTGATGTGACTTGAAAGAGGGTCAGTAACTATGCCAGGCAGAAATTATATAGTTAGCTTAATTGCAATGACTTTCTTGAATTAAAGGCCGGGTCTTTGTGACTAGCAAGCACTTTCCATACTAAACACTGATGGAATCCCAGTGTACATACTGAATGCTGGAGAATTCATTCGTTCTTTCAGATCCTCCAGAGCGAGTATATACTGCTAATATTTTTATGGACCACTCAGTTATTGTGGTTTGTTTGAACTCTGATCGTTACAGCTGGGACATCTTTTTCTCCATGCAGTTTGTCTCACTCGAACAGGATATATGCCAAGAATAAAAATGTTTTGATATTTGCATAAGCTAGGATATAAAATTTTAATGTTAATTAGCATTGGTTTGAATTCTTCTCTGAGACAAATTGCAGCATTCTTTCCTTCAAATAGTGCTAAGCAGTAAAAGGGTAAAGGTAAAGGTACCCCTGCCGGTACGGGCCAGTCTTGCCAGACTCTAGGGTTGTGCGCTCATCTCACTCTACAGGCCGGGAGCCAGCGCTGTCCGAAGACACTTCCGGGTCACGTGGCCAGCGTGACAAGCTGCATCTGGCGAGCCAGCGCAGCACACGGAACGCCGTTTACCTTCCCGCTAGTAAGCGGTCCCTATTTATCTACTTGCACCCGGGGGTGCTTTCGAACTGCTAGGTTGGCAGGCGCTGGGACCGAGCAACGGGAGCGCACCCCGCCGCGGGGATTCGAACCGCCGACCTTTCGATCGGCAAGCCCTAGGCGCTGAGGCTTTTACCCACAGCGCCACCCGCGTCCCAGTGCTAAGCAGGTGAATACAAATTGATGATTAAAAACCCCACAAGTTTTAATCAGATCTTTAATTTTTAAAATTTGTTTTATTGTCACTTAAACTTGCTTTTGAATGAAATTTGAATTGAATTAGCACAAGAATTTAGCTCTTAAAACTCAATTTATGGCTTTTATTAAACACAATGAATTATTTCCTGCTTCTACGCATAATAGTAAAAAAGGGGAATGTTTGACTTGAAATCAAGCATTTATATAGGATGTAATAGATCATGTATTGAACTATACTGTTTTACAAATTTTGAATATTTATGAGTTGTATGAATTAAAAGCCATGCTGTAGGTTAAACCACAGAGCCTAGGACTTACCGATCAGAAGGTTGGCGGTTCGAATCCCCGTGATGGGGTGAGCTCCCATTGCTCGGTCCCACCTCCTGCCAACCTAGAAGTTCGAAAGCAGGTCAAAGTGCAAGTAGATAAATAGGTACCGCTCCAGTGGGAAGGTAAATGGCGTTTCTGTGCACTGCTCTGGTTCACCAGAAGTGGCTTAGTCATGCTGGCCACATGACCTGGAAGCTGTATGCCAGCTCCCTTGGCCAATAAAGCGAGATGAGCTCCGCAACCCCAGAGTCGGCCACGACTGGACCTAATAGTCAGGGGTCTCTTTACCTTTACCTTTATGCTTAGGAACATAGGAAGCTGCCTGATACTGAGTCCATATAGCTCAGTATTCTCTACATCGGCTGGCAGTGGCTCTAGTCTAGGGGATCAAGTGGGGACATTTCTAGTGTACTGGGAGATGCAACACATCGAACATGGAACCTTCTGCATGCAAAGCAGATGTTCTACCAGTGAGCTATGGCTCTTTGCCAGTTTGCTTTGCATTTCAGAGAAACGTTTTTGGCAAGTCATTCCTATGTCACAGCCCTGCATATCTTTATCTGCACTGGATACTGTGATGTACTTAAAAGTCACCCACGTCCTCAACTAAGTACAGACAGCCAAACAGAAATCCATTAAATTGTTCCTCTCCCATGCATCAACGGGACACATGAAGAGGGTTGTGGCAGTTGTCAGCAAGCACTGTGCCTAGCAATTGCATTGACTGATTTCACCAGGATGCTTCATCATGTGTAGCATCTCTGTGTATAGCTGTTAGTATGTGTGTAGAATCCCTTCTCGTGTGCACTAAATGTATGTGGATGGCAAGGCATGTGGTTACTGGACATGCTAATGCATGATCCCATGACCCGTCACAATCCTTCCATGGGTGGTAGCAGTGGTTCTATTCCTGTATCCTAGTGCTTACATGCTTGCTTGTACCCCACCTGTATCTTAGTGGTTGTTGAATCAGGAGGTTCATTTTTGAAAGCCTTGTTTATATCACCTTGAGAAAGAGAAAGTAACATCAGAAATCAGCTGAAATAGGAAGGACTAGAAATATGCAACTACTCCTCCAATAGACTTTGAAACAGGAAATGTGGCTAAAACAGTGGACCAAATGGGAGGAGCTGATGCTCAAGGGTTTAGAACTTAAAATAGACGGTGCATTACGGAAGACTGTGGCTTTCAAATGCCTCCTAGATAGAAATGAATGTTCAGTGTTTGTGACATGAGTTAAACTCAGCTGTTCCAGGTAACAGCCCTACCGCACTTTAGTAAGATAAAATGTAGTTGCTGTCCTGTGCTGCGGAATGCACACATGTGATATTGCCACATCTGCTTTTGCACCCTGATGCATGGGCAGTAAACTGCTTCACGTGCAGCTTCCCCTAGGACAAGCGCCCATCCTAGTCAGTGATGCAGACAGTTCTGCTATCTCAGAACTTTACCACCTTAATTCTGCGGTGCGCTTGACTAGGCTTTGTTCCATGCGAGGTGTAAATTTGCTGTGAGAATAAGCTTTTTTTTTTTTTGCAAGCTGCATACTCTCTTTGAAGGGGAAAAAGACTTATTTTGAATATAGAATTCATTCAATGTTTTAGTAAGGCAAGGGGAAAATTGCTAGTAAAGTTTTCAGAGGGATAGCTATCCCGTTAATCTGCTGTAGCAGAAATAATAAAGTCTTGTGGCACATGAAGGCCAACCCGTTATTTTGATCTAAACATTCATAGAATTTTGTCTTTATTCACCACTCACCTGTCCACTTGAACTGGGAGAAGAGTTGCATAGGAGAAGAGTTCTTGTTGCCTTTGTGCGCTCTGTGGCTCCTAACACTCTTGATAGCTTGCAAGTCTCCTGTTAACTGACTCCTAAATTGTCCCTTGTGAAGTGCTGTGATGTGCTCCCATCTGCTATATTAGGCAGCATATCTTGGTCAAGTTACCTTACATTAGAATGCTTTGACAGTTTTCTGTACTAGTCATAGAGGGCTTCAGTGTGGTATAGCTGCAATTCCCTTTTAAAAAGCCAGTGGTATCACTGTATCAGGCTTAAGGGAGCTACAGTGATTCCTTGGGTTATATTGATGCCTTTCCCATTAATGTGAACAGAATGTAAATGAACAGAACGGTTGTTAGTTTTTTGTCTGCTTGTGCAGTCTCTGTTTGAGCTGGCTGTTTACTTACTTAGCTTTGCTACTTGATTTATGAAGAGGCAGTGGTATCCTGGCGATTAAAATTTTGAATAGGTTTGTGTTTACTGCATAATTTTTGACATACCGGGTCAACATTCCATCACCGCTTGGCTTCATAAACCACAAGCAATTACACTGCATGTCCTCTTATTTGCCAGCTGGTAATTTAGGATGGTGTTTGGTTCATATCTTCTTAGTTGTGGAAATTGCCATTACTTCAGAGGGGAGTATAGCTTGGATTTTTCAAGAATTTCTGCTTGCTTGTATCACTTTATTTAAGTGCCTGTAAATTACAGGTGATCAATTGTATGACCTTTAGGGGAAAATTCAATCTGTTCCCCCGCCCTGTCCTTTGTGATGGCATGCAGCAACATCTCCATTTTTCCCCCTGTACATAGTTGCTTTAAGGTTGATACAGCTACACTAAAGGCTTTTCAGTGTCTTTATTTCACTGTGGATTCATTAAAATTCTGGTTTGACGTATGGGGAACTGAGATAACAAAAAGCCCAAGGCCACCCAGTGATTTCTAAGGTTTCCAGCCAAACATTCCATCAACCGGGTGATAACTAGCTCTGGTTACAAAAGTAGGCATGTGTGAGAGATCCTCTCATCTGTTTGTATAGTTCTTCACGAGACTCATTTACAACCCAGGTTGGCTTTTGTAGCCTTGACCTGGCACACTCATTAATACGGGCAATGATAGACAGCTAATGAGACTTAAACCTCCTCTTCCAGAAAAGTCATGTGCACCAAGTTTATAGGGGAGTTTGGGGTATCATGTACAGTGGGATGATACATGGTCACCCTTGCTCATGCATGCATAGCCTTATTGTCTCTACCAGTGTCATGCAACTGTCCTTGGCCAAAGGACAGGCAAGCTGTGCCAGTAGTGATGGCTGGCGGTGCGGCAGCACTGAGATGATTAATTCCTGGCTCCAGCTCACAGGCACCA
This sequence comes from Podarcis muralis, assembly GCF_964188315.1. Lineage (NCBI taxonomy): Eukaryota > Metazoa > Chordata > Lepidosauria > Squamata > Lacertidae > Podarcis > Podarcis muralis. The sequence continues at coordinate 57,176,414 of NC_135660.1, forward strand.
GCTTGTGTCCTCGTGTTGTAGGGGAACATGATCAGCAGAGTGCTGGGGCATTCTAGAAAGCATTCAGGTACTTTAGGATTTTTAAAAATGGAATATAGGAATTTAGAAATAGAGGCATTTGTGGAGCAGGTGGCAAAAATATGAGGTGTCCTCTGTGGTGGGGTCAGTTGTGTGTTTTTGGCTATGCATGTTTATTTCGCTATGCCTTTTAAGGTAAAGCAGTATGGCTGGCTGGCTGTCTCTTACTCAACTCAAGTAAAATATTATTCCCTATATATTAGGAACAGGGCTAGGGTCGTTGCACTTGGTTCTCCTACTTTGCCATATTTATATGTTACCTTTCAAAATCACGTTTGTGTCCTGCCTTTTCTATAAGAAAATCAAAGTAGTTGGTGGTTTCATACTCAGGAGCTTTCCGCCTTTTTAGAGTTGAAGTTGAATCAGGGGTTTGAATTTCTACTCCCATTGCAGGGGGCTGGACTAGAGGACCCTTGGAATCCCTTCCAACTCTGCAATTCTATGATGAATTCATAGTCCCTGTACTTGATTCTGTTGCAAAAATCTCAATAACCAGAAAGGAGAACAGGACTGTAATAGAGTGTTGGGGAGTTGGGGTTAAATTGTAGGAAATGCTTGTGTAAGTTCGGCCACTGTTCTTCCTCTTCTTGCTTTTGGGAGGGGATAACAATTCAGGTTGACATTTGTTTCACCCTGCAAAGTATCCTGAAATAATTGTTTGAGTAATACCCAGCTTCCAGCCTTCAGCTGGAACTAGCTACCCAACCATGCCTTCTGAGGTCCATGCTGCTCCTCTGCCTGGGTGGACCTTTTTTGTTTTAATTGCTTCCTTGAGTAATTATTTTGCTGTGTGTAAGGGGGGGGGAGGGAGAGAATGCCTGTTATAACAGCAAGAGCACATACAGGTTTGTAAGCCTTTGGGAGTAGAAATAACCACTATATTCTCCCCCTCATTGCTGTAGAGAGCTTTCCTGTCAATTTACAGAAGAAGTGCACGTTCACTTGTGGGTACAGATTGGAGCTGGCAGAATGGTGTCTTGGTGCCCCAGCCACATCCCTCAACTTCTCTGCATATGTTGTTGCAGCGGTTAGTTTTGGGGAGATATTTTTTGGATAAGGTGTCATTCCAGTGGCAAAGCTGGGGCAAGCCAAAAGCCGCCCTAGTAATCCCCTAGGCCAGCAGGTTAACAAGGGAGATAAGCATTATCTGAAGGGCCAACTCAATATTACTTTAATTATTATTCTTTAAAATACAACTGCAAAGAGAACTGTGAGTCAGATGGTCGCTAAGGATAGTTTCCAGTTCTTCAGATCAAGCGACTGAATTTTTGCTTTGCCAAATGCCTGCAAGATTTGAAAGGAGTGAAGGGAAAAGGGAAAAAAAGTTTATACTCTCTTAGATATGATTCTGTTTTCTTTGAATAGCACTCATCAAAGGGAGGGAAAGATGGAGAACTGATTTGGGGGGGAAAGGCATTAAGGTTTTCCGTTTTGGCACGTCTGTGGGCTTCTCGTTTCTTTCGTTTTGATGGTGATTTAGCATTTCAATTTGAAGTTGTAAAAAAATCTCTTAGGCTAACAGGCCATTACTCATTGCACTTGCCTTAATGAAAGCACCACTGATGTCTGGAGTGCTTCTTTTGATGTCACTCTGTTTACTACACTTCTTCGTGAGGTAGGAACTATCCTTTTCTTGAAGGTTTACACCAAGATTTCAGAGTGCGACTGTAATGTAGATAATGAAAAATTATTATGCCACAATCATTGAGACATTCAATCTGCAGCTTAATTAAGTTGGAATGAGGCCAATTTAGTTCCATTGACTTCATGCGGTTTGAAGGTATTGAAATCAATGATGCAAATGCTGAGTGCGTAATGTTTGCATAAAGTGAGCGTGTCCTACAACCCAGTGAAGCCAGGGTGCTTAGATTTTAAGCCTATTTAATGCTATTTAAATCTAAGCGCTTCAGTTTAACAGGGTTTTGAATTATGCTACCTGTATGCCCACAATCTGTAGCTACATTTTGATACGTAAGCTAAGAATGTTTGGTTCCTTATTGGACGAAATCTATAAATTGGGCTTGGAAGCCTCAGGCTGGTAGGTTTGGTCAGACTCCATGAACTTCGCTGTCTGGCCCCTTGAAAGTCAAAAGCACCTCCAGTGATGTTGCCCCACCTTGTTCATGATGTGGACCAAATTTTCCTCCAGAGCCTACATAAACTTTAGATGTTTTCAAGGGAGTTTGGCAAAGCTTGATTTAAAGAGGCTTTGTGTCACAGGTGGTGCAAGGATGAAGAACTACAAAAGGGGAGAAGCATTTCCCCTCCCCTCTACTATTAGAAGTACTGAGTAATTTCCACCCTGGAGTTGTTTCACACATTTCCTAATTGAATGCTTTGCTTCTTTGTGGGGTGGAAGGGTATGAGCTAGTCTGCATACGCAGTACTAGATATAGGGCTTCCTGTGCAGTTTCTATTTGCAGTTTAGTGTAGCCTTTCAATCAAGTAAGCTTCCTGTTTCTGTAGACAGGTGACCACTTAAATGAACGAAGCTGTCCTGAATCAGACCAGAGGTCCACTTAATCAGCAAGCAGATGCTTCCTGGAAGAACATAGGCATAAAGGCAGTGGTCCTCTCCCACTGCTTTGCCTGGAGATAAAGAAACAGTGATCTCAAACTCTTGAGCAGGGCTCCAGGATTTGGAGCTTGTTTCCTAAGTGAAAATCATACACCTAAACCAACAGCGTGCCACATTGTGTGGGTTGAAGCTGCAGGATTCCCAGTGTAGGTGCACACCTTGTGGGGGAATCTAGGTCATTTGGTAGTGCCTTGCCCCCCTATACCTATATTGCAAACACATTTAAAAATATTTCAAAGTTCTACACATTACATTCCTTACTCCACTTCGCTGTACCTGCTGCTAAAACAGTATAGGAACTAGGTCCTAGCCTCCATGGTTGCTGAATAGCCACAACATTTTTTTTCTCCAGACTCTTTTATTTTTCTAACTCTTAAATACTTGTGTGAAACCAGAGGCAATTGAGCACTAGAAGGAAGGTGAGAGACCTTCATGTTAAATGGCGATTTAACATTAATCACTCTAGCACACAAACATGCTGATATATATGCACTGAAAAGCAAAGTGCATTTCAGAATACAGAAGCCTTGCATTATCAACAGCGTAACGTCTGTTTTGCCTTCGCCTCCGGCTTCATTAATAGTCTTGGAAGACTGTGAACTGAAGATGAAGAATGAATTCAGTGGCTCTTCACAAATTAGGTGCATGAAGTGTATCAAGCAAGTATAGTACATAGGTTATATATACTCATGGGAACTCTCCCCCCACCCCCCAGGTATAGGTAATCATTACTGCTTGGGGGGGGGGCATCATTTGCAACTGCTTCTTCACATTTTTATTGGAAGTATCTACCTTTCTTCTTTAAGTGTATTGAATGTTCTTCCCCATCCCTAGCATGCAGTGTTAGACATTCCCCAGGTCCCGGGTGCATTTTGCGACTGGTGTGGATCCAGTTGAGGCCAACTGAAGATGTCTTGTTGCCATGTTAGGCGACTGACGTCTCTGCTATTTGTCTGCTGCGCAACAAGAGTTTTGTGCTGCTTCACGTTCCCCCCACCCCCAGTGCCCCGCCATCTATTGCATGCCTGCTGGCCAGCCAATCTGTAGAGATGTCTTGATGCTATTCTAGATTGTTTTATTTGATGTTTTAGTGTGTTGTAAACCGCTTTGAGATTTTTTTCTTTTAACATATAAGGCAGCATAGAAATGAAATTGATGATGATAATAATAATAATAATAATTAATACTAATAAATTGCACTGCCAAAAAAGAAAGAAAGGCGACCAGTCAGTCGGTTGTGGCGACCATAACCTAGGTTTTAGGTGCCATTTGGCAATTAGCTTATATATACAGCTAGCATGGCGGTTTGGAGTGGTGGAGAGGGTATTTGTGTTTTACAATATTCACACATAGCCAGATAAATAGCAAAAGCAATTTTACAAAAGGGACGTCGTTACCAAAAGCAAATAAAGGCAGTGGAATCTGTATGCTTTAAGTGCACTAATTTTACCCAGTACTTCTGTGGATGTTAATCTGTTCCTTACCAACAAGGCATACTGGGGCCTTGTAAAGAGATTCTCTCCCGCCCCTGCTTACAGCCATGGCTCTGTTGTAGCGCACTTTTGGAAATGACAGTGCTTTCCTCAACCCTTTCTGACTAGAAAGGGCTTTGAGAGCATCGCTGTGTGCTTCCCTAAGCCAGTAAGTTCTCTTCTGGCAGCCATCCTTTGTTGTTAAATGCCTAGGGCACACCTATGCTGCGCCTACAGCATCTCCCCCCCCCTTTCCCCAACCATCCCAGCTCTAACGCTGGAGTTGACAAGTATTGGAGGGAGGATCAAATGCTACTGTCTGCCAGCTTGCTTGCTGGCAACTGCTGCTTACTCCAAGCAAGGAAGTGAATGATGAGCAGTTCCGCTAGCAGAGGGGCAGGCAGAAGTTAGGCTTGGATCTGCTAGTAGATCGATATATGATGTGCAGTAAGCTGACAAGGGGCTTCCAATTCCAGTTGTCTAAGAGCAGCAGCAACAACCCCCGACTCCTTTTAGGGGAAATAATTTATTGTTTCTGTTTTGTTTCCCTGATCTCAGGTAAATGAGATGTAGATTTGTACTTGTTTATGCAGCTCGTTTGGGTATGTGGCACAGAAAGCAGTAGATAAAACCGCAGTGTTGCACCTGGCTCTGGTTGGCAGACTTCAGGTTCTGCTAATAAGAAGTGAATCCTTCAAGGCTGAAGTCTCCCTGGTTCTTCACTAGCATAGAGAACAGGGCATGTCGCACAGGTGCGACTGGAATGTCCTCAGCTGAGACTGCCCGAATATTTGCTCCATTCTGGAACTTTCTGGCCAGCAGGCAAAGTCAGCAGGTGTTAGAACAGCGTGGAGTCCAGGAAACGAGAGGGTCGCAAAGAGACAAGAGTATAAGCAAGCTCAATATTATCTGAAGGGAAATATTCTTTAAATATCACCTCAATTGCACGTAATCTAAACCTGCAATAAGCTGTATGGAACGACAGGGGCAAAGTGCTTGCTGAGCAGATAGCTCAAGCTGACTTAGGCAAATCTCCAGGTCTGTTTGTTATTGGAGTGGAAGAAGAGAAATGCTAGATTCAGCTCTTTAGTTTCTTTGGCAGCAGAGCACAACTCCAAAGCACTGCGTGGACCATTTTACACAATTGCCAGTAGTCCCCACCCCTTCCCAACGTGTGTCAGCCTGACTCAGAAAAATGTTACTGAGCATCCTTTTGGACACACTATGGTCTTTCTTCCCCACCCCAGTTAATTGGGTTCTATCAGCAGTCCACTTCCTTGGTGCTGTCATGCTGCAAAGAGAGAAATGGAAAAATCTCTTTCCTTCACCTCTCCCATCTAACATGCTGCTTAGCAGTGCACCAGACCAGGATGGAAGCACCCATTGGAAATGTAGTTTTCTCCAAAGTTTTCTACAGTATTAGGGGCCCTTGGAAAAGTTCCATTGAGATACTTTGGGTTTATGGCCAGATGCATTTCTGTGCAACTCGCCAGAGAGGGGATAGGCAATCTTCCCCAACTGCTTGAATTCCCTCACCCACAGCCAACTGGAGCATAAGCTAGTGGAGCCCTGCTGGATCATGCCAAAGGCTTATCTAGGCTAGCATTCTTCGCTCCCTATGGCTAACCAGATGCCGCTCTTAAGTGGGGCTTGGGTGCAATAGCCTTTTCCTACTCGGGATTCCTAGCAGCTGATATTCGGTGTGCTGAGAGATACACAGCCTCTTGATACTGAAATTTTCATTTTGTCTTGTGCTTGAAGATGAAGTATCGTACAGTTTGTTTTTAACTAGGTGAATGCTTGCACCTAAAGCACAAGCTGGCTGCTGTGTATGCAAAACTTACAAAATATTACTACACAGTGGAGTTGCAGATGGTCTTGGGAAACGCTTTTAGAAAGGGAACCAGTTCTCAGGCCCCACTGCTTGTGTGGTGCCTTTGGGTGATCAGTCTGCAGTACAGATGTTAGGGAAATGCTCTTTTACAGTCTTCTCACAGCTGATAGCAAATGTTTGGTGGAAGGAAAAGTTGGAAAAGTGAAAGCAAAGACCGATGCTTTTTTTGTAGTGGGAATGCATTTTCACCAATTGCTTATTTATTTAACTACTGAAGAAGGGAAAAAAAGCCAATGAAATGATAGTCTCCTTCCCTGTCTCCTTGATAGTAGTACAGAGCACTCAAATGTATCTGCAGCATCTCTGCTTACATAAAAAATACTACGTAGAGCACCCTAGGGTATTGTGTGGAGGCACCTCCAGCAGCCACCTTGCTAAATCGAAGCAGGTCTCGGATATTTTCAGTTCCTAGACAGGTAACTGCCTGGGAACCACATGCCTGCTGCCTTGAGTTTCATGATGGAATATAGTATATAAATGCAAGAAAATAAATTAAAATAAAATAAATAGCGCAGACCATATCCCTGCCCAATTAGTAGTCTTCATTTTTCCCCCAGACCCATGGCTGCCTGGTAGCCCAAATGTGCATTTGTGGAATTGCCTCTTAATTTTTCACTATGAATTTTTATTGTGGCGAGTGATGCTGCTGATGTGACCCATTTTAGCTCAGGCGTTTACTGTTTTTCTTTTTTTACTCCATCAATTCAGAGTAGCCTCACGTTGGAAAATGGGGCTGGGGAAGATTTCTTCCAAAATGGTTTTAGTTAACTGTGTTGCATTGCATATTTTAGCTACTGTGAGTAAGATCCTGTGAAATTAAGCACTGCCAGTATTTGATTATGTGTTCAACTTTCTGCATTTGAAACCAGTAGGGCTGCAAAGTGCAGAAGGTTGGCTGGGTGTGTATTTGCTTTATGGAGAAGGAAGATCATGAAAGATGTATTCAGTGAGTGGTCAACCATCAATCATGACTTCCTTGTCAGTTTCCTCCAAAATGGGAATTGTATCTATGGCAAAAGAAGTCCCTTTAAATGGATAACACACTGGATGTGAAAAGAGCTGGTTGCTATAGAGCAACTGTGCTCTGAAGCTCTGATTAAGGCGTACAGTAGCTCTTTGTTAGAGCTAGTTGCCAAGCCAAGCCAATTCTTTTGCTGTTGAGAAAGCAGGCTGAGTCATGTGACTTCTTATTGATTTTGAGTGAACAATTTTCCACTTTTTTGTTTTGTTTTTGCAGGGGGGAAAAATCCCACCTTGGTTTTCCCCTCTCCTTTAATGCTTTACTGACAACATCTGTTGTTCAAACGTCTATATACATTTCTAGGGGTTAAATGCTATCTCGCAAGCGAGCAATATAATTCCTTATTCTGCAGCTGGCTGAGAAAATGTTGGTGGCAGAAACTGCAGCTGTTTGCAGAAAGTTTCTCTCTGACAATTGGCTTAAATGAAAGGGAGAGCCTGGGGGAATTGCTGGAGCAGACTTTTGCTCCGCAGTGGTTGTTACAAGCCCCCAGGTCTTGGGGAACTTTTAAGGATAGATAAAAGTTAGAACACCCTCCTTTCTTCTTCTCCTTCACAAAGCAAGACCCTGGGTTGAACTTGTCAGTGTAGAAGAGATGTTCACACATAGGAGGAGTGCATTTTTATTTTTTACTTTTCAGAGACTTCCATTTTGCTTTGTTGCATAAGTTCTGTTTGGTACTGAATGTTTTGCTGAGACTGAGGTTTAGGTAAGTGGGTATTGTACTTTGGTACGGTACAACTTTGACTGTGATGAACTGTTGGTGGGCAATAGACATTAATATAGCTTAGCTCGTTGAGTTCACTTCCACAGTGCTAGAGATATGATGAGCTCATGACAAAACCCTGTCTTCTGCAATGGTTGGGGTGAAGAGATGCTTGTACAGTAGGAGGAGACTTGGTGCACTGGACACTTTCTGTTTTCTAAGCATGAACTTATTGGGACTTAGCACAACCATACTTACGGTAACTGATTCCAGGGATGCAACGCACTTTATTGGACAGGAAGCATCTATTTGTTTAGAACCTAGAAGTATTTAATGGTATTTAGCAATTACATTCTGCCGTATGTGTGTGCGGGTGTGCTTGAAGGGGGGGATAGGCCTTTCTCTTGTTTTAATTTCTGTCTCTGCAAAAGGTCATTTGAAATTCACCATTTACACTTTAATTATTTAGACAGGGGTCCTTAAAGACTGAATGGTATGAATTGGGGGGGGGGGAATCTGTAAATTACTCAGACCACATGATAGAGTAAGAGTGGTAATTTTGATTAAAAGTGCCAGAGCAAAACCTGGGAGACCTGGGTTCAAATCTCCACTTGACTCCACTGACCTTGGGCTAGTCACTGTCTCTCTGCCCAACCTACTTAACAGGGTTGTTGGGAAGATGGAATGGGGAGAACCATGTATGCAATCTTGAGCTCCATGAAGGAATGGTAGAATATAAATGCAATAATATACAATTTGCATGTCATGCAGAAGTATAGAATTTTGGAGCTTGCAGGGATCTTGGGAGTTCATCTAGGTCATCCTTTTGCTCAGTGCAGGAATCTTCTAAGCTCTACTTCCATGGAAGAAGAACCCAACATCTCCCAATACTGTCTGTTTGGCTGTCAGGCACCTTGTACTTTAGGAAGCTTTTAGCCAAAACCTGCTTCTTTACAATTTCCATCCATTCATTCCAGCTCTGCCCTCTCAAGCAACAGAGAATAAGCCTGCGCCTTCTTTTGTGCAGTGGCCCTTCAGGTATTTGAAGACAGCGATCTGAAGACCACCCCACTCCTTAGTTTTCATCATTTTTATTTTATTTATCTGTTAGTACTGGCCTTTTGAGCCTGACTGCTTTTAACATAATTTGGAAGCACCCCATTTCAATTCCCCTAAAACCCATTATTTTTTGCATTATTTGTTATACCCATTTGTCATGGTACAGGTGATGTCTAGAAAGCAGAAACCAGTGGGCATGAAGAGAAATTATGCGGATTCAGCTGGTGCAAGAATATACAACTTATCTAACATACTAGATGTTCTGTATAAAGGACAATTACAAATAACCCAGTTTCTCTCATATATATATATATATATATATATATATATATATATATATATATATATATATATTACATTCATGCTTTTATTGTGGTGGCTATGACTCAAAGCATATCTAGCTTGACATTGACCTATCCACTTTCACTGATTTCAGGCATCATTGACTACTGTTGAATCCAATTCTAGTGGTCACACAAGTGCAAACCCATTTAGAGTGTCAATTTGGCAGTGAGTGGCTGAGATAAGCCTTTAGCAAGGTGTATTGATTTCTTGTTCCGATCTTGTCACCTGTGTCTTGCACCTGCTGTGTTGTCAACACCATTCAGTTTTTAAAGTTTGTGCCTGAAAGAGCTGGGCTGCTTGCTGCTTATGTTTGTGTTGTTCGGCATGTCATTCTGTGGACAGTTCCTTTGGCAGTGCACCCACCACTGGTCTTGGACCTGTGGAACAGGACACCCTCCGAATAAAGGAAGTTGGTGGCCTTTTTATAAATTCATTCAGGCTTGTATCCATTCTTTTTGCTACCCTTATGAAATTGTGTGGAACAGGATTTGATTACATGCTGTACTAGAGATAAGATCTTGCTGTGGTTACTGTCCTGTGCTGCGTGTGTATTGGATTAATGTGATTATTGGGGGGAAAATGAGTCCTTTTCTTTGGAAAATAAACTAATTCTATGTTGTGTTTAGACCACCCCAAACAAAGACTGAACATATCAGTTCAACTTTTAAAGATTCATAAGGAGGATGCTTGCTTTTTGTTTGTTCATGTTATTTAATGGATTTATAATCCGCCTTTCAACTTTTAAAGAAATAATTACTATGTAATCTCTGCTTGTTTTAAGACATCGCACTGTACGGCATGCAGTAAATTGCTCCACAAGTTTGCAGTGACATCGTATCTTCTTAATCAGGGGCAATATTGTGCTGAATTTTCATGTATTGGGAGATGCCTGTTTGTGTGTGAAAGCTTCTTGTTCTTTCATTTCATTTGTAAGCCCCATGGCTTATCTCTACTAGATTGTTAAAATAAGCAGGACCACAAAGAAAGCATAATGAGCTGGAGGAGGCACAACTTGGAGTGATGTGATAAATACTCAATTCCCATAGCTTCTGTAGCACAGAATGACATTCAGGCATGTGAAAAGATTTCTAAAAATGGTGAGGAGCGATTTGAACACAACATTTTGTTTTATAATTTCAGCAGAAAGCTAGAGGCTTGTTAACTGTTGTTCACTATGGTTTTAGAACCTGTATGTGGATGACTATTACCAGTAGAAATATTGCTCAACTTTGGAAATGCTTTCATTTTATTAAGATCTTGGGTACTGCTCTGATTCTTCAGGGGTGAATGCTGGAATATCAGGTAGAATATTGTCTCTTGTCTAGGACAAACAAACTCTGATGCCTTATATTTCCTCTTGGTCTTCATTTGTGGACAGAGTATGATATGTTTACATTAACTCGTGTAATTTCCAAAAGGGAAGGGACAATTTAACAAGACAAATGAGTTCATTTAACTTGATAAGCCTGAGAGAGCTAGTGTAGCATAGTGTAAACAATGATCTTAGTCTCATACTTGGTTCACCCATTAACCATTATCTCTTTAATCTGAAGAACTATACGTCATTCAGTCTAGCATCCATACCAGTACCAGAAAAGGTATTAATGGAGCAAATATGTCTGGCTGCTTTCACATTTCACGTAATGAAAATGCATTTGAACTGCTGTCTTATTATTTGTGGTGTGAATGACTGCAATAGACTACAGAAGAAGAAAAAACTAGGTGTATACCACAGTTTTCCAGACTTTTCATGTTGGTGACACACTTTCTAGACATGCATCATGTTGTGACACAGTAATTCAGTTTTACTAGCAAAGCGGAGGTTAAACTAACCCCTTTCCAGCTCCGGAAGGAGCGTGGGGATCATTCGTGTGACATACCTACACACTACAGCCAACAAACTAATGTGTCACGACACACAGTTTGGAAAGCTCTGACGTATACATAAGATGCTTGAGTGAAAGGGTGGGTGGGGGGAGAGAAACACTACAGCTGTGACATAGCTAGATTCCAGTATCACATTGTCTCACATGACTTACTCATAAACAAGTTAAAGAAATGTGAAGTGCCAGAAGACACCTTTGTCACTGGCATATGAGTCTCCAAAGAGTCCCTACATTGTGATTTTAAAAACCAACCAACTTGGAGGTCCTCTTTAGGCTTGCTATCCTATCTTGGGTCCCTCAGGGACTATTTGCTAGCATTCCATCTCTGGCACAGAGGCTATTTCTAGTGCTTCCTAAGGTTGTAGGATAAGTTAAAAATGGGAGTTTAACTGAAGGATTGCCAATTCCAGTTGGAATTGCCTGAACGTTAGGATCTTCCTCTGGATTTCCTTGCCTTTAAGGTGAGGCACGTCACTAGTAATAAGTAGATAGGATCTTTTAAACTGTGGCTACCTGGCTCTAGGATGCTGCCCCCCAAATCTTTTTGGAGTCTATTTAAGACATTTTCATTTGCCTAGGCTTCTTATATCTCCTGCTTTGTTCTTGATCTCTGCTTGTTTTTAATATTGAACATGCTAAAGTTGTGCTGTTCTTATTTATTGTTGTTTGTTTTTTAATGTTTTCCATGTTGTTGGTTTTTCTTTATTAAAAAACCCCAACACTTCACAATCTGGGAGCCTCTTTGGAGACTGGAGTGGGGTACAAAATACTCAAAAGAAATTCAACAAATATTACTGCTGTAAAACAACCTTATGATTATGATTATTAAAAATATCAAATCAGACTCACCTCCTGATACAGCTTTCTGTGCAAGCCCCCCCCCCCCCCCCCCCGGTATTTGGTGTAGGCTTTTGCATGTGTTTCTTCACAGGGTACTTTAGATTACATATAATAATAATAAAAATAATAATTTATTATTTGTACCCCGCCCATCTGGCTGGGTTTCCCCAGCCACTCTGGGCGGCTTCCAACAAAGATTAAAAAATACACTAAAATGTCACATATTAAAAACTTCCCCTTACATGGGGTTTGTACCTTTATTGTAAATCAGCACTGCTCTTATAAATGGTTGCAGTTGCAGTTGCAATTTCCCTTCCCAAAGAGAATTAGATTTTCTGCTTTATTCTCTCTTTTGGGACTGCTTCAAGAAAAAAAAGGGAAAAAAAACCAACTTTGCTGAGCTTTGTATGTTCCCAGTCATATCTCTCACAAGTTGGCTTTAAAAAAGACTTTTAATTAAAATCCCATTGCAGAGTTCCTTAGATCAATGTTCCTAATTTATCAAGAGTTCAGCACGGAAAGTGACTGACAGCTCCGATCTGATTGCTGTTTGGTTTATTGTATTTAAGGAGTTGTCTGTCAGAAGAGCAAAGTGCTGTAATGAGTGTCTGCATCAAACTGCCATGAACTTACTAGCATTCTTTCTCATGGTCTTGTAGATTGAGTGTTGAATCAGAATCGGGGACAGTTATATGTGGGCTTGGGAGTGCTAGTATTGCGCTCTGCAGCAGTGCTTCTCAAACTAACTGAGGTTGTGGGCTGGCAATTCCTCCCCCTGCCCCATGTGCCAGGGACTGGTACCGTGTTTGGTCCCTCAAGCATCCCACCCAATCTGGGTTGTGGTGGAGTCGCTGTGAACTGGCAGCTCATTGGCTAGCGCTGGTTTGTGGGCCAACACTTTGAGTAGCGCTGTTCTGCAGGCCAGTGCAATTTGCTTCTGCTCTGCTGCCTTTATTATATGTTGCTTAGTAGTGGGCTGTGATTTGGAAATGAAAGGCTTGTGGGCAACTCCATATATTTATATCACATGAGTTTATTTTTGGATAAATTGGTGGTACCAAACCTGTGGACTCAGAAGCAAAGTTTATGTATGGACTATAAATACATCTGAATTCCCTCTTCCATTGGTGCTTCGTTGTTGTATCTATGGCTAAGAGTAGAGAGAACCAAAGCTACATTCCTGGGCATGCTTTGTTGGGAGAAAGACCCACTGAAAGTGAGACTTGCTTCTGATGAGTAGACATGTTTAGGATTGCCCTGTAAGTCACTTTTATACAGTAGTCTTAAGTATGGTAATTTATTTATTTTTTAAACACAGATGGCCTGTCATTTCATTAAAAAAAAAAACTAGTGAAAAACAGCCTATAATTTTTAAACATAAATAAAATAATCAGTCAGAGAGAGGCTGTATTAATCTCCCCTTTCAAGTGCTTTGTCAAATAAAATTGACATAGGGTGGTCTGTATTGTGCCTCCAAGCACATAATTTATTAACTGTTAGATCAGGGTTTCCCAAACTTGGATCTCCAGCAGCTTTTGGACTACAATTCCCATCATCCTTGACCACTGGTCCAGCTATCTAGGGATGATAGAAGCTGTAGTCCAAAAACTGCTGGAGACCCAAGTATGGGAAACCTTAAAGGTAAAGGGACCCCTGACCATTAGGTCCAGTCGTGGCCGACTCTGGGGTTGCGGTGCTCATCTCGCTTTATTGGCCGAAGGAGCCGGTGTACAGCTTCCGGGTCATGTGGCCAGCATGACTAAGCTGCTTCTAGCGAACCAGAGCAGCACACGGAAACGCCATTTACCTTACCTTATCTACTTGCACTTTGACGTGCTTTCGAATTGCTAGGTTGGCAGGAGCAGGGACCGAGCAATGGGAGCTCACCCCGTTGCGGGGATTTGAACCGCCGAGCTTCTGATCGGCAAGTCCTAGGCTCTGTGGTTTAACCCACAGTGCCACCTGCGTCCCATGGGAAACCTTGGGTTAGGTTATATCTAGTGCTCTTGTTCTCTTCTTCCAGAAGTGACAGAACACTTACTTCTATTTTTTGTGTTTTAGAATAACTGCTGAAGAGCCATTACAGTATGTTTTTTTTTCTTTGAATGCTGTATTTTAATATTAGGTTTCTTTATTTCCAATGGGAGAAAAATATATTGTCTTTAATACTAAAAATAATTACTTCTAATGATTTTAATTGCAGTGGAAGTACAATGTGCACATGTAAACTATGTGCAAAGTTTACATGGTTTTGTATCAGTGGTGGCTAACCTGTGACCTGTCCCCCGTCCCCCTGATGATGTGGGACTACAGCTCCCATCAGCCTGTAGCATTGGCCATTCTAGCTGAGGCTGATGGGAGTTGAACAACATCTGGAGGGTCATAGGTTAAAGATTCTTGGTTTACAATAGGAATTGCTGAAGTATATGGGAAATTGGGGCTGCAACTCTTTTATACACAGTATAGAAATAAGTCCCAGTGGGGTTTACTACTTTTGTATAGAATTGCATGGTAGATCAGTTAGCAGTTTTATTTTTATGATGGTTCTATTGCAGCATTTAAATCTCCCACCCCACAGTTTCCCAGCTCCTCTAATATAGTGCTGATGTCTCCTATTTCCCCCTTCTCTTCTCCAGCACACAAGCTTTTAGGCTGTTTCTTGCAAATATCTGTGTTCTGAAATTTGCAGTAAAGTGTGTGTAAACAAGGAAGTGAGTCAGTTGAAAAATGCATCTGTAGCAATTTGTGTGTCTCCTATACATGTCCCAAGAAGAGTGGGTGTTATTTTCTTTTTTCTTAAAGAAAGATAGTGCCATTTCAAATGTTAATTTAGAGCTGTGTTGGCAAGGCCACACTTCTCATGAAATTCTGTGAGAATATAAGAGAACGACTAGAAGAAAATGCTGATGTAGCTTTTTATATATATAAAAAAACCCCAAAACACTGTTAACGATATGAAGATGAATGCTGTCAAAAGCTGTCCATTATATGGTTTTAAATCTACTGGGTATTTCCTTTTCGAAGAGCAGACTCATGCATCTTGTTTGTTCTTTAATTTCTCTTTGGATATTCTATTTAATAAATAAAGTTGAATCTGTTTAATTGTGTGGAACAACTGTTTATTATTGGTTCTGTCTCGCGTAGCAAGCCAGTATGAACTGATGCTTGATGTGTCAGTATTTTACATCTCAATGTAAACTACCAGGTTGAGACTTAATAGACAGAAGACAGAAATGTTTCTGGTCAACAGGGCTGCTGATCCTTAGATTAGGTGGCACCCTCTTTTGGATGGACTTACATTCCTTCTGAATTAATTACCGTATTTTTCGCCCTATAGGATGCACCGGCCCATAGGACGCACCTAGATTTTTGGGGGTGAAATAAAGGGGGAAAAATTATTCCCCCCCCAGGCGCGGGGCTGGGGCGGGGGAAGCTCGGGCTTCCCCCGACGCCAGCCCCCAGAACAGGACCCAGAGGAGCAGGACCTCTGGGAGCTTGTGGGAGCAGAACAGGACCTTTGGGAGCTTGTGGGGCTGGGGGCGGGGAAAGCGGAGCTTCCCCCTCCCCCAGCCCCCAGAACGGGACCCAGAGCCATGCCGAAGCTGCGTGCAAAAGCCCTCCGCCAGCCTTCTAACCAAGCTGCGCCTCCCGCTGTCCCCCGAGTTTGCGGGGCTGGCGATGGGGAGGAGCAGGCTTCTCCCCCCCGCCAGCCTTCTAACCAAGTCGGGGGACAGTGGGAAAGGTGCGCTGCGTCTCCCGCTGTCCCCCGAGTTTGTGGGGCTGGCGACGGGGAGGAGCAGGCTTCTCCTCCCCCGCCAGCCTTCTAACCAAGTCGGGGGACAGCAGGAAAGGCGCGCTGCGCCTCCCCGCTGTCCCCCGAGCTTGTGGGGCTGGCGGTGGGGCTCTCCAGGCTTCAGCGAAAGCCTGCATTCGCCCCATAGGACGCACACACATTTCCCCTTCATTTTTGGAGGGGGAAAAGTGCGTCCTATAGGGTGAAAAATACGGTAGATTCATAGCTTTAGAGTGCTCCTGGATTCTGCTCTACTCTTAAGCAGTCAGGATGTGATAGCTGTGGCTAGGCATGCTCCAATATTATTTTACTTATGGCCCATTGAGTACAAATAAAAAGTAGCAGATTATAGAATGCATAACAAGGTGGAAAGAGAAATGGCAAAACAATCATTGATTATTTAAGGAAAATAGCAACATTTAGAAATCTTGTAACTTGCCTAGTAAGATCTCTTCAATAAAATGAGCAATAGAGAAATGCTCTTGCACAGCTTAGGTTGACACACCAACTGCACCTGTTCCCGAGGAAGCGTGTGTGGACAAAAAGTAAACTGTTTTAGGTTTTTAAAAACTCCCATTTTCTTCTCTTTGCACCCTGTCTGCTCCATTCACGCCCTTGTTAGGGCACATATCAAATCTTACAACCATTTTCACTGATTGAGTTTCTGTGCTGCTTTCCATTGAAGTGTATCCCAAAGTGGTTTACAAAACAATAAAGAACAGTAATAAATGTGACAATAGAACATCACACTTGCAGATAAGAATATCACAATTATAATGCCTTGGCCTTTAAGAGTTGTATAATATTGATAAATACACAATAAAACAACTATAAGTAATTATAATATTCAAAACAGCAGCTCATAAATGGTCCTGCATACCCACTCACGTTTGTCAGAAGCCCTGGCCTGCATCTCATTGCCATCAGTGCTGTGGTTAGTGGAAGAGAACCTTCTCTTCTATGGTGTTGAGCTTCTGGAACTTCCTTTCAGATCGGTCATTTAATTAAAGACATTAGGCACAGGACAGATGTTCTTGTTTTGGAGTACTTGTGACGACCAGCTCTTAAATACTTCCATTCTTCTCCTTGCTCAATGCTTGTTGACAATTGAAACTTACGATGCTATGAACCATATTTTTCGCTCTATAAGACGCACCAGACCACAAGACGCACCTAGTTTTTGGAGGAGGAAAACAAGAAAAAAAATATTCTGAATCTCAGAAGCCAGAACAGCAAGAGGGATCACTGCGCAGTGAAAGCAGCAATCCCTCTTGCTGTTCTGGCTTCTGGGATAGCTGCGCAGCCTGCATTCGCCCCATAAGACGCACACACATTTCCCCTTACTTTTTAGGAGGGGAAAAGTGAGTCTTATAGAGCAAAAAATACGGTAAAGTGAGTCTTATAGAGCAAAAAATACGGTAATACCATTTTGTATGGTGGTTTTAATTTTTGTTGGTCTTTGTCACCTTGAGCAAGTAAAAGAAGTAAAATACATTTTTAAAAAAAATGTAAATAATGAATAAATAAATAACACAGGACCAGTTTATACATTTAGCACTCCTTCTTTCTGTATGATCCTGTGTTCCGTCGCAAAGTTTCAGAGGGTAGGACAAATCCATAGAATGAGCCTCTCTTGAAGGAACATGTGGGAGAAGATGCTGCTTATTCAATCCATAATTGCTTTGTGATCATTTTTTTTTAATGAAAAGTGGTGATACATGCAGTTACACTGGTTAAATTCCAGAGGGGCTTCTTATACGCAGATAGTGGTTTCAGCTGTGCCAACAAAATAAAACTGAAATGTTACTTTTTTAAAAAAATTCTAATTAGCTGGTGGGTTTCTTTTGGCAGTATTTTTGATGCTAAAAACTTGACTTTTCCCTCCCTCTAGCATTCTACAACTATGATGCCAGGGGCCCAGATGAGCTGTCTTTACAAATAGGAGACACCGTCCACATATTGGAGACACATGAAGGCAAGTGGAACAAATGTTTCTTCCGAAACCATTCTTCTTCCCGTCATGACTGCCAGCGTTTGGGTTTTATGTGCCTGCCTGTTTTAGCAGATGAGTTCTATTTTGAAACCTAATGAAATATTGAAGTATTTAAATGGGCAAAGAATTAACAGTTACTGCACATTAAACGAGCAGGCTTGTGATAGCTGAAGAATAACCTTTCTAAGATGCAAATTTTTCTTTTTCCCTCCCTCCCCCTCAACCTCCCCCCCCAAAGATTGATATTTGTGCAGCTTAATTTGTATGGATCTCTAGTAGCATCTGTTGAGTGGTTAGAATGGTAAGATATCCCTAAGAAACCCTCAGACTTCAGATAATATACAAGGTCCTTTTAAAGGGAGTTAATTTTGAATGCTGAAATATAAAAGATACTTATCTTCTAAACTGTAAGTCTCTGCTGTGTGGTCTGTCCTAAAAAAACCCAATATTTTATTTGCGTCCCTTTCAAAATGAAGTTAATTATTATTATTATTATGTATTATGTATTGAATTTATACACTGTACTATACCCCCTGGTCTCAGGGCGGTGTACAGAATAAAATCAAAATATAAAACCACAAAATCCATAATCAAAATAACAACAACAACCCAATAACCCCTCCCCCAACACCCCTCCCCCATTTTAAAAAGGGCATAGGATGTCAATCAAATCAACCAAAGGCATGGTTAAAACAGAATGTTTTTACCTGGTGCCTAAAGGTGCATAAGGAAGATGCCAGGCAAACTTCCCTGGAGAGAGAATTCCACAGACAGGGAGCTACTGCAGAGAAGGCCCGTTCTCGTGTTGTCATCCCTCTCGAGGAGGAGACACATGAAGAAGGGCCTCAGAAGACGATCTCAGGATCTGGGTAGGTTCATGTGGAAAGAGGTATACCTTGAGGTATTGCGGTCCTGAGCTGTTCAAGGCTTTATAGGTCAAAACCTGCACTTTGAATTGGGCCCAGAAACTAATTGGTAGCCAGTGCAGTCTGACCAAGTTCGCTGTAATATGCTCAAGCCATCTTGCTCTGGTGAGCAACCTGGCCACTAAATTCTGCACTAGCTGCAGTTTCTGAACTGTCTTCAGAGGCAGCCCTACATATAATGCATTGCCATCTAACTTTGATGTTACCAGAGCATAGACTACAGTAGTTAGGCTATCCCTGTCCAGATAGGGGCATAGCTGGGCAACCAACCAAAGCTGATGGAAGGCACTCCAGGCCACTGAGGCCACCTGAGCCTCGAGTGACAGCAAAGGATCCAGGAGTACCCCCCAAGCTACAAACCTGCTCCTTCAGAGGAAGTGTAACCTCAGCAAGAGCAGGCGATCTCCCACCCATCCAGTCTAGGGAACCACCCACTAACAGTGCCTCTGTCTTATTTGGATTGAGCTTCAGTTTGTTGGCTCTCATCCAGTCCATTACCGAGGCAAGACATTGGTCCAGCACTTCCACTGCCTCACCTGCAGATGTAAAGAGAAATAGAGCTGAGTGATGTCAGCATACTGCTGACAGTGTACTCCAAACCTTCAGATAACTCCACCCAGTGGTTTCATGTAGATGTTAAACAACATAGGGGATAGGATTGAGCCCTGTGGAACCCCACATTGAAGGCTCCATGGGGTTGAAAAGCATTCCCCAAGCAACACCCTCTGGGAACGACCATCCAAGTAGGACTGGAACCACCGCAAAGCGGTGCCACCCACCCCTAGTTTGGAGAGTCTTGAGAAGGATACTATGGTCAATGGTATGGAAAGCCATTGAGAGGTGGAGGAGAATTAACAGGGACATGTTTCCCTTGTGTGTCTCTCTCGACTGAGATCATACAGTGCTACCAAAGCAGTTTCTGTGCCAAAACTGGGCCTAAAACCCTGATTGAAATGGATCCAGGAAATCAGTTTCTTCCAAAAGTGCCTGGATTTGGTCTGCAACCATTTGCTCTAGAAACTTGCTCAGGGAAGGGAAATTAGCAACTGGCCCGTAGTTAATTAGGTTTTCCGAATTCAGGGAACGTTTCTTAAGAAGTGGATTTAAAGAAGTATTAGTTTTTATATACAGCGATATGTGTATAATCTCCTCTTCCCCCCAAATATTTGAAGGTTGTCTTTGACCTATATAATCCTTTATTAATATTTATTTTGTATTTATATTACACCTTTTCCCCAAGATGCTTAAGGCAGGATTCTTGCCGTTTTATCCCCACAGAAGTCTGTGAGGTAAGTTAGGCTGAGAGTGATTGGCCCAAGGCAACCCAGTAAGCTTCATAGCAGAGCTCAGTTTTGAACCAAGTCTCCACAGTCCATGTCTGACATTTGAACAACTAAAGTAAGAATTTACTGTGTTTATTTCTATCTACCGTTCAGCATTCCTTGTCTGACTTTATATTTGATCTGCTTTCAATCCCCTGGATGTAAATAGTAAACACCACAGCTGCTTAACAGTTGCAGGTGCATAAGTTTTATTGATTCGCTCCCCTCCCCCGCTCCCTGCCTGCTCCTTTCAGGACTGAGACCTTATTTTCTTTCTCATCAATATGTATGTTTGCTTCCTCTTCCTCTAGCTTTTTCCTCTGACCTTTTCAGATACAAATGAAGGATGCAGTTGCGCTGTTCCAAGTGACACTTTACAACCCTAGAAAGACTACTTGCATAAAATGCACAGTAAGGGGTCTCTACCACACTTGATACTGAAAGGCATGCTCTCTCTACCTCATTTGTTTTATGCGATTTTCAAAAGCCAGGCTTAGCTGTTGCATGCTGCCTCATGACAATGAAATATGCAAATAGAGAAGCAGCATAAATTCAACTATTGATGAATAGTCTTCGTTCAGACTTAATGTCAATCTCTGGCTTTTCATTAACTGTGAAAGTGGACCTGAGAAGAGTCACGCCAGAGATTTTCTAAACTGACCACAGTTGGCTGTTGCACCTGAAGGCAGCAAACACTGGCTTGCTTAAAACATAGATTGCTCTTATACCAGAACTTCAAACTATGATTTGATGTTTAAATGAAGATATAGAGACCCTATGTAGTGAGTAAGCCTGTGTTTGTTTGTCTGGGAAAGGTATCCTTGGTGGGCCAAGTATTGCTAGAAGAAAGGCAACAAGACCTCCTTCGCTAAACAAAAGCTCTTTTGCAGCTCAATATCTCTCCCTTTTCTTCTTAGTTACCCTCAGTGCAGAGCAGCTCTCGGTTCCAACAGCTAGACAGATGCTTATAAACCTACTTTATAGAGCCAGCGTGGTGTAGTGGTTAAGAGACTCATAATGTGGTGAACTGGGTTTGCGTCCCCGCTTCTCCTCATGCAACTGCTGGGTGACCTTGGGCCAGTCACAACTCTCTGAAGTCTCTCAGCCTCACTCACCTCACAGAGTATTTGTTGTGGGGGAGGAAGGGAAAGGAGAATGTTAGCCGCTTTGAGACTCCTTATGGTGGTGATATAGTAGGATATCAAGTCCAAACTCTTCTTCTTCTACTACTTTTGATGAGCTGCACCCGGCAGCACTTTCTACACCTTTATGTGCCTTATAACGCAGATAGAGTAGATAATCCTGTTTGTCTGATTAGCATCACAGATAGCAACTGAAACAAATATATTTGCTGATGACTGGATGGGTATTTAAGTTAGTAGATTTTATCAAGTTGGTTTTTGTTGGTTTTTTTTTTTTTTTTTTGTATTGCCTTACAGCAGTGCAAATGTCCCTTCTCCAAAGCACTTGGGAGTAAAGGTGCCATAAGCACATCTCCCCTTTCTTCATCTAGCTTTACAAATCTTCCCCACTGACATCCCCATTGTAGTATAATTATTTCAGCCCATCAAAACATCTCTCACATTTGTGGAGGCAGGATGTCATTGCAGGGAAACAAAGAGGTAATTTCTCATTCACTCTGCCCACCCCCACCCCACCCCGATCCACAACACATCTGCAAGCGATCAGCATTATGTGCTTTTATTGCTACCAAGCCCATTCTGCTTTAGTGTGACTGTTTAATCAAAAAACCAAAAACCAAAAACACCCATCACACATAATAGTCATTCACAAAGAGTGATAGTGCTGCGCCAAATTGGGAGGAATCTTCCATACAAACGCTAACCAATTCAGCACAAAACTGGCAAGCAAACCTGCATTGTAAACTGCTCTGCCTGTCATTCTCAGTAAATATGGGTCCTTTCCCCCACCCACTGATCCTCTGGAGAGGCCACAGACAAATTTTACAACAAAGATTATAAAAAACGACCACTCTGTTTCATTATGTATCTACACCGCTAATTTCTTCCCATTAAAACCATGCTTTTGTGCAGGCTATGTAGAGGGACTGTCTGCCTCGGCTAATTACCCACATATACCTGAGAAAGGATATAGGATCTCTTCTTTCCTGCCCACCAGACTGTTTCACAGTCAAAAGGACTGCAGGATAAAAAGGGGGGGGGGAGGGAGGGAGGCAGAGACAACTCCCATCATCCTGATGGCAGCATCACTGGTCGTGGATGATGGGAGTTGTAGTCCAACAAAGATCTGAAGACACAGGCGTGGGAAAGGCTGCCCTGTAGGGTTGAAAGAAATTTTTATCGCACCCATTCACAGAAAAGCTAATATATACATGATTGTATATAAAGCCTTAAACAGTGCAGAACCACAATACCTCAAGGACCGCCTCTCTTCATATGAACTGACCCGGATCCTGTGATCATCCTCTGAGGCCCTTCTTCGTGTGCCTCCTCCACAAGAGGTCCAGAGAGTGGCAACAGGAGAATGGGCCTTCTCTGCGGTGGTTTCCCATTTGTGGAATGCTCTCCCCAGGGAGGTTCAGTTGGCACCTTCATTATACACTTTTAGGCGCCAGGCGAAAGCATTCCTCTTTAAACAGGCCTTGGGCTGATGGACATCCGATGCCCTTTTACACGTGTTGTGGAAGGGAGGATTATTGGTTTATTTGTCCTTTTATTGTGTACTTTTGTGTTTTTTTAAAAAACATTGTAATTTTATGTTGTAAACTGCCCTGAGATCTACAGGTCTAGGGGGGGGGGGCATACAGATTTATGTAGAAATAGTAGTAGTAGTAGCAGCAGCAGCTAGATTTATGTAGAAATAGTAGTAGTAGTAGTAGTAGTAGCAGCAGCAGCAGCAGCTAGATTAAGCACACAATATGGCTAATGGTGGTGGTTTATTGGTTTTTCTAAATCACAGGACTGGAAACATGAACATCTGTGCATATCTGCCACACACATTGCACTACTCACACAAACAGACCACTTCCATAAGCATCAAATATTTAAGCTGCCTTCAGAAATGTCTACACCAGGTGCATGGTAGAGTCTTGCATGCAGCTACATGGCAAATCCATGCTCTGTTCACTGGGATTGGCCACCAATCACCATCAGAAGGATCAAGGCAGATAAAAGACATTTTTAAATGCATAAACACTAATGACTGGATGTTTCAAGCTGTTTTTAGTGCTATTAATCAGACCACTGGACTGACCATACATACAGAATCCAAATATGGTCAGGTGAAAAGCATTCTTTTACACTTCTGGTAGATGGTGGGTATTGCAATGCCACTTATATAAATATATGATGCGGCCATATGTAGGATTGTATACAGTATTCTGGTTATCCTGTGGTTATACCAGGTTAAACTACCTGACTTTTAGAAAACATCTGAAGGCAGCCCTGTTTAGGAAAGTTTTTAATGTTTGAGGTTTTCTCGTGTTTTTAATATTCTAATGGGAGCCGCCCAGAGTGGCTAGGGAAACCCAGCCAGGTGGGTGGGATATAAATAACAAATTATATTATATTATTATAGTAATGTACTTTTTGTGTGGCTTCCTTTGAAGTCTGTTTTGGATGTGTCAGCTAGTGCAGAATGCACCAGCCTGGATGTTTGTTGGGTCAAAGCCTTTGTGCCATTTTACTCCAGTTCTGGACCAGCTGCACTGGCTGTTTATTCACTTCTGAGTCAAGTTCAGAGTGCTGGTACTGGTATTTGAGCCACTAAACTACTTGGGACCAAGCATTCAAATTCACTGTTATAAAAGAGGAAGACGCCATTTGTGGATTGAAAAACTGACATGCTAATTGCACCATGGGTGGCTATTACGGTTGTATACCACTTTTGAAGGACTGGTTATGTGGGATTGATGCCATTTATGAATTGTAATATATACAATGAATTGTATACAAATTGTATACAATGTATTACAGTGAATTGTAATATATCTGTACTTTACATGAAGATGTGTGTGGATTGTGGGTGTATGTTGTCTACCAATTAGTTTATAAAAGTTTATTAAGAAATCTTTTCTTCTAGGTTGGTACAGAGGTTATACTTTAAGGAAAAAATCCAAAAAAGTAAGTATTTCGTTTCCATAGTAGCAAATTCCTTTTTTTGTGTCTGATGGTTTAGGTTTTTCATAGTAACTACTTAAGATATTCTATTTCCTTTCGAAACTTTTTACTGAAAGGGAAATTAGAAAAAAGTTTGTCGATAATGCTGTTAAAATAATGGGTTGCTCTGAAATAGAATTTGCTTTTTGAAAAACAATAAGTAGCTTTGTGATATTTTCTGTCTTTCACTACAAAAATGGGTGGTGGTTAGCCTTCACACATGCTTACATATTTTGTTTATAGAAATACAGTGGTACCTTGGGTTACAGACGCTTCAGGTTACAGATGCTTCAGGTTACAGACTCAGGATGAGAACAGAAATCGCGTGGAGGCGGCACGGCAGCAGCAGCGGGAGGCCCCATTAGCTAAAGTGGTGCTTCAGGTTAAGAACGGACCTCCAGAATGAATTAAGTTTTTAACCCGAGGTACCACTGTAGGTTGGTAAGAGGAATAGTTTATAACTTGCTGGTTGTGAATTTTAATTTTAATTAAAATTGAGTTTCAGTAGCTTCTCTTTCAAGAAACTCCATAGGTATTAAAATGTAAGTGGGCAGTTTATATGAATCCTGTCAGCTGAACTCACCTTGTTGGCTGACCTAGGTGGTACAGTGGTACCTCGGGTTAAGAACTTAATTTGTTCTGGAGATCTGTTCTTTGTGCTTTGCGCATGCGCAGAAGTGCCAAATCGCACTGGCACCTGCGCAGATGCGGCGCTTCAGGATGCAAATGCTGCAGGTTGCAGACGTGCCTCCGTCACAGATTACCTCCGCAACCCGAGGTTCCACTGTATTTCATTTTACTTCTATTACAGTGGTACTTCAGTTTAAGAACAGTCCAGTTTAAGAACGATTTGGTTCACAAACTCTGCAAAACCGTATATAGTGTCTTGGTTTGAGAACTTTACCTTGGTCTAAGAGCGGAATCCGAACAGTGGAAGGCACCGGTGGCGAGAGGCCTCATTAGGGAAAGCGCGCCTCAGTTTAAGAATGGTTTTGGTTTAAGAACGGACTTCCGGAATGAATTAAGTTCGTAAACTGAGGTACCACTGTGTTTAGAATGGCGCATGAGCAGTGGGGTAGCAGGCATTGAATTTTGGCATCACACAGGCCTCTGCTGAAATTTGAGACCCCAAGGTCCACCACTGATCAATATATGTACCATCCTACTTCCCCTCTGCTCTTCTAATAATGGTCCTCCAATGAAAATATCAGAAGCTTTTGGTTTAGATTTCAGTTAACGACAGTTCAGCATTCTGTCCTAACCTCAAGCTGTTGTTATTTGAAATGCCCCATGATTTAAAACAGGTTTGTTTCAAGTAACTATGATTATGATTAAACCAGTTAGTTGGGTTCACGTACAATGCTAACCTCGTCTAGTTAGTATAAAGTGAAAGTAAATACTTCTGAATTCCTCCTCCCCCTGGCTTGCCTAGGCTTGTTCTTATAATTATAAATCATCTTTCAGGGATGTATAACTATGTAATATCTAATGAAATGTAATTCTGAACTTTATTGGTCATTCAGAACCCCCTCCCCCAGCAATAATACATTTATTTTTCTTGTTTAAGGGCATATTTCCCTCCTCCTATATACAGCTTAAGGAAGCAATAGTTGAAGGTAAAGGGTAAGTTACAAAATTAACAGATATTTTCATAATGGCTTCTTTGCACATTAGATAAATAAATGACGATGCACAGGAAATTAAGTCTAAGGTTTATTCTTTCAAAGATTAGGGTGGGGGCAAAGGAACAAGTAGAGAATGGACAATCACACTTCTTTGTGGTCTAGGGTTTATATGAATCAGTACGGTAGCAGTGGTTTTGAGATAACTAGTTGAATGAAAGCATGAATGATAATGGCCAGTTGTTTAAGATTGGGAGAGATTGTGGAGGAAAGGGGTCAAGTTCACTGCTTGTACGGTGTTAAAGGAAAATATTATGAAAATGATGTATAGATGGTACTTAACCCCTGTAAAATTGGCAAAGATATATCATAATAGTGATGATTTATGCTGGAAATGTAAAGAAAAAGAAGGTACCTTTTATCATATGTGGTGGACCTGCCCCAAGGTGAAAGACTTCTGGGAGAAGATTTATAATGAAATGAAAAAAATGTTGAAATATACATTTATTAAGAAACCAGAGGACTTTCTTCTTGGAATAACAGGTTTGGAATTGCCCAAGAAAGATGTTAGATTGTTTTTGTTTGCCACAACTGCAGCTACAATTTTGTTAGCTAAGAATTGGAAAACACAAGAAGTCCCAACAGTGGAGGAATGGCAGATGAAGATGATGGACTTTTCAGAGCTAGTCAACCTGACTGGAAGAGTCCGCGACCAGAAGGAGGAGGAGTACCAGGAGGAATGGATGAAATTCAAAGACTATTTAGTTAAATATGTTAAGATAATTTAACTGGAAAAACTTGCAAATACCAGATAGGCTTAGGATTTAAATATGTAATGTTAGAGAATAATATGTTTAAAGATAAAATGGAAAGAAAGAAAGAAAGAAAGAAAGAAAGAAAGAAAGAAAGAAAGAAAGAAAGATGTTAAGTGATTAAGTTAATTTTATGAGAAAATTGGTTTTGGAAAACTGTTACAATGATATTCTCAGCCAGGGGGATTCGAGGAAGTCACTTAACAATGTTATTAAGATTGGATTAAGTACAGTTAAGATATATGTTTGTTTGTTTGTTTGTCTAAAAAAATTTGGGGGAAAAAATAAAAAAGAAGATAACGGCCAGTTTACCCAGTAACTCTCTTGAAACTCATCTTGAGTTCATTTCAGTTTTTGAAAGGATTTATGACATTTTTTATGTTTGCAAGGAAAGTCTCATTGATGTGAGAAGAGTATTTTCAAAGCAATATTTTTCTAGCTTCAGCTGTTATTTGCTTGTGACTTTTTTTGCCAGTTCTGTGTGAAATAGCAGGGTTCCATGGACTTGTAGACTGTAACACAGTGGACTTCCTCTTAAGGGGCTGACCGAAAAGACCAGCCAAGCACATGGACCTTGACCTGATAGTCACAGGAAGTGTTGGTGAGACGTGATAGCTTAAGAGAGAGAGAATACTTGGGATTGTGACAGGAAAACGTAGATTGGAGATAAATCCTGGGGACCGCAGGAGAGGCTAAAAGCTGTTGCTTGTGCTGCCATCCCAAGATTCTGGACACATGTGTCTGTCAAAGCAGCTGGCATCTACTTCTGAATGAGATGGCATATGGTACAAACTGTGTCTTTGATTTAAAACTTTGTACTCCAATCCAGTTGTTCTGAAAGGAACACAGAACTAGAGAACAGGAAACTCTATACGTAAATTAGGGAGCTCGTAACAGAAGAGAAAAAACAACAACAAAGCAGATGCATAAAATCATATAGGTGAAAAATAGGGCACATGGTAGATAACTGAGGTCGTACAGTCTATCCCAGCACTCTAATAAAGGCTGAAATCAGTGTTGAAGGTTTGCATTATGAGAATAATAACGCCTGTGTTAACATGGAGTGGAATTAAACCGCTCAGGTAAGATTTACTATTTGGGTCCAGTGGACCCCCGAGTTGCTCTGTAGTGTGCATATGTGTGCATTTGCAATGGAATGTACAAGATTAAAATCACACACACACACACACAAATATGATTCAGTGCTTCTGCAGTAGTATAAGCACAAAAGTAGCATTTTGCCTATTTGATAAATTTAAAGTTACTTTATGCATCTGATTTTGAGAAGTTGCTGGACCTCAGCTAGTTTAGATGTTTAGTAGTTTCCATGGGGTCCCTTCTGGCTCTGATGCCATGATTTCAATAGGAATACACCAGATCCCAATACTTTAGTACAGAGGTAGCTAATGTGTTGCCCTTGGGCTGGATTCCCACCTCTGGTCATCCCTGACCATTGACCATGCTGTCTGGGGCTGATGGGAATCTGGTCACTCCTGGCTAAGTAAGTTAAATATAAATTAAAATAAAAAGGAAAGGGGCTGTGATAAAATACTGCAGGACAGCTCACTCCATAATTCTTGAGGGCTGTATGGAATAGGAGGTGGTTCAGGTTTGCCTAAGATAAGGTTTACAGATGATTTAAACAGCCACTGGGGTCCACAGAAATCCCATTAGCTGGCACGGGTTAAAAGAATCCATCAAGCAAAAAGTATAAGATCTACACCCTCCAAAGGCTTTGCCAGATACAAGCCTGAATGTAAAATGACTATTCTTCTGTGCCTGGTTTATTTTTATGCCTTTTTAAATATGTAAATTATGAAAGCGCTAATCATTTGATTACTGCATAATGACACCTTCCTGACTGATTGCATAGCTCCTTCAGTAAGCACCATACTTTAGACATACTGTGTAGTATGGTAGTTGTATAGTACTCAGATGATGCTTTATTTAAATGTAGTAATTTAGAGGCGCAAACACTGAGGACTTGCAAAATAGCTTTTCTTGTCCTTGAAACTAGCAGTGTTTGGGTTTGAACAGAATCCCTTGTAATGACAGGTGATGTGCAGTTGGCGGGTTTGTGTGTGTGTGTGTCTGTGTGCTTATGAATACCAAATACTTACTCTCTCAAGCGTGTACCCATTTTATAATGTTGGAAATGATTTTTTTTTTTAAAGTTGTGATTATGAGTTTTTATACCAAAAAGAATTGGGTAGGTTGTGTAGAACAGCACAATTCGGCATTGGTATCTAACAGCTGATGTAATTAGAATGCAATTACATTTCCCTTCCTTTTTTCCTCTTCTTCTATATGAATGACATTCTATGTTTGCTTGATTCTTAGACA
Organism: Podarcis muralis; assembly: GCF_964188315.1. NCBI lineage: Eukaryota > Metazoa > Chordata > Lepidosauria > Squamata > Lacertidae > Podarcis > Podarcis muralis. Next base: position 57,205,243 of record NC_135660.1, read on the forward strand.
ACATGAAACTGTTATACCCAGCGAACTACCACTCATTCAGGAGGTTACCACCACGCTACGGGAATGGTCTACAATATGGCGGCATCTCTATATTGTAAGTATAGAAGGTTTCCTAAGATTCATTTTTGAGGGTCCTGTACCATTGGTCCTTGAAAAAGCCTGTAGCTCAGTTCACAAAATCAGCCAAGCTACACCAGTCAAAAATATTACAATGGCCATGGTGCCAGTAGTTCAAGGATATATACCAGCAATGGAGAACCTCTGACCTATGGATCAAATTGGGCTCACTGGCCAGATTGGCACTCCTTTTATATGCAGACTCTGCCTGTCAAAGCTCCCAGGTTCCATTCTCATCATCTTGTGTTTAAAAAGAAACTTGCAGCTGTCTCAAGTGGAGTGGAGAGCGATTGTGAGTTGGAGTGAACCGTTCTAGGGTAGATGGATCAGTAGGTTTGATATATAGTATACGGTAACCTCATATGTCTCTATATGAACAAAAAGGCCATTCTCTTTCTTCCCTCTTCCTTCTAGAAATTTGGGTTGCCAAAATGCTTATAATTTTCATTCTGTTATTGATTCACACATGCATTTGGCTGAGCACACCTGCATGCATTTAACATGTTTGTGTGTATATATAATATTGTTCCTGAGTATTTCCTTGTGTTGCTGCAAATGAAAACCCAAATGTAAGGAACTGAGAAAATTCACTTTTGCATCGGTCTGGTTTCTCCGAGTTGTGTTTTAAAAACTGCTTTGACTATTCTGAAGAAACAAACAGACACACAGCAGTTATAAATTCCAGCCTCTAACTACACTTGCTCCTGCTAATGCTGAATTCAAGAGCTGAGTGCTGACAACTTTGTGTTCTAAACTGGGCCACCCGCGAATGAAAGGGAGGTCCAGGGGTATTGGGGGGGGGAACTCTGTGGTAAGCAGAAATGCATAAAACTTAAACCCCCTCCCCAGAGTGGGCAAGCCCCTTCCCAAATTGTATCTGAGGAATATGCCTGCATGCTGCCTTCATGCTGCTATGAGAACCTGGCGGCTTATGGGGCAGAGTGCGGGTGCAGATACTCATCTTCAGCCTCATGGTCTTTCCTCAGTCTGGTAAGCTCTTAAGTTGTGGATTCCTAGCACCTTTTCTGGGCTTGGAGGCTAGGCAGAGAAAGCTCCAAATGCCTTGCAAGGCGGACAGTTTACCCACATTGCAAGGCTGTAAGGAGGCTGAGAGGCAGGTCCAATAGCATTCGCACCCCGAGGATAAAAACAGAATACTGAATCGATACTTGTTTATTATTATTTTTTAAATCCAACTCCCAGCACTTTTGCTGCTGTACCACTTTGGCTGTTATTGGTCTTCTTCATAATGAAGTATAACAGAACTAAATGCGTACTGTTTTCCTCTTTTACAGCAAGATAACAGAGAAATGTTCCATAATGTAAGGCACATGATATATGATCTTATTGAATGGAGGTCACAAATACTCTCTGGAACCCTACCCCAGGATGAGCTCAAGGAACTTAAAAAGAAAGTCACTGCCAAAATTGACTACGGAAACAGGTTTGTGATGTTGTTTGAAATGCACAGCCTTTTCTTTTTTCTTTTTGTACGTAGAAGTCATATGCATATAACTTGTATAAACCTGCAAGAAACTGTTGCATTGTGGGGTACTCCTGTTCAATGTTCTAGTCTACCAGTCATGCTTCCCCCCCCTCCGGATAATCCATTTCATTTTACCTTGCCTTGGGCTTTCTGCCCCTGACAGACAGACATGGCATTCTGTGACCACTGATCATGTGCAGTCTTCATTAGATAATTTGGGGGGGGTTGGCTTCTTAGTTTCCCCCCTATATTTTTTTCAGCTTCTGTAAACCTTAGGGATTCCCCAAGCTGACTTTTCATTTCTCTATAACCCCATTTTGGCTATGTAGTGGTCATAACTCAGCACCTGAATTCCTTATTAGTCCTTTCCAACTCTTCAATCCTATGATTAGCACTGTATTATTAATTAGCCATTACTTATTCTTCCTTGGCTGTAAGAATGTAAGATCCTGAAGGTAAAGGCAGACATGATATAAAAAGATTTGCAGTCCCTTAGCCATAACTGGCTTCTCTTGCAAATGTGAAAAGTTGGTATTTTCAGAACTTGAGCGGAAATGTGTGCTGAGATAAAACATAATTAGTTCATTTCCAACCTAGCCCTACTAAGGTATAAATGTTATGCTGGTCTTCACCCTTGGAAGTTCTTTTAATCTTAGAACTGAGAGAATCTGAACTTTAAGGTGAAGACAGATGTAATGTTTTTGATATGATGGGATTGGTTTGAACACTCGGTGCTCTGAAAAGAAATGTCTTGGAATGGAACAAATCTGTGTTCAGACCACTTCCAACCTATTGAAAATTTCATATCTGTTCTCTTACTTTTTTCGAAGAAAGCTTCCAGTCTTCCGTATTAGAGATGTATGTTTCATGTTACTTACTGTCCAAATAAATTCCTAGAGTACGATCTAACCTCTGTTTACCAAAGGGCTGAGATTTGGCTAGCAAGTTTTCTCAAAGACAGCAAAAACTAACACACCAGTGCAGCAAATAGGAATTGGGACAAAAAAGTTTTTCCAGAAATTGGATCTGTTAAATAATTATAGACATTGTAAGTATTTTGCCAAACTTTTTATGAGAGCGAATTTTAACATCAGGTTTTGTGTGAAACATATTGTTTTTGAGGGCTCCTTCATTGGGACTTACGAACTCAAATTAAGAGAAACAGCCATGTCATTTTCAATATATGCTTTCTGTAGCGAATGTTTGTAAAAAATATTACCTAAGAAGATTACCTTGAGACCTTTTTTTGCATTCAAATTGTTAAGTGAAGGCTGTTTGCAGTATTTGAAGCTGGAGATGTACTGCTGATTTTGTAACTTTTGTGCTTAAGCTTACTAACTTTTCACCAATTAATTGATTCAAATTCCAATTGCAGTAACAAACATTTGGGTAAGTTGGCTCTGGATAGATTATTTAAACATTTGAAGACTGGCTACAAATGATTTGCAACCCTCCCAACATTATTATATCATACAAGATTTATAGTCCAATATATGATTTGTAATCAATTACCGTATTTTTCGTCCCATAGGACACTCCGTCCCATAGGACGCACCTAGTTTTTTTTGGGGGGGAAATAAAGAAAAAAATTTTTTCCTTTATTTCCCCCACAAAACCAGGCCGGGGAACAGCAGGATGGCGGCGCTGCGCCTCCCCGCTGTCCCCCAAGTTTGTGGGGCTGGCCAATATCTGCCTGGCGCGCGGGGCGCTCTGCTTCAGGGCGCCCCACCCGCTGGGTGGCAGGCTGCTATCCGCAGCGTGGTGAGCCCTGCGGGAATTCCCACGGGTTCCCCAGGCTTGCTGATAGCTTCCTGAAGCCTGGAGAGTGAGAGGGGTCGGTGCGCACTGACCCCTCTCGCTCCCCAAGCTTCAGCGAAAGCCTGTATTCGCCCAATAGGACGCACACAGATTTCCCCTTCATTTTTGGAGGGGAAAAAGTGCATCCTATAGGGCGAAAAATACGGTAACCACATGTTGTCAATATCAATTAAGTGTTTTAAATTTGTTGTTAGCCGACCTGAGCCCGGTTTTCTGAACTGGGAAGGGCGGGGTATAAATAAATTTATTATTATTATTTATTAGGACACCAGAGTTAGCTAACTTCATTTAAGCTTTATCATAGACGTATGTCATAGATTTGGAAAAGTCCTTGAATTCACCTTCTGCTTCTGTAACTGGTTGGGTTCTGATCTTGGTTTAAACCAGGGAATTTATGAATCTTCCTGTAGCTTTGTCTAAAAAGCCAGAGTATTTTAATGCACCAAACTGCTTAATTGTGTCTAGTTCAGATTAATAAGAAATTGCTGTTGATTCACTTGCTGTTGTTTTCCTTTTCATACAGAATTCTTGATTTAGACCTAGTGGTAAGGGACGAAGATGGCAATATATTGGATCCTGAGCAAACCAGCACCATCAGCCTTTTCAGAGCTCATGAAATAGCTTCCAAGCAAGTGGAGGAAAGACTGCTGGAGGAAAAAGTAATGAAACATAATGCATACTAGTATATATTATGAAATGTGTAAATGGTGTTAAGGACTAGCAATGACATTTAGATTGTGAATGGCTTTCAAGGTTATGTTTTCAAAAAACACATTGCACATTTCTCCTGGCTATAGCCTTTGCTACAGTCCTGAAGGAACATAAGCAGTTTTTTAGTTGGCACAGTAGCTTTTAGCATTTGAATTCGTAGATCATAGATTTAAAACCTCCAAGGGTTTAATTAGTCACTAGTCTGCTCACCTGGGGCACGATAAAATTGGTGAATTGAACCTTCCCTTGCCACTGTATCAGCCTTGCAGTGCTATGCTTCCTACCTCTCTGAATCTTTTAGATCTGGGAGACTCCTGTTTCTAATGAGAAGAGAGAAGGTTTGCAGCAACCACAGCATGTGGTACTTGCCTGCATGGATGTCTTGCTTGTAAATGACCAAGAAAGGCAGCTCTGCCAACCCTGCAATTGTCCTTCCTTCTCTTACCCCCCTGTCAGTTTCTAGCCTAGTTGCATGCTGCTTATGACACATGAAAGATGCATGGAGTGAGAGTGGAGAGGGAGCAGATTAGTGAGCAGGAGCCAAATGCACAAATATTTGCAGGGCTGGATTTATGTAAATGTTTTTATTGTGGTGGGTCAGTTTGTTTCTTAGTCATCATAGAGTACTTGGTAAGTTCCTTAAAAATTCTCTCCTGTTTCAGTCTCAAAAGCAGAATCTTGACATTAGTAGGCAAGCCAAATTTGCTGCGACACCTTCATTTGCCTTGTTTGTAAACCTGAAAAACGTTGTCTGCAAAATCGGAGAAGATGCTGAGGTCCTTATGTCTTTGTATGATCCTTTAGAATCCAAGTTTATCAGGTCAGTGCTGTACGGGAATGTTTTGTTTGCTTTGTTAACTGTTATATTTTAGTTTAGAGACTGCCTAATCCCAAAGGCACAGGACTAGTCATATGAATATACACTCTTTACTTTAACCCCCCCCAAAAAAAAACTTTATTTGTGAATGGCAGGGAAATACATCTTCCTGAAGATATATAGAAAAGGTGATAGTAAAGAATTTCAGTTCCCATGATATACATTCAACACCCTGCTCTCTTCTGAGCTGCACAAAACACTCCTATGGCAGTCCTCTCAGTGAGAGGGTACAGCATTTATCTCTTCAATCCTTTAAAGTGGGAATTATAGTGATGAACATCACAAATGCCTGTTGAGGATAGTAAAGACGAAGGCTGTAAAGCACACAGCACATTTACAAGTATAAATGGGCCTAGTGCTCGCATTTTGACAAGCATCTGGAAAAATGGCACCGTGAATTGATACAGAAAATCTAAACCTTGAACTTCAGAAGCCCATTTAAATTCTTTCAGCTTTCAGATAACATGCCCTTTTTTGTAATGCAGGGGGGGCAGGAATCCATCAGGATTCTCCTTACTCGCCCAGAGCACATTTCTTCTGCGGCCCAAATGGAATGTAAAATGAAACAAATCCATGTATTCCTAGTTCCTGTTACTGCTTAAATGTGTGTTCTTGTGTATGTTACACATGTACAAAACACTGTTGTCTAACAGAGGCAATATTGGCTGAGTAGAATCTCTGTATGCTTGTTAAAATGCAGGTTTTAATGTGTCACAATGTGACATATTTAGCTTTTGCTTGTAAAATTGTGATGTAGCTGATAAACTGATATGTTTATTTACGCAGTGAGAATTATCTGGTGAGGTGGTCGAGTTCTGGGCTTCCAAAAGACATAGATAGATTACATAATCTTCGAGCAGTCTTCACGGTAAGTTTGCAACTTTTGAGGTATTCTATTGCTTCAATAGTTTGTGAGGCAACAGGAAATCTCCAGCGGGGGAAGGCCATCGCTTTGTTACAGAGCACTGCTAAAGGGCTGTGGTTGAACCTCTGGTTCAATCCCTGGCATTTCCAGGGCTGGGAAAGACTGGAGAGCTGCTTGGCTGCTAGTGAAGACAGTACTGAGTTAGATCAGCCAACAGTCTGATCCGGTATAGTGCCGTTTCCCATGCTCCTGCCAAAGTCTCCTTTGGTTGGCTCCACTGCACACCAGCCTCAGGTTGGTGCAGAAATGGGCATTGATTGCCTTCCAGCTTCTGCCTTCAAGGACTGGAGCTGGGTTAGGAGAAGACAGAAGCCCCGTTCATGCATTTCTTGCTTCCAGAGCATAGGTATATACAGGAAAGAGCAAAGCTGTGCTTTAGCCCTACCGTGTCCCCCTGGCCTCTCTCGGTAGCCACATGTTGCAAACAGCTGTGTAAGCAGAAAGCTGCTGCTTGCAGCTAGCGATGCTGTGACTGGGATACTTGAATGATCAGGTGAGCAAGAGCTCACAGAACCACATGCAGAACATAGTTATTGGGGAGGAAGAAACGTGACCGCATGGCTCTGCACTGCAGATAGAGAACTTCAGACCCAGAGACCAAATGTGGCCCTTCAGACTCTTCCCAGGCCACACCCCTCATTAGCACTTCTCTGTACCCCCCGCAAGTGCTTTTACCCTAGCTATAAAGTGTCCTTGAGCACTAATGCTTGCCTGTATGGAGGGCAGAGAAGTGTGAGTGCAGAAACCTCTGGCTTTTGAACCACTGGAATGTAGCCTACAGTAGAAAGTAGGGCTGCGCGGTATATCGTCCAAAACTGGTTTGACATCCATATTGTGATATTGGTTTAATTGTTTTTGACCTGGCAATATATCCCGAATCATGATGTGTATGTGCGTACTATGTAGAAATCACAATGTGGGGAAAACTGTGAAGCCAGCCAATGACTCTACATAGCTCCCTCCTTGTTTCAGACATTGTGATATATCAGTATATAGTGATGTTCAGCTGGTGATATATCACAATGTTGAAAACCAAATGTCGCCTAGCCCTAGTACAAAAGTCAGCCTCTGTTGTTCCACCCACTTCCCCCTCTGCTCACCGTTGGCATAGGGTGCTGAGAATTATGCCCTGAGGGGATTTAGTTTTTGGACTTTTTTTTTTAATAAAGGTCCTCCTTTCTTGGTATATACACTTCAGCACAGCACTCCTGTAGCATCCGAGTGTGGCTTTAATTGGCCATATCTGTCTCATAGGCAGTATTTCACTTGCTCCTAGTTTTGAACCCACATGGACTTTCATGTGGCTTTAGCTCAATTCTGACACATGCTGAAGGAAATTCTTTGAGCTGCTAAGGGCACTAAGATTTTTGATGCTTTTGCACTGGGGAAAAAAAAGTCACGTGAACCATTTCTGAAGACTCTTTGACTATTGTGTGGGAAATACATTTTTAAATGAGTAGGAATTGTTCAGGACTCTCTAGTCATTTTAAAAATTTCCATGTAAATGTATTCCTTGATCGTTATGAAACTTTTTTGTCATGCAAATAACGGTTGAAGGGATGGCAAACTGAGAAGGCTAAATAGCAAATAATCTTTCTTCTTATGTAATCCAGTGGCAATTGTTGGCTTTGTAAGGGGGGAGGCATTCTAACAGGGGGTAGATTGTAACTAATAATGGGAAATGGTCACTTTCTGTTTTCTCTAGCACCTCAAAAGATATTTCTTCTTATGTAATCTTATGTGGAAATGTAAGTGCAGTTTGCAAAGTAAAGGTATGAAAACTTAATGTTTCTAGGACCTTGGCAGCAAAGACCTGAAAAGAGAGAAAATCAGTTTCGTCTGTCAGATCGTACGAGTAGGCAGAATGGAACTAAGAGACAACAACACAAGAAAGCTAACCTCTGGGCTCCGGCGACCTTTTGGCGTAGCAGGTAATCCATTCTCTTTAGGTGCACTGTCAAAATGTTCTGCAAGTAAGAGCAGCTGTTTGGTATTGAACAACTGCTGACTTGGCATGTTGAAGTTTTGAGAATAATTATTCAGCCTGTTGGTTATATTTATTGAATTTTATGCCTAGATCATTTGCAGCTTGCCAAGGAATGTGTATGTGCCCTTCCCATGTTTATAAACAGTGGTACCTCGGGTTACAGATGTTTCAGGTTACAGACGCTTCAGGTTACAGACTCCACTAACCCAGAAATAGTACCTCGGGTTAAGAACTTTGCTTCAGGATGAGAACAGAAATTGCGCGGCGGCAGCAGCGGGAGGCCCCATTAGCTAAAGTGATGCTTAACCTGAGCAATTTCAGGTTAAGAACGGACCTCCAGAACAAATTAAGTTCTTAACCCGAAGTACCACTGTATTTCAGAAGAGCCCTAGTGCAGAAGCAGAGTAGCTATGGCAAACATAATATTTGCTGCATAAAATGTAAAGTGCTAATTTCCCAGAATGGAAGGGGATGGGTGGAGAAATGATGCAGTATGAAACTGTATAAGGATTCCAGAAAATGGCATGCAGCATTTAATAGGGATGGTAGAGCTGAATCATCATGGGATACTGACCAGGGCTAGAATAGACAAACTAGATGTTGTTGTTATTGTTGTTATTCCGCCCTATACCCATAGAGCTCAGGGCAGTTCACAACATAAAATTACAATATGAAAACCACAAAATACATAATGAAAATAAAAACAAAGACAACCCAGTAATCCCCGCCTCCCTCAGCATATTTAAAAGGGCATTGGAAGTCAGTCAGTCAAAGGTCTTGTTAAAGAGGGACGTTTTCATCTGGCACCCAAAAGTTTATAATGAAGGTGCCAACCGAACCTCCCTGGGGAGAGCATTCCACAAATGGGGAGCCACTGCAGAGAAGGCCCATTCTTGTGTTGCCATCTTCTGGCCTCTCGTGGAGGAGGCAGGGAAGAAGGGCCTCAAAGAATAATCTCAGGGTCTGAGTAGTGACCTCCCTGAGGTGCAAGCATGGGCTCCCCAGATGACAAGAGCCCTGGCTGTGGTGGTTCAAAGGAAAGCAGATCAATTCATTTGGCATCAGGTTGGCTGCGGGTGTTGCCAGAAAGAGGCCTACAAGACACCATCCATCTGTCTTAGAGACTCCACTCTAGATTTGTGTAGGCCTTAGCCTTTTCTTCTCCTGAAGATGTCCCACAAGGCAGCGGGTACAGATTTTTCCTCAGGGTTTACTCCCAAAGACTTTCTTGTGAACGAGTATATCTGCAAGGCAGGAGAGATTTAGGATCAGAATTCTCCTTCTCTTATATGGACTACCTTCCCAGGCTGATGAGCCCCCTCTGCCCCTTATTTCCCTCTACAGCACTTTCAATAACCGTCTTCTTGACAGTTGGACTCACAATGAGTCTTGTTTGTTCAATCCACCAGAATCTGTCTTCACATGCAGGGAAAGTCCATAACTCACTGAGGGTTTGAGACCCATCAGTTACCCCCACTTGGTTTAGCTGGCCAGTCGAAGCCATTCCCAGGGTGTGGCTGCTGTTGTATGCTGACAGCTTCTAAGAGCCATAGGTGAGAGCTGAGTGCAGCGTGGGGACCAAAGGTGGACAAAATACCCCTCTCCTTACTCCTTTACTACAGTGATCCAAAAAGCTGGACTTGATCCGTACTCTTCCAGCACCAAGTTGAAGAAGTGTACTGGATCTGTTTTCATTACTGAGTTTCCCATTTGGAAGAGCTGAAAAAAGATGGAATATGATGTTAAGGACTTTGCTTGAAGAAAATATATTGATACTGAAAGTTACAACAGCATGGCTCTGATGTAAGGGAATGGATGACTGGTTTTAGTGCATTAGATCCTTACAGTATACTTAAGCAGGACATTTGTCCACAAACATCCAGGTACAAGTGGCCAACAGAGGCAGTGCTGGACTGGCATATACAATGTATTTCTCCTTACTGCTAGATCATGGTGATGTCTGCTAGTAAAACTGTGTCTCTTCAGAGATTGTTTGCTGCTGGTGCTGTGTTACCAAGCCATGGCATGCTGTCTTCTGAATGTGCCCTAACTGGTTAAAATAAGAATAACCTTTCCACTTTCTTTGGGCTTGGATATCTCTTTCATTAACCCATGTCTGGTCTGGTGCAAATTGCCTTACTGAACTAGCATACTGAACACTAGCATTCCACATTGCCTGGTTTTAATGAATGGTTGTATTGGTTTCTTGTTGTTTTTTAAAAAAATTATTTTAATGTTAATATTAATATTGAGTTTCATTGATTATGTTTCTGTAAGCAGTTGTGGAATTTTATAACAAGATGTGCAGCATATAGGTATTTTCAATAAACAAGTTTGAAGACTTGGTAGAGGATATTTCAAGTTGCAAATGAGTTTTTGAAGTATATTCTGTTCTGCATGCATATTTGTATGCCCACAGGAGAATGCACCTAAATGTTGTAAAAGGTTGTAAAAAAGAAAATAAAGCAAGTTTCTCTCTGAGATCCATTATTATCTTTAGTCTCACAGCATCTGCCATGAAAGTGTGAATTTATTCTGCAGTGAAGTGGGTTATCAGTTGTAACATGTTTCAGTATGTGATGCACAAATGCATAGCCATTATTAGCTTCAGAAGATTCTGCTTTTTCCCCTGATGTGAATATAGCAGGGCTATCTTTGAACCTAAGAATACATTTGTCGTAAAATAGTTCCAAACTGTCTGTTGTGAAGCACAAAGATGTCTTTATGCCTCTTTGCCACTTTCCCTCCCTTTAGATGTTGATCTCTTTAACGACATTTCTCTCTTTTTGATTTCAGTAATGGATGTAACTGACATAATTAGTGGGAAAGTAGATGACGAGGACAAACAACACTTCATTCCATTTCAGTCGTAAGTATAAAGTAATGCAGTAGTAATGTCAGAGGAGATTTCCAGCAATATTATAGTGGATTATGACTTTCCAGATTAGAATTTAGCTCAGATGGTTTCGATAATGAGAATGCCAAGAAAGGGAAAAATAGTAGTGTATGGCAGCTATAAATATTACAGCAAATTAGCAATAAAGTCACTTATTTTTAGCCTGTTTTGTTGAGGAAATTAATCAGATAGCTTTGAACTTCTGTGTAGCTTTTTGCTTGTATAGATGTGCATAAGCTGAGGACACATTGGATGTTTAATTGACATGTATAGTTCACAAGGAAGCAATTGTTGCTGCTATTTCCAGATTGTTATTCTAAGATTTGATTAGCAAACACTCAAAGTCTGTCCTTATTACTGTTGTGGGAAAGGAAGCTCCAATTTAGCTATAGAGCTCCCCACTTGGAAGGGCTTTCCATCCATTTCTATGGATGAAAGAAAGGTGCTGTGTGTGTTGGTTGGTCACCTCAACTGAAATAGCTCCCAAGAGCTTAGCATGCACAGAAATGTCTGGACTGCAGTCAAGGCCTGAATAAGAAATTTAAATTGACCATGAGTCTCCTAGTTTGTAGAGATGTTGAGAGCGTTGAGCAGCCGTAGGTACTGAAATACATTATATTCTCTGGGAATAATTAAGGGCAGTGATACAGAATCTTGATGACACAGTGTGAGAAATGGTTTTGCTTCTTTGGGGGCTTTCAGTAAGCTTACAGGTGAATGCTTTTGGGCACTTTACTAAAGGTGGAATTCAGTGTTTCACTTTTCCAAGCGTTGTAGCTTGCCATGATTCCTCTCCGCCCCCCCACCATGTACTGTTCTGAGGGTACTCTTGGGCCCCCCAAGCCAATTTGTGGGGGGTAGCACATGGGGGAGGAGAGGAGGTAAAGCCCCACTGTGCAAGTGGAAGACCTTGCGTGTGGCTTCCACTGACAGGACAGGGTGAATCCTAAGTCTTTTTGTAAAACCACTTTGAGATTTCTTTCTACAGTCAAGTATATAAATGTCATGAAGTAAATAAATAAATCTCCAAATAATGCACATTGTGGACAGTGGTTATGCATTGTGTAGGCATTGGCAATATTTTCTTACGCAGTTTATAATCAGATGTACTTTAGGTAACACATGCTGCTTAAAGAAAAAAGCAGTAGACATAAGAACATTGAAGTAAGTTTACGTGGAAACCTGGATAAAATAAGAAAGTGGCATGTTGGAGGGCAGATGAAACAATATTCAATTGCTGCGTCAGTACAGGGTGACAATTTATGGGTCCTTCAAATTTTTTGTTTTTATAGTAATTATGATTAATAACAAGTTAATAAAGTATTGTAGTTTAAAATGAAGTTAGGTGTAATTCAGGGACTCTGGAAGAAGAGTACTTTCCATTCATGCTTTGTGGCAGTTATAAGTTAAGCTGCGACAAGTGTATTGGGAGATGAGGATGAACACTGACAATGCATATTTATGGATAAAGAAAAGTAGATATTAGTGAAATGCTTACAAGTTTCTTGCTCCATTAAATTTGATTTATAGCAGTATGCATAAATCAGAATTTTGAAAGGATGCAGAATAATATGCGCCAAGGTTCTCTTTTCTTTTTCCCTCTCCTCTCCCATGGTAGATTAAAATGTTCTTCAGAAAAACTCTGCATCAGGAATGAGCAACGTGCACTGGCGATGAATAGCTTTGTCATTCCCAATGTTGACTTAAGAGCTGAACATGTGAAGCAATTTTTTTCTTACTCATTTCACGTTGTGCCTTTGTTGTGCCACTTGGCATTTTTCTTTTCATATCCCGGTTATTTCATAGCCAGTGAAATGAATACAAACACAACGGCTGTCACATGGCACTGTGGCGTAGTAGATATGATTTTTCAAAATGCTGCATTTCATTTATAACTTCAATTTCATCTTGTTCAGCCATAGTAAAAATGTTTCTTGAATTTCCTCTTATTTTCTCCCTTGCTCGAAGCTACTTCTGTGCATAGTAGCTTTGCTTTTCACCCTTCTGTTAACTCTCATTAAGCCACGGCTTAATTCACGTCACTTCTGAAGCTAGTCTCAAGCATTCCATGGAGTAGTATGTTTTACATTTTGGTGTTTTGTTATTTTATATGTAATTTCTCAGGCTTTTCATCTTTCATCTGCAAACAGAGCTGGGATCTGGTGTACGTTTCTGGAATCACAAGTTTGCTTTACTTCTCTTAATTAGATTTACATCTTCCTGATTATCTTCTTATGTCTGTGTTGTTCCCTTTCCTATCCTTCGTCTTCGTGTTGACTAATGAACACTCTTTGTCAACTATGTGATACGCTCCTCTGTTTCTTGTTACTGTGACTTCTGGTTTTCTGTCCCCCATCCATTGTTACCTTTTGGTGTTGGTCGTCATGTGCATCCTCCAGGCTAGCCTTGGATAACGCCATTCGACACAAGCAGTTGAACATATCATCCCGTTTTTCACCCAGGGTGGCAGGGGAGAATGATTTCCTTCAGACTGTAATAAACAAAGTGATTGCTGCTAAAGAAGTTAACCACAAGGGTCAGGGTAGGTACTTCGCTTTACTTTACACTGTTAGCATTAGAAATGATGTAACTCCTCCCATTTTGTCTGATAACTTTGACATTGTTCTGAAGGGAATTGATTGAATTGTGTTCAGCATGGTGACATTGCCTTTTTTTTCATGGGCACATCCTTGCTTCGTTGGGAAGTTTGATTACTCAGATGATGAAAGTCTTAACTACTCTTGATATATGCTCTTTAGTACTTTTGCACGCAAGTCTTTCGGCCATTTCGCTATCACGCGACACATCTATCATTTTAGAGAGTTACTGCTTGCTCTTTATAGTGAACATTTCCAGTTGGGTAGCCGTGATAGCCTGTTGTGCCAAACGCAACAAGTTCTGCTTAATCTTTTCAAGATGCTACAATACTCTGTCCATGTTTGCTGTTTAGTTTCCAAGACCTGCCATAGCAGGTATGTGTGCATTTGGTTTATAAACCTATAAACGTAGGGGCCAAATGTAGCTCTTCATTCATCTCTGTTGAGCCTTCAGGACCCTGCGAGGATATGCTTCATCTCCCCTCGCTTGCCCTGCTCTGCACCATCCTTGAGTGCTTTTGCATGGCTGGAATGAGATGTGATCCTGCCTGGGTGGAGGATGAAAAGGTGGATGTACGCATGCCTGTCTAAGGTCCTATTTCCATTGCTTGAATGTAGCCTATTGCATAAAGATGCGAATCATGGCTTTTCCCCCCAGTTGGAATTTGCAGGAACTCAGTTCTGGCACCTCTCAGGTGGGCACCATTGCCAACAAGAGAGGCGTTCATGGTGAGAATTGCATCTGTCGCTTTGTTTCTTCCCTCACTTCACTTCATTTGACCTTTTTCTTGCAGGTTTGCTTATGAGGAGGTATGAAAAGAGTAACCCAACTCTACTACATACCTTCTCTACTCACCTTTTCTAAGGTTCTTCTTTACCAGATAGTGATACTTTTCAAGAGCGCAATCTTTCCCATTTCTCACATATGAAGTGAAGTGCGGGCATAAAATAAATTATTATTATTAATAATAATAATAGCAACCCGCCTGGGATCACTGAACGATGAGAGATTCAAGTAAGAAATCGAAAAGGACTAGTCACACGGCACATAGATAAAACTGTGGCATTCGCTTCCACATAATATGGTGATGGATGGCCCCCACTTTAGATGGCTTTATCCCCATGCATTTGTTAAAGCCACCAATGGCCTCATTTCCTATATTTCCAACAGTATCTGAGGTGGTGTTCCTCTTGAGCTCCAGTTTCTTATGACCATGAGTGGGAGAGTGCTATGCGCTGACATCCTGCTTGTGGTACCTGGGTGGCCAACTGTGCTAATCAGGATGCTGGACAAGGTAGTCCTTTTGTCTGATTCAGAAGGGCTTGTGTAATTAAATGATCTGTCACCTTATTACCACCAAAGGTTAAGGAAATGTTAAGAGATTGTTTTGCACTTGAAGAATACCGTTTTATAAACAGCTTTTTCTGAACTAATGCATTGTACTTAATGCTACAGGTTTATGGGTAACGTTGAAGCTTCTTCCGGGAGATATTCATCAGATAAGAAAAGAATTCCCTCACTTAGTTGATAGAACCACAGCTGTGGCTCGCAAAATGGGGTTTCCTGAGATTATTATGCCTGGTAAGTTTCAACAAATTCTTGATCTGATGCGCTTAAAATATTTTAGATGTTGCTAATGTTCTTTTCTTGAAGGTGAACTTGAAGCAGTTCATGGGAAAGTATGAATTGACTTGGTTTTGGGTTTTTTTTAGTGTTTGTGTGAGATTTGGCTTTAGAATTATATTTTCAATCTACTTTCAGACTCTTTATTAATAATGTAGTAGCACTACTGTAAACACTGTGGACTAACTGTGCACAGATGGTGGAACGTCTAGTTCATTTTGTTTCAAAATTCAGATTCCTGGTGTGTTTTGAGTACTTGGGCTTTTAATGTATGTTATAAATGAATCTATGAAGCAATAAAGGCAGACTTCAAAAGCGGCTCTGTTGCTTGCGTGTCCAAATGGGCTATCAAATGTGTAGCTTATCCATTATTGCATACAGATGTGTGAACATCTTTGCAAAAATATTTACTCAGTATTTTTTGAGAAATGCTTGCTTTGTTCGTTTAGTCCAGGTTTATAAACAAAAACATTTAACTCAATTGAGGAGCATTTATACCTTTTCAATTACATTTCATTAATAATAACGCCAAAAATTCTGAAGATGGGATAGGCATTGTAGGAAAGTTAACCAACTGGACCAAGCAATTGTCTGCGTTTGAGGAGCACTGAAAATGATGGCAGAATTAGGCCTCCTGAGCCAGAAAAGCTGAAGGGAAGGAAGTTGACAAGAAGGTTAGCTGCAAGAGATAAGAAGGGTAGAAGCAGAGATAAGACGCAAATATAAGCAAGCCACAAATGCAGATTTAAACTCTTCAGGAAAATAAATGGAAGGTGACCTGGAGATATTTATAGGTACTCAGGCTCATTAAGAATCAATAAGTAGAAAGTGATGCTGAGGAAGCTCTTTGAATATAGAGAAGAGAATAGAGCATTCAACAACATTTCTTCCAGACTCAAGAATGGGGCAAGAAGGAAGGGCGGTTCTCAGGATTCAAAGGGTGCTAGTACTGAAGAATGCTAAATCTTAGCATTCTCTGCTATGTGCTGTGTTATCAAGTAATCCTCTCTGCTTGCGATCAAATCAGAATTTGTTTAGGAATTTGTCCTTCTTTCTAGTATAACTCAGTTTCCATCATTGTTTATGAGAGTGCTGCATCATTAGGCATTTTTGTTTGTTATATATGGCAGGCATTAATTTATTCCCAGAGTAGAATGTGGATTGGAGCTGATTTGTCAAAACCAAAATGTTCTGTTTATCTTGGATGATAAATTTTGAAACTTTTACCTAAACTTGCGTTGTTTTGAATACATGCAGCCTCAAATCAAAAAGCACGCACACACTCACACACACGAAATACTATTTATTCATTGAAGTATTTCTATACTGTCATATCATAAAATATCAAGGTGGTGTTCACTGTCAAAACATCAAGTATTTTTTTTTTTAAGTACAGATAATCATTAAGGTGCCTGCCTACTTAAAAATTAAACAGCAGCAAAGGCCTTTTTGCAGAGGAAAGTTTTCAGGAGATGCCAGAAAGTAAAAAATGAGGATCCGTGCCAGATCTCTGCTGGAGAAGTATTCCATAGCACAGGACCGGTGACATGATATACCCAACTTCTAGTTGAGACCAGTTGGGCATCTGTAGCACAGGGAGCAATTTACAGTGCTCATCTATATAATCTCAGTAATTAAGCTAATATAGAAGGATTCAGTCTGTTCTTAACATATCCTGGATCCAAATTATTCAGAGCTTTGCGTATTAGCACAAGGACCTGGCCTGGGAGCATATGAGCAGCCAGTGTAGATGTTTTAGCAGAGGTGTCACATACTGTTCTCCACCTGCCCAGATCAACAGTCTAGGCACTGCATTCTGCATCAGGACGGCCAAGGCTGATCCTGTCCCCATACCAGGCCTAAACTCAGATTGAAGTGGATTCAAATAAAGTGTCATTCAGGAACACTTGCAGCTTTGAGGTGCAGTTGTACCAGGTGTACTTGCATTTGAATACACCCACCCACCCATATGCATACCTTATGAGTAGATAAAACTTCTACTTCACAACTAAACTCTTGACATTTTCATAGGACAGGAGCCCTAACACTAAAGAGGAGGTTAAATTAAGAAGATATAAATAATAGGAATGTTAAGATTTGTTTTCTATTTATTGATAGACCATAAAATGCTGTACTAATCGTTTTGCTTTCTTTCTCTTTTTCTCTCTGCCTCAGGTGATGTCCGTAATGATATCTATGTAACATTAGTTCAAGGAGATTTTGACAAAGGCAGTAAAACCACAGCAAAGAATGTAGAGGTTACAGTATCCGTTTATGACGAAGATGGCAAAAAATTGGAGGTATGTTGGGTGCTGGTTTATTTCCTGTGCTAATTCTAAACCTTTTCCTTAGTGTATGGCTTATGACTGGTCAAAATAGGATGTGATCAGATATTGCCAAATAATTTGGTATTTGTAAAGCATTAATGTACACCATCAGAAAAGAGTTTTGCATTTCCTGACTCCATTATTTAATGACCTGGTTCACTGTACACGGCAATTCTATGGCATTGCAAGACTGTGAAAATATATGGACTCCTGGATAGGAGCTTGCAGCTGCTTTGCTTCACCCCAGTCCCCTTTGGCTTAACATGTTTTCTGGATCAAGACTGGTTAAGCTCTCTCCACACTAACAGTGTACTGTTGCCAAAGTTTTTTCTTGGCTGCAGCTTGTGGCTAGTAAGGAGGGAGCCTAACCATGGTTGCAAGCTCCTCTTCAGGTAGGAGACATCACGTTTATAAGCGTTTCACTAATCCATAGTTTGGCTTCCTGTGCTGTGCGAACAGGAACGGCATGTGTGAACTTGGAACAGCATGTCATATGTTTTATTTCAGATAGTACTTCCAGTTCTATCAAGAGCCGCTTTTTTTTTCTAGACTTTAATACAGACCTCCCTCAGGAACTTTATGGAGCGGACAGCTAGATAACAAGCCGGGAATACTCGCTGGGTTCTGTGGAAAACAAGATAGAATCATGGGTGGTCATATTCAGAGATTAGTCACTGATGATTATCTGTGTTCCTGTTTGGAGTTGCCTGCAGTTAAAGCAGGTGGTTAGCAGGAGAAGATTTGCTATGCTGCTGTGTTTTGTTCTGACGGCTCCATCTTTAGGGGACAGGAAGCCTCCACTCTGCCATTGCTAACAATCAACACCATAATGAAATGAAAACAGTAAGTTGCCACCCACACAGTGGCATCCTTGGTTTAGTGGAATATTTGACAATCTCCTACTGTTGTCAAATAGTAGACAGTGAATTGACAGTATTTGTCTGGTCAGTTGACCCATATACCAATCCTGATATTCCTGTATCTTCTGAGTGTGTCAGAATATGTAGGAAACAGTTGTCAGAATTAACAGCGGAATTTAAATTATTTGAATGGAAGATTTCTGTTTCAGATATGACAAAACCATTTTCTGCCTGTTGTTTCTCTGTCACCCTGCTGAGGCTGGTGACATGAATTTTCAACGTTTGTGTTTTCTTATTAAGTGTAACAATAGCATTTGTTTATACATGCAAGTAAAAATTATATAATGTGTACTATTTCCTTCTTTCTTTTTAAAAGAATGTCATTTTTCCTGGTGCTGGAGATGAAGCGCTTTCAGAATATAAGTCTGTGATATATTACCAAGTAAAACAACCTCGCTGGTTTGAAACTGTAAAGGTATGTCCAGTGTTAGGATTCCTAAAAAAAAAAAAAATGAGTAAGAGAGAATCCAGTTGATAGACTTGCTATATAGCTGTCAGACAAAAGAGGTATCTATGCCAGAGAATGTTTAAAGGTTGCTAAGAAACAACATAGATGAAGTCATTGACTGAATGTATTTATCTCCCGGTCTTCTGGTTAAGACAGCTTTGACAGAATTATTCCAACATCTGTCTTTCACCTCTTTTGAATTAGAAAACTGAACAGTAAAGCAAATGATTGCAATGTAAGATAAAAATGTATTACTGTAAACTGCACAAAAGCACTGTGGAATTACTGGGATTTCTCATACATTGTTAATGAAACTAGAATTGCAATAGCAGTTTACCACAGCAAATGTTAACTATTGTAAAAGCAATGCATATTAATAGTACTATAAACCCAAAGGTTTAAACCCAGTTTCAAAATTCAGGCCTGGGATCACATATCCCTCCTCCTCCTCCTCTTCCTCCAGCACAGCCTTAAGAAAACTTTTTCTTCAATTCTAGATTAATCACAGCTTGCTCTGTTGTTTTAGCTTCTGCCAACCTAACAGTTCAAAAGCATGCCAGTGCAAGTAAATAAATAGGTAACTCTGCGGTGGGAAGGTAAATGCCATTTCCATGCGCTCTGGCTTCCGTCACGGTGTTCCGTTTTGCCAGAAGCGGTTTAGTCATACTGGCCACATGACCTGGAAAGCTGTCTGTGGATAAACGCCGGCTCCCTCGGCCTGAAGCGAGATGAGCGCCACACCCCATAGTCGCTGAACTTAACTGTCCAGGGGTCCTTTACATTTACTATCTTTACTATGGATAGTAAAGTCAAACCACAGTTTATAAAGCTGGCTTATTTCAACTATTCAAAGATAAGATTAATAATTTCTTAGGGCTCAGCAGTTAATATGAAATGAAAATAGGAACTTTTGGTCTGCTTTTGTGCACAGTGGGAGGGGGAAACAATAGTCCAGAGTTCAGTTAGGCTTTTCTTGTAACACTAAACTATGGTTTAGCATCTTGTCTGAATGCAGCTACTTATGTATTTGCATGTGCATTTGATGAAGTTACAATCATAGGGCATCCTGTCAGATGGCTGTTGAGTTGGAAGAAATTTAGTATCTAGAGAACTATTTGATGGCTGGGGAAAATGTGAGCAGAACACATGGATTCTGGATACAGTGGAACCTTGGGTTGCAAACGTGATACGTGTGGGAGGCACGTTCGGAACCCGCACCATTTGCAACCTGCAGTGCTGCATCTGCACATGCGCGGGTCGCGATTAGGTGCTTCTGCGCATGCGCAAAGCGCGATTTAGTGTTTCTGCACATGCGCGAGTGCCGAAACCCGGAAGTAACCTGTTCTGGTACTTCCGGGTTCGGCGCAGTGCACAACCCGAAATCACATAACCTGAAGCGTCTCTAACCTGAGGTACCACTGTATAAAGAATTGAAAGAATGTCTGAATTCTCTTAACAAAAGCCGGAGGTCCAGGGGCTTGACAGCAGTAGGTTTCCATGGGAATCTTTTATGGCAGTAAGATTTGTGCTCAGTGCCGTGGAAGGAATGAAGGAAAAAGTAATCGAAATGGTGAAGCAGAGTTAGAATATAAGCAGCCAAGTTTTGGCATGGAAGTGAAGGAATGTATGTGTAGCACTAGAAAAGCAGAATGTAGGTAGTCAAGGCAACAGGCTTGTCATAGGAAACTGCCTTTTATCAAGTCAGACAATTTGTTCATCTAACTCTGCATTATCTACCCTGACCGGCAGCAGATCTCCAAGATCATAGACAAAGAACCTTCTGCGTTCAAAGCGTGTGCTCTGCTACTGCTTTGTGGCAGCTCCAAAGCTTTAGCTGTAGGTGTTAATCCCTATGGGGAGGTAGATGTGGCACATGATAGTGGGAAAATGTCCTTGATGGCATTGAAGAGGGACTGATACTAAATAGTAGTGCAAATTAACCTTTGGCAACGCCCAGAAGCTGCCTTAACTTCACTTCCTGCACAGTGGGTTCCCCTCCACCGACTTTCTCTGTATTTTAAAAGGAATATCTAACATCTACAGATACTGCTTTTGAGGCAACACAGGCACAAACTAAGGGATTTAAACCTCTTTCCCCATCTTGGAAGTACATCTAAGGTTGGATGATCTGATTTTTCTAGTGAATAAAATCTTAGTTAGGTGGCAAAAATGGTGCATTAGAAAAAAATTATAATATGAAAGAGTGAGGGTGGTGACGTGTGCTAAACAAATGCAATCTTATATGGAAACAAATATCTGCATAGGGTTATTTATATTTACATGAAGTGTTCTGACATTTGGGCAGGGGATAGTATATTATTATGAAATAGGGGTGTGATAAATGAAGAGAAAACAGGTGAATAGGAAGGGCAAATGTTGGTGAGACAAAGGTTAAATTGAATTGACAGTTCTGCTACATATGGACAGCAACAAAACTGAGCTGCTGGATCTAAGAGTGCCTATATGGATTGATGGAACAGGTGTGATGTAAATGTCAAGGTAGACAAGGTGAACATAGCTCCCGAAATTGAGGCGTGTCAAAACACTAGAATCTGTCTGGCCTGCTTGTGACTGCTGTAAAGTTCTGCAGCAAATGATAGCACTCATTCCTTATTGGTTTGTAGAGCTGAAAGCTGACAGTGTGAGGTATTATTTTATTTCCCCCTCTGGTATTATCAGGCTTTAAGGCATGGAAGGAAGGCCTGCTCCATATCCCTGAGTTATACTTCTGGGTACAGTATCAAAACAATATAGAATTACATCTCAGGCTGCTTTAAGCCATCCAGTGCTCTGATCTGGAGGAAAGGCAAGATGGAACAAAGTATATTTGTTTTGGTATTATAGCTCAAACAAGTGGTCTTAGTTTAATATATTTTTCAAGGTGGGCATTCAGAAATGATTTCACAGCTTGTTTTCTTAGCGCTGTTGTGCTTGAATCATGAGTATGTTGTTATCAAGGAGGCTCACCTATATCCAGACCTTTTAACTGATGTCCCAGACTGAGTTAGAACATAGTTAAGCTGATTCATTTTAACTGACTTTTCCAGACTCTACATTGCATTGTGGAACAAAGTTATGTGTTTATTTTGTTAAATGAAAATCCACACTATTTCCATTTTTAACAAAACCATGCTCAAGGCAGCTTATAACAACAGCAACAACATTAAACTGAGAAGAATTAAAAACCAGCAACAGGAAACTCTAAAACAAGATCCATTAAAAGCACCCAGAAAAATCAACTAAAGTGTTAGAACCACTGTCAGGGGCTCAGGGGCTGAGCCAAAGGGGAAAGAGGAGTTGGAGAGCGAAGGGGAGGAATCTGAGGGGAGCTTAGGAGGGTATGACAGTGACCCGAGAGATTCCATGAGTCTCTCCAGCGAATCAGAAGATTCTCAGAAAGAGGCGCCCAGGGTCAGGGCAAGGGGGGCCAGCGGTGAGTCCCCAAGCGGCAGCTGGAGATCAGGGCCAGCTTCCCTGCCAGAGTGTAGCGGGGGGGAAGAAACCCACAGATCAGAACCGGCGTCCACTCTAGCAGGGAGAGAGAGAGAGCCAGAGCTGACCACGCCTCCGTCGGAGAGTGGAGGGGCGGAGCAGAGGTCAGTTCCAGCCAGCCCCTCCGAAGGAGGAAGCAGTGACAGGAGCAGTGTAGCCGTTAGGAGGAAAGTGGCCGGCTGGGCGCGCGCGCCAAGTTCAAATGTGCAGGCGCGCGGGTCAGCAGAAAATCCGGATTGGGAGCCAGGTCCCAAAGCCCGCCGGAGACAGGGGGAGGAGTCAGAGGAATACGCCTCCGAAGAGTCCAGGAGGAGTGGAGCCCCAGGGGGCAGGAGGACCCAGAGGAGAAAAGAGCAGAGGAAGAGGTGGAGCAAAGCTCGGGTGTTAAACTGGTGTAGGGGAGGGGAAGAGTCAGACGGAGCTTCGACGGTCTAGAGTTACAGACGTAGGGCTGCGCGCCACGGATGTAAAACCAACAATGAACTTCAATAAAGACTTCTGTATATAAAGAGACACTGGCGTTGGTCCTTTGTGAGCTGGGACCTGAGGCACCCCTGACAACCACTAAAATAGAAGCTGAAAGGAGCAAACACGATTTTACCTTGTGCCTATATGCTGTATGGGGAGATCCCAAGTGGGCTGAGTCCAAAGTCAAAGTTAGGTAAAGGTAAAGGTACCCCTGCCCGTACGGGCCAGTCTTGACAGACTCTAGGGTTGTGCGCCCATCTCACTCAAGAGGCCGGGGGCCAGCGCTGTCCGGAGACACTTCCGGGTCACGTGGCCAGCGTGACATCGCTGCTCTGGCGAGCCAGAGCCGCACACGGAAACGCTGTTTACCTTCCCGCTAGTAAGCGGTCCCTATTTATCTACTTGCACCCGGGAGTGCTTTCGAACTGCTAGGTTGGCAGGCGCTGGGACCGAACAACGGGAGCGCACCCTGCCGCGGGGATTCGAACCGCCAACCTTTCGATCGGCAAGCCCTAGGCGCTGAGGCTTTTACCCACAGCGCCACCCGCGTCCCAGTTATACCTCAGTAAAAAGTTAATAGATGGTCTTGGTCAGTTTTCCCCTATATTCCATAAAAGTACTGGTGGTATAAGGGACGTGGGTGGCGCTGTGGTCTAAACCACAGAGCCTAGGGCTTGCCGATCAGAAGGTCGGTGGTTCAAATCCCCGCTACGGGGTGAGCTCCCGTTGCCCGGTCCCTGCTCCTGCCAACCTAGCAGTTTGAAAGCATGTCAAGTGCAAGTAGATAAATAGGTACCACTCTGGCGGGAAGGTAAATGGTATTTCCATGCGCTGCTCTGGTTTGCCAGAAGTGGCTTAGTCATGCTAGCCGCATGACCCGGAAACTGTCTGCGGACAAACACCAGCTCCCTTGGCCTAAAGAGCGAGATGAGTGCCGCAACCCCAGAGTCGTCCACAACTGGACCTAACAGTCAGGGGTACCTTTACCTTTACCTTGTGGTATACAGGACAGGTTGCTTCTTTAAAGTTATGAAAAATCACATTTTATGCTCTGTAAATAATAATGCATTGAATAAGATTGATGCTGTTTTTTCTGTTTACTATTACAGTTTCTAAAACTGCAATAAGTATTTAAAAAACATACTTGAAAAAAACTCTTTTGAAATAGCTGCATAGCTATTTACATGCCTTCTTCATTGCATCAGATTTGCGGCAAGTGGAGAATGCCTGCAGGCAAGGATGCAGAATTTTTTTTATAACTTAGAATCCATCTCTTCCAAGTTATAAAAACTTCTCTGTCTTTTCAACTGCATGTTTCTTTCTTGATTAGGCAGGCACTTTAATTACAATCTTGTCTTGCTTTTTGTTTTTATAAGCTTTGTTGCCCGCCACCTTGATATTTTATGAGAGTTGGTAGCGTATATATATTTTTACAAATAAATGGATGTGTACATTTTCTTTTGTGAAGGTTGCAATTCCCATTGAAGATGTAAACCGCAGTCACTTAAGGTTTACCTTTCGGCACAGGTCATCACAGGACTGTGAGTACTTCTCCCCTGCTCATTTTACTTGTAGTGTCTGTGTTTACTTTAAGGAAGTCTCTGTTTAATTTTTATTAATGATTTGGAGTCCTTTTTCTTTCTGAATTTGGGCCCTTTCCCTCTGACCTCACTTTAGCTGACTTTTGCTATACCTTCCTCCGCTTTGCATTTTCACAAGTGAGTAAATTGTCAACAGTGGGTGCTGGCAGGTAAGTAAGGATATTTTTATGGGGAAAATAAACTAGCTTGCTTGCATTTGTGTGATCCTCATTGGTCGTGAAGTTCAGTTGTGAGGAATGCTTGCTAGTAACTTATTTGTTAGCCAAGTGCCGACTCTATCAGGCTTATGATGATGTTCTGATTAAAGTTTGATATATTTTACATTCCCTGTATCTGGCTTGTGTGGACTTTTGATTTCTCACAATTTATAAGGGAAAAAAAGAGCATGGCTTGTGTGCTTGAGTTAGACTGGCTCTCTTAACTAATGTGCTTGTATTTTCTGAAGAGTTGCAGTTTGAATTTTCATTACACCATCAGCATAAGAATCAAAGCTTTAATCATGTAACCTTCACTTGAATGTATTTAAGAACTTGTAATATTTGACACCTACTCCATAATGGATAATGCTTGTGTAATTAAAAGCTGATATTTTGATATAAAAATTAGTCATAAGAATGAAAGTAGTGCTTCCTTTAATAGAATATTTAACAGTTTCACTAATGAAAAACAATATGCGGCAAATTACTGTCATATTTATGAGACTGAACTACAAATTGATTCAGTAGGAAGCAGTCACATTACGTTGCAGCAGTTCATGGGTGGCCAGACCTATTGAGCTTTGGATTATTGCATTCATTATGGGTTAAGACTCAGGACTGCCACAGCGCTTTTTCATATATATTTTGGACTGCCATAGGGTTGATGAGTGTTGCCCTTCTGTCTCTATTTCTCACCTGCTTGCCCTGTCACTTTGCTTCCTTGAACTCACACCAGCGGGTTCTTTTATTATTAATGAGAGAAAATGGAAGTAGCTGATTATAGGCTCATTGGGTTCAGCTGTTGACCCAAAAGGAAACATGAACTTTCTACTGCTGTGTAGATTATATTTCGGGATTTCCTTACATTATTATAAAGATAGAGTGTTTTAAGGGGTTGTGGGGAAAGGTCCTGAAATCACAGCCCTCCCCCAAAGTGCTTTCTTTCTTAAGAAATTGAGGAAGATAGGCTTTAAGAACAGACATCATCATCATCATCATCATCATCATCATCATCATCATCATTATTATTTATTAAATTTGTATACTGCCCTTCATCTGAAGATCACAAGGTGGTCACAACATAAAAATAAAAAATGAGAATACAAAATACATAATAAACAAAAATAGAAACAAACCAATAGCGCCCCCCCCCCCCCAGAAACACATTTAAAAGGCCATAGAATATTAATCAGTCCGAGGCCTGATTGAAGAGAAATCTTTTTGCCTGGTGCTTAAAGACATACAGTGAAGGCACCAGGCGAGTTTCCTCAGGAAAAGCATTCCACAAATGGGAAGCCACCCTCAGGACCTCTCATGGAGGAGGCACACAAAGAAGGGCCCCACATTATGATTGCAGGGTCCAGGTTGGTTAAATTGGGTGTAGCACTTGAATTTCATTCTGCATAACAAGTTGAGATAGTCCGGAATAAATAATACTGTTTGCAGTTAGTTAAACACTATCACGGAAACTTCCTTTAAGGAGTAAAGAACTAGTATCTTAGAAAGTATTTCTAACCTGGTTATAATAATTCTTTTTCGCAGCACGTTTTCTTCATGTGTACATTCTTGAATAATCTTTCTCATGAGCGTATGAAGCCGCCTGAAGATTAATAGCACACTGTAGCCCAGACTTCCTAAAGTAATGCTTTCCACATGTTTCGGATCACAATTCCCATCATTCCAGACTATTGGCTATATTGTCTGGAGTTGTAGTTCAAAATATCCAAAGAGCACCAGGTTTGGAAAAACTGCTCTATCCCTTATGTCTTGTGCCACGTAGTGTATGGGTAGCCAACATGGTGTCCTACAGAGGTTTAGGAGTACAACTTCCATTATCTCCAATCATTAGGCATGCTAATGGGATTTACAGATGACAACATCTGACTGACACATGTTGGCTACCCTTGTGCTACTGTATAGTCTTATAATGGACCCAGGGCCAGAATACCACATAGCAAGAGAGAGCAAATTTAAGGGTGTGCAAAGGGCCCAAAGGCCCTGCCTGTATTTTGGAATTTTGGAGATTGAGGAGGAGGCATAAAGGAGCATGAGCTCATTATTCTACCTGACTCCTTTTGTTCCATTAATCAGGGATTTGGTAAATAGCTTGTGTAGCTGGTCTTCTAGGCGTTTGAATGTGGATGCCTTGCTGGGAAATGTGGATAACTTCTCATGAGCTGCCTTATGTGGAGTGGCACATCTGGGTCACTGTTACGTATACATCTCATTGCAATCTGGCGCATAGTGCTGGGGGTTGAGTTTAATATTGGAGCCATTTTTAACAGAAGACTTTTATACATTGCATTCTGTGAGTGCAAACAGGCAAGTGGATATACCCCGTATTTCTAAATTTCCAGTATATTCTGAACACAGACAGCCTTATTTGACATAAGGTTATTTACTAGACTTCATGTGTGGCATTAGAACAACCTGTGTCTGCATTCTTGAATGTCTTCATCTGTAGTCATTATCATTGATTTACAATATGTTTCTGTACTTAAACAGCCAAAGATAAATCTGAGAAAATATTTGCCCTGGCGTTTGTTAAATTGATGAGATATGATGGAACAACACTACGGGATGGAGAGCATGATCTTATAGTGTACAAGGTATTATTCTCACCATATGCTGCAGTACTTTGAGAATACAAATATTTAAGGAATAGTTATTTTGTACAGTGTGATGTAGAAGTATAGCTTTTGCCTATATTCAGATGTTATTCCCTTAGTAACGGAAAAATAATGTAGGTTATAAGGAAGAAGAGTGAAACTTCACTTTTGTACAGCTGCTTAAGAAAAAATTAAAACAACTTACTGAGCCCACTATGCTTTCTTAGTTTAGAGCTTAGTTTGGAGCTTTTCTAATGGATAATGTGAAACATTTTCCTTTTTTGTTCATCCTTCCCTCTAGGTAGGTAACTTGGAATATTGGTGGGTTTAACAGGTGTTGAAAAGCCATTAATTTTGCTGTGTGACATGTTTTTGATCTACTCTTTGAAAGCTTTGAGGGGGAAAGTGTCTTCAAGTTGTAGTCTCATTTAAAATGAAATAAGCTGTGATTAAATGCAGAATAAAAAATGTTTTCAGCAGCTATACTTAATGTTTGCATTTTATTTGGGAATAATGTTGCAGGCAGAAGCAAAGAAGCTAGAAGATTTTTCGACTTATTTAAGCTTGCCCTCTACTAAAATAGAATTGGAGGAAAAAGGTCACTCAACGGCTGGCAAGGGCATGCAAAATCTTGGAAGCTGCACCATCAGTAAAGATTCCTTTCAGATTTCTACTCTAGTTTGTTCAACGAAGCTAACTCAAAATGGTGAGGAAGATTATCACATCCTAGAATAAAAACAACCGCCTTGCATTTGTAAAGAATAATAATATAGGCAGCTGTTTGTTGAAGTTGAGTCTCCCTTATGATACTCCTGGGTTGGGAAACATATTTTGGTCATGGACCTTATATTTAAAAAATCTGGATTTCTTGCAAAAGTTGGGTGACTGACCTTCTGTAAAGTCTTATCAGTTGCATTGTATTTATCTTAATGATGTGCACACTCTTGGAAATAATAAATGAAAATGGCAGAAGAAAGACAATGTTTAGGAGAAACTTGAGTAATATTCAACTTTCCTAGATATATTTGAACTTCTGTTGGTAAGGGCCTATGTATGACAGTATTATTATTATTATTATTATTATTATTATTATTATTATTATTAGACTTCTGATTTTGTTTTATCCAAGAAGAAGAGTATAGAGGGGATCAGTGGTAATCCATTACTTCAAAATATTTCAAAATCTGATGTGTTTTAGGAGGGCATGCTTATTATAAATTTATTTTATTCATAGCAATTAATCTTATTAACTTACTTTACTTTTAGACTGCCTTTCAGCCAGATGACAAGAGTTAAACAAAATAAAAATGACACAAGTTAAACCGATATAAAAATAGATTTGGGGAAAAACACAGTTCAGCAGCAAGCATAAAACATGCTTATAATCCACCTCCATATGTATGAAAAGATACACTGATGTAAAAAAAAAAGAAATATGAACACTGAGGGGAAATAGGTGAGAGGGAGTTCTACAAATGGAAATCCGCTACAGAGAAGTCCCTAATCTGAGTCACTTTGTACAACAGGCCATACTGGTTGACAGATCATAAGAGAAGCTGCCTGCAGATCACACTTTAAATTGGGCACAGTAGCAAGTAGACACCCAGAACAGCTCCTGGGAAGTTGGTGTTCTATGATGTTTTTTCACTGTGCTGTTCAAAACTCCCGTGGCAAGAAGAGCCCCATGTAGAACACATTATGGTACTCTAACCAGGGTATTGGCCACTGTGGTCAGGCTATGCCGGCCTAGGAAAGACCATAGTTGGTGAACCATGCATAGCTAAAAGTAGGTATTCCTAGCCATGGAAGCCACTTGAGCCTTGAGTGACAAAGCTGAATTCAGGAGTAACTGGTCCTTCAGGGGGAATGCAAGACCCTACAGGTAGTTTTCTGAAATTCCCTGACATGAGAACCCATCAACAACACATCTGCCTTGTTGGAATTCAACATGGATGTGTTATTTAAGCATGCTTTTCAGCCACAGATTCCCACAACTTGGTTCACAAATTGCAAATTGAAATCGCACAAACAGTTTGAACTGAAACACCAAAGATAAAATGGTACTCTGTTTAATCTTGTTTATTCTTTGTACGATTTCACTTGCATCCTCAAGGAAAGGACTTGGTTTAGTGGCGCTTAATAGATACCTCTCTTTCCCATTCCCACTTTGTACAAACACCCTGTGGTTATAATAGGTACCCAGACAAGGAGGAGAACTGAATGAGGATTATGTGGGGGCATGTTCATGGACCCATCATTCTGCATTTCTCTGAGAAACAGCTTTGCTGAGTCCCATGTTAATTGCTCTGCATGTGGATGATGTGCCTGTTCTAGAATAATTATTCCCATAAATGTTTTTTTAATCACATTTATTATTTTGTTATCTCCTTCCCCCCTTTTTTCCTTTTAGATGTTCACTGGGACCTTTGTTAGAAGCAATACTCTTGCTTCAGGATATGATTATGAATTTAGGAAAAGGAATAAAGAAGTGCTCCCAACAGCTTGTAATGCAGGCGTTGGAGTAGATAGGGAACTGCTGTTCAGGAAAGCAAATAAGAACCTTTGATGACCAGCTTCTAGATAAACAGTTCTGTTAAAAAATGTATTAGAAAATTAAGGAATGAATATAGGTGGTGTTACTGTTGAGCTAGGTTGAAGAAATGCACAGGTAATGATATCTGGACACTGGATAAATTGTTATTCTTGGTGAGATGGAAATCTGACATCTGACTGCCATTTTTGGCAACTGCCTCATGTTTTTTTTGGATCTGATTGACATATGTGACATTTAAGGAAAAGCTTTTGTTATTTTGCAGTGTTATTTTGCAGTGTTCAGCTCCACAACGATTTTCATGCATTGTTGAGGCAATGGTAATTCTTAAAGCATTTTCAATATTTAAGCAAATGCTTACATTTGTAATTCATGTGTTAAAGCTGACAATAAGTCTGTGTTGATGCTGCCTTTATTGGTAGACAAAACCATAATTGACTTTGGAGAGTAATTTCTTCATTTTTGAAGTTCTCCTGTATTCTTTCTGTCAAGTTTATTCAGTATGTTAAATGAGGTTTTATGGTTACTTTTAGCATCTTTGGAATTGAGCTGTTATACATTCCATATGTCAGTTGATCTGGATGTATGTTCGCACTGGATTGGATACTGCATAAGTGCTGAGTCCTAAGCACATTTTTGCAGACACATTTTTGTATATATTCAGCTAATTGTGGTAGGATCTTGGGAAGCTCAACATGTTGATTTTGTTTTTATATGGCAATGGTCTAAAAAGTTTATTTTTCAACCTAATGTTTCTCTTCCTAATTAATTTTAAAAGTCAAATGTTTCAGGGCATCCCATGCCAATTAGTAGAAAGCCTCCCTAATATTTCATTTGCAGCCCCTATGCTTTCTTCATCCTGGCAGAACAACAAAAATCAAAGACTCATCCTATCTTTTCATGCCATAAAGGAGTGTACTGACTTTAAAATAGAGGTTCATGGGGCAGCATTGTATTTTAAATGTGGATCATAATCCATTGTTCTACCAGTTGACATGCAATCCTTTCAGACATTACCAGTATGTTTAGAACTGTGTAGCTGGATTCATAACATTACAGACACTGCCCTTCCCTGACATAATCCTAATACTGCATTAGTGATGTTTGAATGATAGGATCATGTTTGTTGGGTAAATCATGGTAAAAGTCCATATGTTTACCACCATCTCTTGAGATGCCTATTTTGGGGAGTAGAAACCTATAGCCCTCCAGACGTTGGCTGAAATTCCTATAATCCCTCACCTGGGAGCTGTTCAACATCTGGAAGGCCAAAGGCACCCCATTGCTGATTTATAAGGAAATTTCTCACACTGTCTACTTACTTGCCCTTCAGATTTTACCAGTGTGTTGTTGGACTATATACCATTTTGAAATACATGAAGGAAATAACAAGATTTAATGCTCCCTTCTACTCTGGAAGAGACAGAGTGGCATGCAATATTCTGTCCATGTAGTTAGCTTTCTTATTTATCACAAATTTTTTATCTTTATGTCTGTCCAAGTTACGCTGTGCAAATTTTCTGATTTTAAAAAGATTAGCAGTGTTAGATATAGAAGTCCTTTTGAGTTTAATAATACTCCCAGATAAAAAAGTGTATAGGATTGCAGCCTGAGTTGTTTATTTATTTATATATATACCACTTGGCTGTAAACACAACAAAAACACCTAAGTGGTTTACAATATAAAATAAAACATTAAAATTATCTGTAAAACGTATTAAAAATAAAAAAGATTAAGAACTACGCTAGCTAAAAGGAAACAAAATGCATTCTACTTCTGTATGTCTGGTTAGGCTTGCCGAAACAAATATGTTTTAAGCAGATGCTGAAAAGAATATAGTAAGGGTGTCTGCCTGGTGTCAAGAGGCAGGGAGTTTCAAAGTTTATGTGCTGCCACACTAAAATATTGTTTTCTTGCAGTTGTTTCCATCTCTGCATTGCATTCTATTGGCATTAGAGCTAACAGATTTGCCTTTTTCTGGTTGTTTCTGTGTTGTTTACTCTTAGTGGACTTGCTGGGGCTGCTGAAGTGGCGATCGAACACAAACCTTCTGCAACAGAATCTGAGACAACTGATGAAGGTTGATGGAGGTGAAGTGGTTAAGGTAACAAATCCATTTTCCAGCAGCTGTTTGGCTGATATATTGACTTGAAAGCATATTTAACTCTTGTTTCTATATCTAATATAGCTACCGTCGTGCAGTATTACTTTTAAATGTATACATTTTTTTTACATATATGATAATAGGGTGATTCTGTAAAAGTGCTTTATGGTTTTTACTAAGTGAAACAACCTGCTCATTATTTGTTGATAAAATTGATTATTTACCTCCACTTGATATTGAAGAGGAAAAATGCCTTTCAGAGAATGTTCTTGGAAGTTTTAAGTCTGGCTCATGCTGATAGGTAACAGAAATTGTGCATTGATTTATTGCGCACACCAACTCAGATAAAACTTAATTGCATGTAGTGATGCATAGGGTTTTTGCCAAGGTTTGGTCAAGCTGTTGATAACTTACCATAGTAAAATAACATGAGAGAGCAGTGTTTGGGCAGATTAGATAGGCATGGGTATGCATATGCATATGTACAGTATCTTTTATACTGGCAAAGCCCACACAAGAAATTAATAACAGCAAGAAACATCCCCCAACAAACCCCCGTAAACAATACTCAAGCCCCACTTAGCATGGTCAGGGATGTCGGATGTGTAATCTCACTACTTCTGGAAGACACCAGGTTGGTTACCCCAGTTTTATACTATTATATAGTATATAATTATATACTATTATATAGTATTTTATACTATTACATAGTATTTTGTATACCTGTATTTTGTTAAAATAGCAATTTTAATATTTCTTTGCAGTTTCTCCAAGACACACTAGATGCGCTCTTCAACATAATGATGGAGAATTCTGAGAGTGAAACATTTGACACTCTGGTGTTTGATGCCTTGGTAATTTATAGATTTTCATTTAATTTATTCATGTTATTATCCCCTGGAAATAGCAGAGCAGCTAATAAAGAGCTTCACATGGTTTCCATGTAGGGCCTTTTCATTTTGGCAGCTGCTCAGCCTTTGGGTGACCAATGATGTTTTTGGCTCGTAAAAATAACTTTTGGGTATTTATACTGCTATTTCCCCAAAGTGATTGGAAATCTATCTTTAAATGAATTTTGATGGACTAATTAAATAATTGTAATTTCATATCTAGAACTGGAAGAGAACTGAGTTTGGATGACTGAGTAAAATACATACCGTAAAAGAGCACAATTTTTGTTTCAATGTAGCTGTATATTGTGTTTTTCCCATTTTTGTGAAACAAAAACGACCATTTCAGTCTATGAAGCCCCATGTACTTCACAGGGACCAACTTGTTTCTCTTCCCATTTGTTTTCTGACATACCGTATTGTAAAAACAGAATTTTTGCTTAAATAAAAAAAATAAGTTCCTCTTAATAGGGCAAGATATCAATTCCTGGTGGATGGGGTTTATCAGCGCTGTGGTGCTGGGATAAAGAAGGAGTTTAACCTTATCTAACATTTCACACATCATTTGCCAGTGGGTCTTCATAATCTTAGCTAGTTTGGCCCTCAGTTTTTACCTCTTGATTTGAGAACTACTATGATACATTCGGATGTTACATAAGAGGCAAGCTGATGCTTGAGCTCATAATATATTGTGCTAGTATAGCTGTTAAATCTGAAGGTGTTGTAGGATTCTGTGATAGTATGGAGCAGAAGGTAATACAAGGGAACGAATTTTGAGGATGTACGGTCCAATGTGATGACAAAGATAAATTGGCCGTGTACAAAATGGCCGTATGTGAACAGCCCCTCAATCTAGAGGTGAAATCAAAGCAGGAACATTGTAGATAGAGGTAGCTTATTTTTTTCTCAGATAAAGGAATCTTGTAAGTAGAAAGGGTAGGGGGAGGTGTTCTTTTCAGATTTCACTTCAGAGCAGGAGTGCAAGATTAGCAAAGGTTCAAAAGAGAGCTCCTGGATACATTAAGGTTATATTGC
The DNA here is from genome assembly GCF_964188315.1 of Podarcis muralis. Classification (NCBI taxonomy): domain Eukaryota; kingdom Metazoa; phylum Chordata; class Lepidosauria; order Squamata; family Lacertidae; genus Podarcis; species Podarcis muralis. The sequence goes on from NC_135660.1 coordinate 57,238,924, forward strand.
AAAAACAACAACCCAAGAACAACAAAAAGGCAGTAAGAATATTTGTTGTCATTATTTTCCTTTTTATATGTCAGAATTCTCACTGTTATCAACACAGGAAAGTCACACCCTTTGGCATGCACACCAAATTAAATAATTTCATTTAATTGTTAATAACAGGTGGCGGTGTGTCACGCTAGTGACCTGGCAGGGAATGTTACATGCTCCTAAAGCATATTTCTATGTGATCTGGAGTACAGGTAGCTGCTCTCCTGAAATACCACCCCAACAAGAAAACATTTTCCCATTTTGTTCCTAACAAAAGTATATATCCATTAATTGCAAGAAGCTGGAAGTCTTTCATCCTGACAGGAATCCCTGCAACGTCAGCCTCACTTGGCCACCACCACAAGTACCTGTGTCTTACACACACACAGAGAGCATTTCTCCACACAGAGAAATGGTTTTGGTTTTGGTTTTAGTACAAGAGAGATCTATTTGAATATCTCACAGAAAATGTTCTTTTAAAAAGGCATTTCTATTATTTTCTTTTATTCCCCAGGTAATATTGGGTGTCACATGCTAGTGTGTCACGCCGATGTAGGGAACTTATTTTATTTTATTTTTATTTTTTTTAAATTAAATTTTTATTAAAATTTTAACGAACATCATAACAAAAAACAGAAAAAAGAAAAACAAAAAAAGAAGAAAGAACATAACATAGAAATACAAAAAATAAAACACATATAAGCTCAATTGTTACTTTCTTTAGGCTTACTTTCGCGACTTCCTCATACCTTCCCTTTCTGTATTCTAATTTCATATTCAATTTTCAGCAAATCCTTTCCCTATTCTTAAAGTAATTTCAATATCAGTTATTTTCTTCCAGTTATCCCTTGCTGCTTTTAACCCCTTAATATCCAATCCAACATTTTTCTAAACTTCAATTATCTTACAATATTTTTTAAGATACTCTTTAAACTTTTTCCAATCTTCCTGCGCCGTATCTTTTCCCTGGTCACGGATTCTGCTCGTCATTTCAGCCAGTCCCATATAATCAATCACCTTCAGTTGCCATTCTTCCACGGTGGGTAGTTCTTGCGTCTTCCAGTGCTTTGCGATGAGTATTCTTGCTGCTGTTGTAGCATACATAAAAAATGTTCTGTCTTTCTTTAACACCAATTGGCCGACAATGCCCAGGAGGAAGGCCTCTGGTTTCTTAGAGAAGGTGTACCTAAGTACTTTCTTCATTTCATTATAGATCATTTCCCAGAAGGCCTTGATCTTTGGGCACGTCCACCAAAGGTGAAAGAATGTTCCTTCAATTTCTTTACATTTCCAACATTTGTTGTCGGGCAAATGGTAAATTTTTGCGAGCTTGACTGGGGTCATGTACCATCTGTATATCATTTTCATAATATTCTCTCTTAAGGCATTACACGCCGTAAATTTCATACCTGTGGTCCACAACCTTTCCCAGTCAGCAAACAAAATATTATGACCAATGTCCTGTGCCCACTTAATCATTGCAGACTTAACCATTTCATCTTGTGTGTTCCATTCCAACAGCAAACTATACATTCTTGACAAATTCTTAGTACTGGGTTCTAACAATTCAGTTTCTAGCTTTGATTTCCCCACCTGGAAGCCAATTTTTCTATCTGTTTTAAACACTTCCATTATTTGATGATAATGAAGCCAATCTCTCACTTTCCCTTCTAATTTTTCAAAGCTTTGCAGTTTCCATCTGTCCCCTTCTTGTTCCAGAATTTCTCCATATCTTGGCCATTTAGCCTCCATATTAGATTTTTTAATGGCCTTGGACTCCATTGGTGACAGCCACCTTGGAGTTTTACTTTCCAACAGATCTTTATATCTAATCCAGACATTATATAATGCTTTCCTGACAATATGGTTTTTGAACCCTTTATGCGCTTTAACCTTGTCGTACCAAAGATATGCATGCCACCCAAACATATTGTTATACCCTTCCAAATCCAAAATGTCAGTGTTCTCAAGAAGCAGCCATTCTTTCAACCAGCAGAAAGCTGCTGATTCATAGTAAAGTTTTAAGTCCGGCAGGGCAAACCCCCCTCTATCTTTTGCATCAGTTAAAATCTTAAATTTTATTCTGGGCTTTTTGCCCTGCCAGATAAATTTAGATATGTCTTTCTGCCACTTCTTGAAACAGTCCATCTTGTCCAATATTTGCAAAGTTTGAAACAAAAACAACATTCTAGGCAACACATTCATCTTAATAACTGCTATTCGGCCCAACAAGGAAAGCTTCATGTTTGACCAAATTTCTAGATCTCTTTTGACTTCACTCCAACATTTCTCATAATTATCTTTAAATAAATTCAAATTTTTTGAAGTCATATTAACACCCAGGTATTTCACTTTCTTAACCACCGTTAACCCCGTCTCATTCTGAAACCTTTCTTTTTCCACTGATGTTAGGTTTTCCCCCAATACTTTCGTTTTTAATTTGTTCAGCTTAAATCCTGCGACCTGACCAAAATCTTGAATTAATTCTAAAACTTTCTTTGTACTAGATTCAGGCTCTTGCAAAGTAAGTACCAGGTCATCTGCAAATGCTTTCAGTTTATAGTGTTTCGCTCCGACCTGTACACCTTTAACCAACTGGTCCTTCCTAATCATATTTAACAGCACCTCCAGGACCGATATAAAAAGCAATGGAGAGATTGGGCACCCCTGACGTGTCCCTTTTTCTATCTTTAGTTCATCTGTAACCACGTTATTTACAATAAGTTTTGCTTTTTGTTCTGAATATATCGCACCTATACCATTTTCAAACCCTTTGCCTACCCCCATTCCCCGAAGGTTCTTCATCATAAAATTCCAAGAAATATTGTCGAAGGCTTTCTCGGCATCCACAAATATCAAGACTGCTTTAGTGTTAATGTTCACTTCTAGCATTTCCAAAATGTCTATTATATTCCTTACATTGTCTGATAAATGTCTTTTCGGTAGAAAGCCTGCCTGATCTCTATGGATCTCCTCCATCAACACTGTTTTCAACCTTTTTGCTAAAATGTCAGCAAAAATTTTGTAATCCACATTTAATAAGGAGATAGGGCGGTAGTTTTTAAGTTGGGTCTTTTCCGTCTCTATCTTCGGTATAAGGGTGATATATGCTTCTTTCCACGTGTCGGGTGCCTTTTTTCCCTCCAAAATCTCATTGCATACTTCCAACAAAGGCTGTAGTAACCCCTCCTTCAAAGTCTTATAGTATCTGGAAGTTAGTCCGTCCGGTCCTGGGGATTTGCCCAATGTCATGTAGGGAACTTAAACCGCCTTTGTATAGTATTCTGAATATAAAAAACTGCCCGCTGGGCACCTGGGAAATAATATGTACAATTTCCAGATCCCTGATAGTGGAAAAGTTTATGTCACTGTGTCCAAAGTTAGACTTTCTGAGCCAGAATGCCTTCATTTAAAGAGGTAAAAAATTAAAAGTGAATATCTAACGATGATAAAGCAAGCAAACCTAAACAATTCCGTAGAAAATTCAAAATATCCAGTTTCGGTTCATCAGCGGTGAAGAGGGCGAGGCCTCTTTTTAAAGCTACCTCTTCAGCATCTTAGTTCACCTTCTGAAGCCCTCTGTTTGGCTCAAGTGACAATTTTAAGTGCCTGCTCAAAATTGCACTCTGCCCTCCTCCTTTGAAATCGAATGTATGAAGATTAAATCCCCCTCACAAGTATACCTGGCACTTTGGAGGTCCCTTCTAACTATCTGTTTCCATTAAAAATGTAAACATTCAGAATACTATGTTTGCATGATAATGGAGTGTCTTTTCAAACTGAACAGGTATTTATCATTGGACTAATTGCTGACCGGAAGTTCCAGCATTTTAACCCTGTTTTAGAAACCTACATTAAGAAACATTTCAGCGCTACTTTGGCCTACACGTAAGCTTTTAATTCTTCTTCTTTTTTGACCAAGTAATATGTGTTGTAAGCTTCAGAATGTTTAAAAGCTACAATTGTGATGTCTGGTTATGTTAGCTTGGTGGAGTGTTTAGGCTTATCAGCTCTTGAAGTTCAAGGCTGGATACTTGCCATACATTTAAAGCATGTTACCCTCCCTTCTAAAGAATCATTGGACCTGTAGCTTGTTAAGGGTGCTAGGAATTATAGCTCTGTGGTGAGAAACTACAGTTTCCAGGATTCGTTTTTTGGGGATGGGCTTAAAATGTATGGTGTATCCCAGCCCAAATGATATCCCAGGGCTATTGGAGGAGATGTGCCATCTTACTCCTATGGTTACTTTCGGAGTGTAAAGATTGAGTTATGTATGTCAGGTCAATCTCGGTAATGGTTGGAGTTACCCATTTCCCCCCTTTCAGAGGCGTTAAAATGCAGTTCATATTTATAAATGGGAATTAGTTGGAGTAAAATGAGATTATAATTGTGGCAATATTAAAAACTGGTATCACAACACTTTTCTCACACACTTTTCTTTCCCTGAATGTCCACCAAAACCTGAGCTGTAGCATTTCTGATTCTATATTTGGGGTCAGCAGTTTATAGTCTGGAGTTATTGAACAGTTAAAAGTAATAGATACAATAAATTAAAATAACCAATTTTTAAGAATGTTAACTGTCACAAGCTCTTGTGACAGGAAAGGGCTATTCGTTTAATGCACACACAACTTGTGTAACATTCTGTAGTGTTCATTTTTCACTTAAATTACATCAGTTAATGCTTGTCCTGAATGGTGCCAATAATGTTGAGACTTATGTGTGTTTATGTAGCTTTAATCTAATATTACTGCGTTGAATGATTAGTTGTGAGGGAAATGCCCACAAATAAAACAAGCCTGTTCATTGAATGATAGATAGATAGATAGATAGATAGATAGATAGATAGATAGATAGATGATAGATAGATGATAGATAGATGGATGATAGATAGATAGATGATAGATAGATAGATAGATAGATGATAGATAGATAGATAGATACATAGATAGATAAATAGCACACATATGACTGATTGCAATACCTGCTTAATTTTTATCACTGAGGGATATCCAGTTGTGGCATCCCTTTTGCACAATAGATGTCCACTTGTGTAAAGGACTTATTATTTTTTCCTTGCAGTCCTGGATGCACCCCCAAAATCTGTGGGTTGTGGGAGTGGTGCTTTGGAGCAGATGGGGGAAGGGGTTCAGGAGGATGCAGGAAGTAAAGGAGATCTTTTATTTGCCTTGTGTAGCATTGGATTTTACTCATAGCTATTATTGGGAAAGAGCTATTTATTTTTTAAAATTTTATAACTAAACATATAAATCCATTAGGAATAATTGCTAGTTTGCATTTGGAAGATTTTGTCAGTATTAATTGCATCCTTATGGACGATACATACAGTGGAATCTGCTAACAGAATAGTGTTACCAATCAAATCTTAATTTTCGGTAATGCCATTGTAAATTAATTGACTTAGGATACCTGCAACACCTTTATTTATTGGGCAAAGGGCTGCAAAATGAATATTTATTTATTAAATTTTTATACTGCCCTTCAACCCATAGATCTTAAGGGTGGGTTCACAACGTAAAAATACAAGATAAAAAACCCCACAAAATCCACAATAAAAAATAAATGCAGTGAAAAGGGACTGTTTCAAATGCAGGCCCCACTAAAGAAGTCAAGCCCAGCAATCTTCATGGCTGCATTCTCAGGTCACACTAAGGGGGTCACCAGTGCAGTGCTCATGTGTGCAGTTGTGACCTTTGGGACTTCACCTGGTTTTCACAAAGGCTCTTGAGCCTTCCCTCCTTCATTGCTCCCTTCTTCATTAGGTGGTGAATGTGGTTACCTTCCTCCCCCTTAAAGTCAATAGAGATGGAGGAAGTTGGAAGATCTATTTCCTCATAGGTGCTTTTCAAGGCTTGGGAGTAGCACCACAGCAGTTGAATGGAAAGCCATCTTTCAAAGGGAAGGGGGGGGGGGGAGGTGAGAGGCCTGACAAAGTGAGAAGAAGAAAATGGAGAAACTAGGAGGGGGGAAAGTTGGGTGTCTCAGGAGTGCGAGAGATCCTTATGAAATTGCATAATTTTTTCATGAGTTCCCCAACCATCATCAGATCACATTTTTCTCTGTGGACTGAACCATACAAATTATGTATCCAGTGTAATCTTTGCTGTCATGGTGCAGAAGAGTTATTTGAACCATCGCTGTGGTATACTTGATTGTGACTGTTGCATGCCAGTAAATAATTTTCATTTTTCAGAACCTACTTCTTTTTATCTCCTCATATAGAAAACTGACAAAAGTTTTAAGAACCTATGTGGATAATGCTGCTGTCACTGATCAACTATTCAAAGCTATGAAATCTTTGGAATACATCTTCAAATTTATTGTACGGTCAAGAATTTTGTTCAACCAGTACGTATAGTAGCTTCTCTTATTATTATAGCTTTCAAATTATTAAATTCTTCTCTTATTAATATTAGATAAGGTGAGGTATATTATTATTTTGGATATACTGAAAATATTGCCATGTTTCTGATTAAATGCATGTTGACCATTATTACGCTGTGTTCAGATTTTTTCTCTCCTGCTGACTGATAATTAATTCATTTGATGGTTCTGGTAAGATAATATGCAGTTTGTCTCAATAAGTAGGCAAAGTCTCCAAATTTTAATGATGCAGTAACAGATCATTCTTCAACTCCCTATCCTCTTTGATCATACTGATGCTTAGGTAACATTGACTCTGACATAGAGTTAAGATTATCTCTTAGGTATAAGGAAAATGCTTAGTCAGTGTTATTTTAGGATAAGGTAAGTTTGCATTTATTGTGCTTTGTACTGTTTCTAAATATTAGCGGTAGCAAATGTGGTGCTCTCTAGTTGCTATTGGACCTCAACTTCCATTAAACCCAATATTAGAGTTGCACTCCAACAAAATTTGGAGGCACCATGTTGGCCTTTTAGATGATGATGATGATGATGATGATGATGATATTGTTTTTCAGACTTTATGAAAACAAAGGCGAAGCTGATTTTAGGGAATCTTTACTTCAGCTGTTTAAGTCTATCAATGAAATGATGAGCAGTGCCTCTGAGCAGACTGTTATAGTAAAGGTATGATTTGGAAATGAAGAATAACAAGGTTTTTAATATTGTGTACTAAGTGCGTTTGAGATTCATTATTTTGATTTTAATACAGTGGTACGTCGGGTTACATACACTTCAGGTTACAGACGCTTCAGGTTACAGACTCTGTTAAACCAGAAATAGTACCTCGGGTTAAGAACTTTGCTTCAGGATGAGAACAGAAATCGCGTGGCGGCGGTGCGGCAGCAGCGGGAGGCCCCATTAGCTAAAGTGGTGCTTCAGGTTAAGAACAGTTTCAGGTTAAGAACAGACCTCTGGAACGAATTAAGTTCTTAACCCGAGGTACCACTGTATACAAATAATAATTAGCATTAATATCTTTTTCAGAGGCTTAAGGTATTGAATGTATATTCATGTCATGTCCGTGGGACCTCATCATCCCTCAAACCTCACAGCCATGTAAATAGGGGGTTGTCAGGACTGCAGTTGGAGATCGGAAAGGATTAATCTCCCTCCCTGGACTGTCCTGATCAGAAGCAGGACTTCCCATGGATTTAATTAATAAAAGACTAAAGATTTAGCATAATGTATATAGGCAGCTGATTTCAGGAGGGCGTCGCTGGGCTATTGGGTTAGGCTTAGGTTTCATCCTGATGATGAGACAGGAGGAAAACTCCTCAGGAATGTAATTGGCTTCCAATCAGTTTCTTGCTCCTGCCTAGGTTTATTCTAGTTCATGCACACCATGCTCAACTGTGTTTTAGTAATGTGTAAATGCAGCCAGTGTGTCTTTACCAAAGCCATAGAAAAATCTTTAGAAGTATGCATATTATGAGAGGCTTCAATTCCTTGTTCTGCAAAATTATGTTGAGAATCTGTGTGCTAAAGTAGAATTTTGCATTGTGGAATGTCCTTTTGAAGCCTTGTTTAAGTTCCTTTCTTGAAGCTAGAAAAAGATACATCAGTAGAACATTAATAGTGGAATATGGAGTACAGCAATAGACTTTCTGATATTGCAGTGGTACAGGTTTGGTTTTGCTGTGCAGTGTGTTTTGCACAGAGGTGGATGCATCTGTTGTGGCCACCCCCACCCCCACCCCTTTAGCACCTTAGCAAAAAAATCCCAACACCAACCCTTATTCACATTTGCTTATTAATAGTTCATAATTTCATTGTATTTTTTTTTTAATCATACCCTACTCCTTAGCCACAAAAGACGCTCTAAACAAGTTGCACAAATAATTAAATCTTTCCACAATAAAAAATAACCATCCCTCCCCCCCCTCTCTCTCTCACACACACACCTTCTTCTATGTTGCAGTCTCTCTTCACTTATCTAGGTCCCCACACTGTGGTGATCTTTGAGCAATTGGCGATTTGTGAAATTATAGTTCTATTAATTTAGATCAGCCTAGAAAATACCTTTCCCTATTCTGTTACAGAGTAGTTAGTCATTTAAATAAATGAGAAATTTGTTTCCTATAATAACTCTGCTTGCGAACTGTGTCATTTTCATTAAAGAATAATTAACTTTACGGTGGTTGAGCTTCTGCCACAATATATAGGATGCCTTGAAAGATACAGAAAATGTTCCATGGTGAGCATGTTGTCTTCACTTAACAGAAAGGAAAATAGGATTTGAGAACTATTTAAATGACTAGATAGCCTTGCACCATTTCATTCTTTATTTTTAACACTGGTTTTCTTTATTTTCATGGTACAGAAGATAAATTTTGAGAAAACAATTGTTACAACAGTAAACAACAAGTAACTTGTCCTAATAAAATTACAAACTTTTATCATGCCATTTGTGAAAGTTTCATTTGATTACTCTTAAGAGATCACACCACATTTTCCCATGAGTACTGGGAGGATTTCTGCCACAGTCTTAACAATTTATGTATTCAATAAACATTTGCCATATGTTATCAAAGGAATATGTGTTTGCCCTTTGCTGCTCTCACCTGGCATGTTAGTTTCTCAGCCAATGCTGTTGACCATACTCTGTTATACATAGAATCAATGTGCAGCCCATCAACGGTTTTCCAACATCTGGCTTGTCTCCATATGAGCAAGCAGTCAATAGCAGTCATCCACAGGATAATCATGAGCAGACGGGAACAGGCTATTGCTTGTGAGAGGCTGCCTTATCTGGTATTCAGAGAGGTGCCACTCTTAACATCGGACAGCTGAGTACTGGACACCCTCAGGGAGGGTTTACATCTAGAGTTAGCTTCCCTGCCCAATCATCCTTCCTTCTGTGGTCTTGGTAGATTACCCCCCTCCCCAGCAAAAAAATAAATGAGGATTATCAGGAGATACTGTATGTCATTTGTTGGCCATTCTTGCAGAATGCTTCTCTAGATATTATTAAAGATTCTTGACAATTGCCAAACTGGGAGGTTCCTTAATGGACCTAAAATACCTCAACCAGTTCATCATTTAGCACAGCATCAGAATGGAAGCCCTGTTATCTACCAGAGTAGCTCTCTGCCTGGGAGACTTCCTGACATCTATTCACCTGATGGAAGTCTACCTTCATAATCCCATTCACTCTAGCAACAGGAAAAAAATTAGTTTATATTTAAGCAGTAAATGTTAATGCATCCCTGAGAGCTAACTCAGGGTTAGGAGTCCATGTTAGAGCAGTTAGTTACTTGGAGTTGAAAAACAAGGACTGGAAATTGATTGGTTGGCTGGCTGGCTGGCTACACTTCTGTAGAAGTATTTTAATGATGATGATGATAAAAATTTATCTCTGCCAAGACAAAACTGAAATAAAGTTGCCATCAGCTAAAAAAGAAAAAGTGTATTTTTGACATGTCTACAGAGGAGATACGAGTGCTTAGCTACAAATTTCTCAGAACATGCATCCTTACCCCAGTTCCTCCTTGAAACTTCTCTAATTTGTTGCTTTTTATGTATACTACATTTATAAGCTTTGCCCCCTTGAGTCTTGAAATCCCTCATTTTTTTAGGGAGTAGCATATAATAAGGCAAACAAAACCTTTTAATTTACTATATATTTTGAAAATTGGTTTATGCGTTCACCCATTTGTTCGTTTTCCATGTGTTTGAATAATTCTAAAGATATTGTTGCCAAATTTAGTACAAAAGTTCCCAAGGTGGGGGGGCGGGGGCGGTGTTGGTTGATGTTTGGACACCGACCACCATTTTTAATCAAGATGGCAGATCAGAAAATTACTTTGGAGTGACTTCTCCCATTTTATAGCATAGCTTTGGCTGCCTATTGAGTTTTCATCACCAAACTCAGCATGAAGGTTCCAGAGGTGGGTGTGGCAGACTTCATCACCATGTGGATGCCAGACACATTTTGAATCAAGATGGTGGACCAAAACGTCACTTTGATGTGACTCTGCCTGAATTCTGACATAGCTTCCTCTGCCTTGCAAGATGTTGTTGCCAAACTTGGCACGGGGGTACCTGAAGTTGAGGTTAAGCTCTTCACTGATGTTTGGATGCCAGGCATGATTTTGAATCAAGATGGTTGGCCAAACATGACATTGGTGTGATTTCACCAGACTTTTGGCGTGAGAGGTCCAAGCTCACAAATTCCACAATCCATTTTTAAAAATCATAATATTTTTTGGATTCTAAAAATTTCCATGCATTGACAGACCCTCCCTGTTACGTTTCCTATAAAGCAGGACAGGAATTTCATAGGGTCTAAGCATGATACCTAGGAATGATGGAGGACCAAACTTTCATTTATTTGCCTGATTAAACTCTGTCATTTTTGTTATCATGGGAACAGGGGCACAAACTTTGGCTCTGTGCTGTGCAAATATGTTAGTAATTCTAATTAAAAACGTTAATTTAAGAAGTTAACAAACTGCTTAATTGTCGGTAATTGTTCCTGATGTTGCATTGGTATCTGATGATTGTCATCTGAAATTAATATCCCTGTGCTCATGTATATCAGCATCTGGGAATAGCCAAGATAGTAATGATGCCACTAATCATGCGGGGTTTCATTTCAGCTACAGCGTGCAAACCAAGTAAGAGGTTGCATTTTCTGCTTAGCTTTCATAAGAATTAGTATTGACCTTTCATAATATTAGCTGGCTTTCTGATTAAACCAGTTTAGAGTCACTCTCTTTCCTTTTCCTTTTCTAACTATATTACAGTTTTAACAAGATGAGAAATACTGTCTGTACTCTGGTCAGAGCTTATTTTGCCAGATTTCCCTTTATTTCAGATGCACTGAAACAATGATTAAATAGGAAACTACAACACAGCCCAGCAGTACTATTCTTTTATTTTAATGACCAGATATATCTAAAGAAATAGGTTATATATATTGTATAAAAAATAAAAGACTTAAACCTAGGCCATCAGTTAAAATAAAATCCATATCAGTTTGTTTTATATTGTACCTTTCCATGCAGAATTCTGTGGCTGTAACCCAAATACCTACTTTAAATATGCCCAAAGGCTTGTGGGATGTACAGAGGGGTTTTTTTCTTTTCCTCTGAACCATGACCCCCCCCCCCATACAATATTAGAAACTCTTCTGATTTTAAAATTGTTTGCTGAGGAGTCAGGTAATATTTTGCTGATGTTTCACCCCCTGATGCTAAAGTACAGATTTTCAAGGTCTGGAAACCCTCTTGGGAAATTGCTGTTGTCCTGGAACCTATTCCATTCCTTAAATGAAAATGTTTGCTTCTAATGGCTTTTTATAATTCCTTGATATAGTGTAGCCCCCACTCCCCCCAAATGATCTATTGTAGAGCCTAATAATACCCAATATACATAAGTAAAGTGAATATATAAATAAGGAAATACGTGGGATGTTCTCTAAGCAGTTAGTTTAGCTTTGACACAGCAATTTTTTACCCATTTAAAAAGCTTTACTTTCATGCCACCAATGGAGCATACATTCAATCTAACCTGGAAACAACCACAGTTTGACGTGAAACTCTCAGCCGGTGTTACTTATGCTAAAAACAAAACCTATTTGCATTATGAGGTAGCATTAGATTTGATCTCCCCTTGGCCTGGTCAGTCATCAGGAATGAATATATTTTTGAAAATATTGACAAGCAAGCCACCCTGAATGAATGCATATACCTCATCCAGATGTAATGATAAGCTGTGGCTATTCACTACAGAAATAAGCCTAAATGAGCTTTGTGCTCCTCCCTCCTCTGGTTCAATCACAAGGAGACTGGAAGCTTTCACTTCTGTTTTTGACTAACTGCAGCTTGCCATTTTGCTGACTGTGCCTGATGGGACTTGGAAGCCCAATAACACATGGAGAGCCAAAGGTTCCCTATCCCTGTTGTAATGATAAATTGCTTTATTATTCATCCAAATGCAGCCACAGTCTCTTAAGCACCCTCTTTTATCATTTATAATAAAAAAAATAATCTATACTTTCATTTAGATCACTTTCAGATGTTCTTAAATGTTTAAACTTCATAAATTTAGTGACCTAAATGTCATGTTGTTATAACATTGAGGTTGGGCTGGATGCCTTCTGGGATTACCTTCCAGCCCTTTGATTTAATAGTTGTAATTATTGAATCTGCAGAAGAGGAGGGTGTATCTATCTCTATCTTCATTTGCTTTTGTTAAGTAGATAGCATGGGCCTTCAGTGATGCAAAATGTTGGCATAGACGCCAGACAGCTGAATATGGTAGCAGGGCTGGGGCATGTCTTCCCTTCCCTTGCCTTGGTTGGAGGTGGCATAATCTAGAGCAGGGGTCAGCAAACTTTTTCAGCAGGGGGCTGATCCACTGTCCCTCAGACCTTGTGGGGAGCCGGACTATATTTTGAAAAAAGAAATGAACGAATTCCTATGCCCCACAAATAATCCAGAGATGCATTTTAAATAAAAGCACACATTCTACTCATGTATATTCATGCTGATTCCTGGACCGTCCGCGGGGCAGATTTAGAAGGCGATGGCGCCAGATCCGGCCCCCAGGCATTAGTTTGCCTACCTATGATCTAGGTCTAGCAGTCTTAGAACTTGAGACCTGACTTGCTCAAAGCTAAGGCCTTGGTGGTTCTCCTATCATATTGAGTGGAGCAGCAGGATCTATTGCAGTGTTAATGCTGCAAATCTTCCTTCTTACGCTAACGTGGAATATATAAAAATAAACCTTATATCACAGAAGCTCCATAAGTTTCCAGTGACCATTACTTCAAGGAAACCTAGAGATGTGCTGAACACCCTGAAACATCTTACTCCTTGGAAGGCATGTAACAATATTTTGGAAAATAATCACAGCACTTCGCAGAAGACTTAACACAGAAAATAGTTCTTAAGATTTTGGGACTTAAACTAGTGCCTGAAGTGACTCTTAGAAGATTAAGCAACTATGAGCAATGGACATCTTCATTCTGAATGTTAACCTAAAATGCAGTTCAGTAGTAAGCTTTTTTACTTATCGTTGAATTTAAAATAAACATTCATTGGCTTAGGTTGTCATAGAGTAGGTTGAGCAATTACTTACTGTACATCTAACAGACATATTTGCAATTGGACTACATACATTCTTTATAACATAAAATAATTATTTAGAGGAAACACAAACATGGCGGATCAAGGCGTGTTTAGTTGTGCTTTGAAAAAACCAGAATGCTTCTCCATCAGTGGAGGGAGATCAGCTATATTTATGGTTTGTGTGAATTTTTTTCATTCTTTGCTAACTAAAATCAGTTTAACAAGCATCATCTAGAGAAATATGTAAATTAATAATTACTTCATGCATTATTCAGTGAAAAGCTTATTTTGTATCATTGATAGCTCTTATCTTATATAAAGATATGCTAATGGATTTAATTAAAATAATTATACTGAATAATGTACCCTGAACTTTACCCTAAAGTAGTTCATATTAATCACCATCCACAGCTATATTTTTAGTCACAAAGACAATTATGAATTTGATGGTTAATGGATAACAAAAACTTAGAGAATGATTAAGTTACTCTAGACATGGCTGCCTTGGCTCTGGTGGGGCACTGTTTCCTGCCATGGAGATATAGGTATAATATGGGTATATTAAATAGAATTAGACCTAGGCTCCATCTCAGACAAAAGAAAACAAAAGTTAGTGTAACCCACATTGGACCTCAACATGCAAGCAAAATATAGATCAAGGTGACCAAGATGACTCTTACTGGTAACGTTACACTTGCATCCAACACACACTGCAGAATATAGAAAGGTACAAGATTGTACTGCTAAAGGATCAAGGACTCATCCTCCAAGAAACAACATAAAACAAGAAGGCAGGAAATAGGGATCTCGGAAAGTTTGTTCACAAAGGAAGCTGAAACGTAAATATAAAAGGAGAGCCACATCTTGTGCAGTAATAATAGAGAAAAAATAGAGCCTTCCTTAGCTGTCAATATTATGAATGCCAAATATTGGGTACTGTGAAGTTATAGAGAGTCTCAACTGCATATGAGACTCTGAGGGAGCCTGACTCTCCATCCACAATGCATACATTAGATCAAGTCCCTTCTTTCACAGACATGTGCATAGGAGATAAATATGGGGTTGTCTGGTAGTGGTGCAGAAAAGGTTGCTTTGTTCCATGGTTGCAGTATGAGAGCACAAAACACCATAAAGATCTATTTTTATAATGTTTATTTACTGTCACAGGTGTGTTAGGTGTTGTATAATAAGTTGTATAATATTTTTCCTGATGGTTTAGACTGAGTCTACTGATGCTAAAGGATACAGAAGGAAGAAGATGGGGATTGACAAGAGTATTTAAGGATAAGAGATGGTGAGGTGTGGAAATAGAGTCAAGGAATAGGTTCAGGAAGGCCTATCCTGAAGGAAGTAGTAGCCTGGTAAATATATGGGAGGAGACATTTTCAAAGTATAGGAACCAGGATGGCAGAATGTGCACAACTGAAGATAGGACACTAGCAGATCGACTTAAAAGCAATGGAAAGAGGAAGAAAGAGAATAGTGGAAGAGGAGAGTAAAAGAGAAGAGACAGTTTGGGAATCTTACACATAAACTTTACTTGCTTTATATTAGTCCAGAGATCAACAGAGAAGGTAATGGAGAAAGTGATCTTGGCAAATTGACTGACGGGTGAAAGCATTGCTGAAAACAAGGGTACTAGAGTGACCATGACTCAGAGAAGTCCCAGGCTGAATCCTTGGCACCTAATAATAATAATAATAATAATAATAATAATAATAATAATAGAAAAAGTTTGGCAGGGCGCTTGATTTGAATTGTAGTCAAAAGAAACAGAGTGGACTTGAGGATGGATCAGTTGCCACTATTGGCTGGCTCTGTGTGCTGATTACAGTGTTACTCTTCATTTTGGGAACAAGTTCCATATTACTTTTTAGCCTTTTGTTTTAAATGCTTGGCTGGAAATCTGGTGGATTCATATATTAAGAAAAATGATCTAACTTTGAGAATGTAAGTGCCAATAAGTTCCCACTTCAAATTTTGTTTCACTCATGATCTCAATTAACCAAATAATTGTATTCCATCTTTGTGAGCCTCACTGCTTGTAAGAGATAAAAGGGTTATTGTAAAAGTTATTGAGATATCATGAAGCAGTTTGCAGTATCAAAATGCTATAGAGGTAAAGTTTTTTATGTTAGTGGTAATATTGGCTTTTATTTTATTCAACATTGAGTTGCACATGATTTCAGTTTAGCATTACATTTCAAATCAAATCAAATCGTTTATTGCTTAGCTAACAGTCACCACATTTACCATTAAATTGTACATTTATTCTTTTCCATTTTAGGGAGCTGCACTTAAATATTTGCCAACTATTGTGAATGATGTGAAACTTGTTTTTGACCCCAAAGAACTTAGGTAAGAGTCAAAATGTTTGCTATGCTTTTAGCTTTTAGTCCTTGATATATAATTTTTCAACTTGTTTTTGTATGTGTGTAAAGACTATATATGATTGGTATTTTATTGCTGCAGTAGAAATCTGGCACCCAAAATGATTAACTATAATCAGTTCCTGAAGGCATACGGAGCAAACATATTTCACTTTTAGTATACATATTTTTTTTCAGATAAATGTTGTTGACCTTCATAGGTTATAGATTATACAATGAGTGTCAAAGATTTTTAAAAATGTTGAGCCATCAGAATCTTTAATTTTTTTGTTATGTACCACATTTTAGACTGTAATCCTATGCACACTTACTTGGGACTAAACCCTGTTAAGCTCAGCAGGACTTCTGAGTAAATGTGCATTGGTTTTGCACTATTACACATATATTTTTCAGTGCAAATGTACTGATGTTTATTTTAATTATTGCTTTATCTTTATCAAGGACTTCTCAGAGCAGATTCTAATATTGCTATTAAGTTTAACAATTCTTATTGTTTCAATATGCAAGTCTAAATGACTTCTATGAATATAACTTGTATTTTATTTTATTTTATTTTATTTTATTTTATTTTATTTTATTGGTGTGGGCATTATAGCCATAGATGGGTAGAACTAGGAGAACCCCAAATGGAGTGTGTAAATGATTCCAAAACAGTGGGTGGGGTGGATAAAATCATCAAAGCTTGCTTTTTAAACTAAAAAATCAAATAATTCCCTGGGTGAGATTAATATTTATTTTATGGTGATGCCCTATGCTTGCTTACTCAGAAGTAATTCCCACTAACTTCACTTGCCCTTACTCCCAGGCAAGATTATGGCCTTAATGTGTCCGTGGGCATGCCTATGCAAGTGTGTGTTGCAGCTTACACACTTACTTGGGAGTAAGGCCCAGTGAACTCTGAGTCTTACTTCTGAGTAGACAAGCATATGATGTTACTTCGAGTCATTTGTTTATTTACAATCAAGCGGTGTATACATTTTATGACATAAATACTGACAGGAGCCAAGATCCTCATGTGAATCAATCAGCTGACCTGCAGAAACCTTTATTTGCATTGGACTTTCAAAGAGATTATGGGGCAGGGTTGGAGAAGGGATTAAAAACAGGAATTCCTGTATGGCAGTTGTGTTGGGTGAGAAGGGTGTTTCAGTCCTTCTGGGCATAAGACTCCAGTCAGATTAGAAGGGAAATGAAGAGCTATAACCAGCCTGTTGTTCTTAGTTTGTTTTGCTACATAACTGGATAGGAAGACTGTATGCCTTGTAAGTGATGAGGTCTCCAGGTCAGAAAAGTTATTTGCCATGGAATTCTTGTTTACACAAGTGAGGGTCTAGGGTCATGTTAGACCACAGTTCGAGGTTGTTACTGTATATTAACATACTTGCTTCCAGTTTGTTTTTAGGAAATGCTGGTATTGTTGCCTTAAATTCCATGGTAACAACCTTAGAATCCAAGCAAGCTAGAAGGGTTAAAGCTGGGCACATCTTCAAATTTTTACCTAAGTATGTCTTGATATTGCAGTCAAAGTGAATAAGCAGGGTTTGATTAATCACACCTTTTTAGTTAAGTCTGAAGTTGTCCTTTCAATCAAGTAAAATAGACTGATACTGCAGCAATCTTAGGAACTGTCTTACCAGAATAAATGATTGCAGAAATTCTGAGATTTGTGAAGTGTCCAGTTTCCAGCTCATGAAGCCATATAAGAGCACCAAAATGTGTTTTGTGGTTTGAGCTGAGTCTTGCAAATTAACGAGGAGTTTGGAATAATATATTTATATCGGGAAAATGTTTTTTTTAAAAAAAGCTTTTCAAAACTCCCAAATTCTTAAATTCACATTTGAAAAGCATTTTACTGAAATGGTTAACTCCTTCATTCTGTTAATTTTCCTTTTATTTCTCCCCCCTCCCGCCCCAGCAAGCTATTCACAGATTTTATACTGAATGTTCCAATGGGCCGTCTCACAATTCAGAAGCTATATTGTTTGATTGAAATAGTTCACAGTGACCTTTTCACTCAGCATGGTAAGGAAAAAATAAATCACAGAATCTTAAAAGAATCATTAAATTGTCTCATTATTTGCTATCTGCCAATCTTTGTCAGGGCCAGCTATTCCTTGCTGCAGATAGCAGTTGAGGTTGTAGCCAAGGATCCACAACCTTCATTGCAAGTGCAAATGTATATATATTTGTAGAATAAAAGTTACAGAACTATCAGGTTGGTCCACATGTAAAGTGATGCCTAGCTTGGCTGTCCTTAGGCTCACATCCTTCTTTCCGTTTCCTGCCTATTTCTTTGATCAGTTGTCTTATAGCCTAACTGGGCAAAGTATGGTTTGCCTTCAAATCCGACATGAAAACCATATTTGGGTTTGCGGCATCCCATAATTAAATTATACATTTAATTGCACAGTACAAAGAAACTGTGGAGGAATGAAGTGGCATGTTTGCTAAGCACTTCAGGGATAAAAGCTGCTCAAGCCAAGATAACTGGTCAGTATGCAGATGTGTCCATAACCTAGTCTTGTATTGTTAGATGCATGACGTTCTTGGATAAATATGGCCTTCTTCCGTATGCTTTCTCCTTGTCCCTCTTGCCTTACAACATGGAGCAGGCAGGAATTGATTAGCTACGCCCTATTTGCGAGAAGTGTGGTCTCAAAAGCCCTTTTGGAAGTTACTTGTTTTAAAAATATATATACTCATACCTTTGTGCCTGACAGTAGGAGGCTGCCAGTGAAAAAAAGCAACACATAAGAGGCAGTGGTGACTTATGTAAGTTCAGGATGGGACAAAAGATGGAAAATGTCCACTTCCCAGACATTTGATGTTGCTGCTGTAGCTGTTTTCAGCACTTGTCAGACTGCTTCTGAAAATTCTCGGGACCTGGAAGATTGTGATAACTATTGGCTACTTGTAAACATTCCCTTTCTGAGCAAGGTGCTCAAAGTAGGTGGTTGCTCTGCAACTCCCAAGATCTTGTGGACGATTATCTACTTTCAATTCAATCTGGATTTAAGCTTAGTTTTTGGTGCTGAAGCTGTTTTTGTTGCCCCAAGGAATGGCCTCTGCCAGAAAAAGAACAGGGGAAGCACAAGCCCGCTAATCTTCTCTGTGGGTTTCAGTATCGTCAGCCATGGTATTCCCTTTTTTAATTTACAAGCATATATTCCCTTGACTGTGTAGAAACCACTACCTTTATTTGGGCCAGCCCTTTTTGCTTCAAAACTCTGAGATGCATAGCCACTTGAATTTGCTATGAGAGGCAATGCCTGGTGATTCTTTTCAGTGTTCCTGGGGGGGTGCAGTGCTGTACCTAATGCTACACTTTGCTTGTGCAGTATGATTGCACTACACAGTCCAACAATATTGTTCTTTTCCGTTGGGTGACTCAAGCTGAGTTCTTGAATACATTTCATTGAATTTAAGGTACATTGAGTCATGCATGCTTTCAGGCTGTTAGTGATTTTGAGGACCTATAAAACTATTTTTACAGTTTAATAAAATCCTGCACTAGGTTTTGAGTTTCAACGTTTTCCTTTTGTGTAAAACATATATGGATAGCTAGCTATAGGTAAGAATAAACGGCCACTCTCTGACATAAGTTATGACAATGTAATAGTACAAAGCCTCTCTCTTTTTCTGTTTTTGTGCAATTCTTTCTCCCTATAATTTCTTGTTTAGAGTACCACATATAAACTATGTGGAGGCAGATAGCTGAAGTTCAATATTCACTGTGACCTGCCATAGTGAATACATTTTTTTATAAAGCTTATGATCATGCCAGCAAAAATTCTGGATTTGTATTGCCACCCCAAAATTACCAATGTAATAATAGTAATAATGAGCACATTTTGGTAATTGAGTGTTCAGAGAGATGAACGTTGTGGTTATATGGGCAGGGGCTTTAATATGGATTACATACATTGAATTATAGATTCTTCCCACACCCTGTAACTTGTATGTGTCTGGTTGTGGAAAAGGTCAAAACGGAACTAAGCGTCTGAAAGTTTCGTAAAAGATTTTTCTCTTCTTCACTGTGGACTTTACTTAGAGGTGAAGTCAGCATATTTGAAAAATGAATCAAGTGGAGCTGGTGACCGGAACACAGGTTAGGACTGTGATAAATAGGCTTCCTTGATGTTGAAAGATGTGCAAGCCACAAATACCCCTACCAATGTCAGCTTAAAACTTAGTATTCTGCTTGGATGTAGTGCGCTGTGAAATTATAAATGGCAGTATGTTTGTCTTCCAGTTTCAACAGAATTCTTAATTCTTTTAAAAATTGCATTTCAATTATGCTCAGATATTTGGGAAGATGCCTCAGTAAAAATACCTCTCTCCACTCCAAAAAATAAAATTAAAAAAGGAACTTTTATCCAAAAAAATGTTCATGCTGGGAGGACCATTTGGAATGATTTTATGATGATGATGATTATGAATACGGTATTATGGTATTGGAACCATGACAATATTTCCTGTATTTTGAATTTTCTAGATTATTTGTTGCATTCTTGGTGAGTTCTGGGCACAAGGCTTGTAGGGAAAAGAGGCAGTCTCCAGTCTGTGTTGAGCACAGAACGTGCAGGACCTCAGATAGCTCCCATGGGCTCTGCTAAGTCAGCTACAAGTTATTTCCTCTTTTTAGTAAGAGGATGGAAACAAGAGTTGTGTCTTTCAGGTAGGAAGGCCCTGAATAAGGTACTGATGAAGTAGCCCGAACCTTGTCCTCATTTGAGTCTTCAGTACACTATGCAAAGTCCCTTGGTTGGTCAGTCATGGCAATTCTATATTATGGAGATCTAGACCTAGATTGGGGGACGCGGGTGGCACTGTGGGTAAAACCTCAGCACCTAGGACTTGCCGATCACATGGTCAGCGGTTCGAATCCCCGCGGCGGGGTGCGCTCCCATCGTTCGGTCCCAGCGCCTGCCAACCTAGCAGTTTGAAAGCACCTCCGGGTGCAAGTAGATAAATAGGGACCGCTTACCAGCGGGAAGGTAAACGGCGTTCCGTGTGCTGCGCTGGCTCGCCAGATGCAGCTTGTCACGCTGGCCACGTGACCCGGAAGTGTCTGCGGACAGTGCTGGCTCCCGGCCTATAGAGTGAGATGAGCACACAACCCTAGAGTCTGGCAAGACTGGCCCGTACGGGCAGGGGTACCTTTACCTTTACCTAGATCTAGACTGGTAAAATGATAAATTGCCTTATCCAGTTGTTAGAAGCCTTTATCCTAAATATGCACTTAGGATGAATGAATCAATTAATGGTCTCTAGTCAAGGTAGGCATATCTTAGAGCTTGTCAGAAAAATTCCCAGTAAGATCTCCTGTATCAGTTAAACTTGCTCAGTCCCCCTGATTAAATTCTAATCTTCATGTGTGCCTTTGAGCCTATGAGTAAGTATCTTATGTAGAGTGCTCACTGACTAGTGGATCCCAGTTGGATCCACTAGTCATCATGGTGTGACCCACGGGGACGTGGGTGGCACTGTGGGTTAAACCACAGAGCCTAGGACTTGCCGATCAGAAGGTCGGCGGTTTGAATCCCCGCGACTGGGTGAGCTGCCGTTGCTTGGTCCCTGCTCCTGCCAACCTAGCAGTTCGAAAGCACGTCAAGGTGCAAGTAGATAAATAGGTACCGCTCCGGCGGGAAGGTAAACGGCGTTTCCGTGTGCTGCTCTGGTTCGCCAGAAGTGGCTTAGTCTTGCTGGCCACATGACCCGGAAGTTGTACACTGGCTCCCTCGGCCAATAAAGCGAGATGAGCGTCGCAACCCCAGAGTTGGCCACGACTGGACCTAATGGTCAGGGGTCCCTTTACCTTTAACTGCACCTAGCTTATTATGTGCCTGAATCTTCATTTGGCCATCAGGTTGCAACTAAGCAGATGCACATGGACAGTGTTTTCAGATTACAAAAAATCCAAGCATTTGAAAATTACTTGTCCATAAAAGACTGGAGAACAAGCTCTTGCTGTTTTAGTCCTCATTAAAAATGTTCATATATTTTAGCGTGCTCTTGATGGCAGAGGGAACATTCAACATGGTTCAGTGGGTCACACGTTTAACATGGCTAGCAAAATATTAGACCCCCTTAGAAGATGATGTTCATAAAGTGTTTTAAGTTCAGATTCATCAGAGTGCTTACATTTTGCTTTAACATGGCTGTGTTGCTCTGAACAGTTTTGCTTAGTTAATGGTGCCCTGCTGAGCATCTGTTTAAAAAAGATTAATACTTTATTCTTGCACATGTTCACCTGACATTAATCATCTTGGGTTAGATCTGTGCAGCAGAAGATGAACAGATGCTGGAGTATTGTTGCTTGTGGTTATTGTCTCATACTTATGAGCTGTCTTCAGCCTTGGTATTGTGAATAAGTGCATAATCCTATAGGCAACAGATTTTTTTCAAGGTCACTCATTAATCATTGTAGTGACATGCATATGACTATAGTTTGGGGATGTACCATTTCTTTATCATGATGTCTGGATAACCAAGTGAAGAGAGAAGACACGCAGGAAAAAATGGGGAGAGGATTTGGGGAAGGGCAAAATCCTGCATTTCTAACTGGTTGCTTCTGATTCAACTGACTTGTATTGCAGGTAAAACAATAATGTTTGGCCTCAAAAACGCCAAACGGAAAAGAATATAAATACAGAAAAACATTTTAAACCGTGGCATCCACCACAGTTTAAAATTATTTCAGAAATTATTCCAAATGTAAATGCACTATAACCACATCTTGTAGATCATTAATTGTTGGGCTGTAATGTGGAAGTGTGCAGGAAGTTATGTTGTTATAACTTGTGACACATTTGCAGTCTTGTTCAGTGATTTAGTATCTGCAAATACAGACATTTGAATCCATATTTTACATGTATGTTTTGCAAGTATTTGGGAAATTTTACTGGAAATCATTCTGCACCATGGACGTAATTGCACTGGGCAAGATGATCTTTGAAACACCAATTTAACCTTGCATCAGTGGGGGAAATTAACCAAAAATTGAAAAAAACACACACAGTATCACATGAGCATTTAGGGGAATTTGCAGTGATAATTTAATATGACTAGGATATTTATTTACTCAAAATGAAGTAAAAAATGGCTTTGCCTCTTGAAACACAAATATATAACTATGAAAGAATAAAATAGAGTTGTCACAAATCACAGAGACTACCCACCTGACATTGCCTGGATCGTGCACTTTAAACACGTTTGGCTTCAGTTTGGAAATTTGTCATAAGCTTTGTGTTTTCAAGGTTAAGTACTTAATTACTTTCCCCCCTGTTCAATATGCAGACTGTAGAGAGATTTTGCTGCCAATGATGACAGATCAGCTGAAGTACCATTTGGAACGGCAGGAAGACCTGGAAGCCTGTTGCCAATTGGTCAGCAACATCCTGGAAGTACTTTACAGGAAAGATGTGGTTAGTAATTAAGTGTGTATACTGAAATCTTGAAAGTTTTCAATACTGCTGTGAGTGGGCATAAGGCTAAAAGAAGAAGAGCTTCTTCTTGCCTCAGGGTTCTATTTTAGAAGGGGAAAAGCTAAAAGTTGGCATTGTGACAAGTATTTCATTTTTATTATTTTATACATCACACAATTTATCAGTAGGTAGGAGATCTGGATCCGGTAAGTGGGATGCAAGCACTTTAATTCTCTGTGCTTCTGTGGCGCTTTGCAAAAGGAGGGAGCTGTGGGGCTTCTCTGCTGCATTTAAACATCACCCCTGAAGACTGCTAACAAACAATATTTAAACTACTGTCTTGGTAGGAGTCAGGTGATGCCGAGACTAGTTTCATCTGGTCCTATAAAGTTTTTGGCTCTGGTCTCCTCCTCAGTTTGACCAGATGCAGACCGGGCTCTTACAAATAGTACCTACTTCTTTGCTCAGTGGTCTGAATGCACGGCTGCCTTGCTTCCCAGCTCAGTTCAAGCTCAGTGCTGGGTAGGCACTTGCTTACTTTCACATTGTCATCCCTGACACATTTGCATTCCTAAGAGGCATAAAAAGAAAACTCAATAAGAACCTCATCTAATAAAACAATGCCCAGGAGTTGAGCTTGCTTCTTGACTTCATTCCCAGTTTCTGTCAGTGTAGGAATGAATAACTTTGCAGTGTGGACTGCTGCATTATATCCATGCTGCACTGCAAGACGAGGCCTTCAGTGCTTTGTGTATACAGTCTTCTGAAGATGGCTTTAATTTTGTTTTATCAGCAAATAGGTTTGTTTGAACTCTGCGTGTGCTCATTTTAAAGTCTCACTATAGGATGTCTGTCCACGCTTTGACTTCACATTCGAAAAGGGATAGCTGTTGGAAAATGAAAACAAAATTTCTTAGCCACAAGCATTATTTTACATATGGCGAAAGTCAGAATGCTGGATGGGTAGTGTGAATTATTTATCAGGAATTTATAATGCACAGCAAAACTCCATGTTACCATCTTAAAACAATTTGTTTAGCATAGATGCCTGTTCAAACAGCCAAGTGAAAACAATGGGAACGGCAGTGCTCTTTGAGAACTATGACCTGAGGTTGATTTCCCTTTGAATTAAGCATAACAGTAACATGGAATGTTCTGAGTCACTGAATCAGTAGGATATGGCATATAGTTTACAGGGTTGGGATTTTTAAATAGTTATATATGTAGGTCCATGGGTATGACTGTCGGTGAGTTTTTTATTGTGTTATATTTCCATTGTTCCAAAATTCCCATTATGCAAATTAATTTTTTTATGAAAAGACTATTGTGCTTATTCAACTTGGAAGTTTTATATGTACCTTATTGGCTCACTAGCTCATAATGGTTAGGGGACAGTTGTTTTAAATCTACTCCGTATCATTCAAGATGTACAAGCTGCCCTGTGATACTGTTCAGTCTGATCATATTCTAGCATTCTGGCATAAATG
Source organism: Podarcis muralis (assembly GCF_964188315.1). Taxonomy (NCBI): domain Eukaryota; kingdom Metazoa; phylum Chordata; class Lepidosauria; order Squamata; family Lacertidae; genus Podarcis; species Podarcis muralis. Next base: position 57,263,775 of record NC_135660.1, read on the forward strand.
TGGCCTTGATGAACACAGTCCAACAACAGGACTTAATTCCCTGCTCCCTCCCCCAAAAGGAGAGTTGAACTGAGGTATGCTTTGGGGGTACAACCAATTACCTTGCTGTTTTCCTTACCTGTTGAGATAGCAAAGTTGAGGACCTTCTGATTAGGAAGCTGTCAGTGATACCTGTTTAGAAGTCAAAGAAAGTATAAGGCTGAATTGAGACACTTTGAAGGGATTTTTTTGGTGAAATGGTAGAGGGTATTTATTGGCTGAAGGTTTAATTATCAAGAGCAGGGAGGAAAGGGGCAGGATAAAAGAAGTTGTTATTATGGCCAATGAAGCTAATTCTGTGCCTTCTTAAACGGGGGGGGAGGCGAAAGACATGTTAAGAGGCAACCCTTACATTATGTTTCCTTTGTTGGAAATGTAATCATCTTTTGTGGCCAAGCTGTTAAAATGTGTGTTTCAGAAAGAGGAGCCTCACATGGATGTACAGAAGAAATAATCTATTTGACTGTATAGGACAGAGGAGCCTTTTGAAAGGTTAAACTTCAGTCTGAAAATTTCACTGTCAGTTGATGCAGTCACTAGAGAAGCATATCAATCTAGACAGAGAATGTATGTTGATTCAAATATAAGCTTTAAAACTGGGCAGATTACGTCAGTCAATCTTCTTCCGTTTGCCACAAGCAGAGGTTACTGGGTATTCATGCAACAAACGGTGGCTTTTTTTCTTTTCTTTTTTTACAAGTCACATTGTGAAGTAATTCTGACTGAATTGCTTTGTGGGATGTAATGGTTGAGAGTCACACGACTTAGCTGGCATGGCATATTTGATATGGCAAGGATCAAATACAAGATGGGTGACACCTGGCTTGAGAGCAGTACATGTGAAAAGGATCTAGGAGTCTTGGTTGACCACAAACTTGACACAAGCCAACAGTGTGACACAGCAGCTAAAAAAGCCAATGCAATTTTGGGCTGCATCAATAGGAGTATAGCATCTAGATCAAGGGAAGTAATAGTGCCACTGTATTCTGCTCTGGTCAGACCTCACCTGGAGTACTGTGTCCAGTTCTGGGCACCACAGTTCAAGAAGGACACTGACAAACTGGAACGTGTCCAGAGGAGGGCAACCAAAATGGTCAAAGGCCTGGAAACGATGCCTTATGAGGAACGGCTAAGGGAGCTGGGCATGTTTAGCCTGGAGAAGAGGAGGTTAAGGGGTGATATGATAGCCATGTTCAAATATATAAAAGGATGTCATATAGAGGAGGGAGAAAGGTTGTTTTCTGCTGCTCCAGAGAAGCGGACACGGAGCAATGGATCCAAACTACAAGAAAGCAGATTCCACCTAAACATTAGGAAGAACCTCCTGACAGTAAGAGCTGTTCGACAGTGGAATTTGCTGCCAAGGAGTGTGGTGGAGTCTCCGTCTTTGGAGGTCTTTAAGCAGAGGCTTGACAACCATATGTCAGGAGTGCTCTGATGGTGTTTCCTGCTTGGCAGGGGGTTGGACTCGATGGCCCTTGTGGTCTATTCCAACTCTATGATTCTATGATTCCTGGACTGAAAACAAAGTCCAGGAAGATCCCAAAGCCCCTCAGGTAGTTGTGTAGACCAGGGGACTTCTCCAAGCTTAAAAGACAGATGAAAATGTTGGAAGCAGGAATGCTTCTGAATACAAGTTGCTGGAAACCACAGGAGGCGGGGAGAGCTCTTGTGCTCTAATACTGATCGAGTTTTCCCCTCAGGCATCTGATTGGGCACTGTGAGAACAGGATTCTGGACTAGATGGGCCATTGGCCTGCTCCTGAAGGCCCTTACATTCTTTTGTAATGAAATGAGCAAAAGGCAACATATCATTTATGTTGGGCTCTACCATGGAATAGTTGTATAGCAGCTTCCATGGCATTGAAAGGAGAAGCTGGAGCACAGGATTGATTGTTAGAGATTAAAGATTTCAGCTTAAATAAAAGCAGAATGAAGACGAGCACAAAGTTGTGCTTGCTGTGTATCTAGGTGTGCGTGCTTTCCCCTTTTCTTCTGTGCCAGTTTGTTCTCCCCAGTCTAAGGCTGCATACATGCCACACATTTTAAGTGCAAGACTTTCTCAAAAGCATATTGCTTCCTCCTCCCAAAATCTGAGAACTGTAGTTTAAGGGTGCTGGGAATTGTAGCTCTGTGAGTGGTAAACCATAGTTCTCAGATTTCTTTGGGGAAGTAAAATGCTTTAGAGCAGGCATAGGCAAACTCGGCCCTCCAGATATTTTGGGACTACAACTCTCATCATCCTTGACCACTGGTCCTGTTAGCTAGGGATGATGGGAGTTGTAGTCCCAAAACATCTGGAGGGCTGAGTTTGCCTATGCCTGCTTTAGATGCAAGGCCTTGTACGCAACCTTAATCAGTTTGTCTTTACAACAGTGTTGGTAAGTTTTACTGGACTTCCCATAGTGAACAGTAACTCAACAATTCAAATTAGTTCTTAATCTAAATTATTTGACACTGTATTCACAATTGCTGCTTTAAGGGTACACAGTTTTTATAACAAACTTCTGGAGTAGCCTTAGGTTGGTTTTTCAATGATTTCCTTTAATTTTCTGCTCTGCTTTGGTTTATAGGGACCGACACAGCGACATGTACAGATTATTATGGAGAAGCTACTGAGGACAGTAAACAGAACAGTCATATCAATGGGACGTGATTCAGAACTCATAGTAAGTGCCTATTGGCAAACTTCTAAAAATACTATGGCAGTTACTGTTCACAAAAGTGCATAATCCATTGGACATCTCTTCTGTGGAGTACTGCACAACATTTATGCAAGATCCTTGTTGTGATTATGAACTAGCCCAGTTAATTTAAGTATCTGAAGAAGTGTGCATGCACACAAAAGCTCATACCAATAACAAACTTAGTTGGTCTCTAAGGTGCTACTGGAAGGATTTTTTTTATTTTGTTTCGACATTCTGTTGTGTTTCTCTTGTTATGACAGATGTCTCTTCTCACTTCAGGTGCATTTCTCTTTAAATGATGAAATCTTAAGCTCATTTCAGTGGTCTAAATATTCTTGGATATACACAGAAATGCTTTAATGATTAACTGGATGGTCCATACTTATTGCTTATTTATTAGCAACCTAGAGCAGCTATTTTAGTCCTTAACCAGTTTCTGATGCCTGGGGAGAAGTGACTGAGGTTAAAACAACAAGTTGAATCCATGCTAGATAAAATGGAGGCAGCGTTGGTTAGTAGAACTCTTAGGAGTTATGCTTGCTCTAGGAGAAGCAGTATTTGTCTGCTTTGTCTCTGGAAAGCTGAAACAAACAGTGGCCAAGATACGTTCATATCAGCTGCTTTTGTTATGGAGGCTTGACCCTTTTCGGAGCAGAGAGAGACCTTGCCACCACTTATATACTCTTTTGTAATTTCAAGGATTGATCCATGTAATATACTTTATGTGAAGATGACCTTGAAAAGGACTTGGAATCTATAGCTAGTCCAGATGCCACCACTGACAAGTACAGCGATGGCTTGTTTCCCAACAAATACTCAAGTACTGTTGCAGCAGTCACACTTCTATGCCCTTTAAGCTATTCTAGTAAAGTTTCTCCTTCATATATATTTGCACTGTATCAGGTAAAGTTAGCAACAGCAGGGAGCAAGGCTTTTCCTGCATTCTTTTGAGTCTCTGGAATGATGATCTCTAGAGGAAGTGAGCAGAAAGTTCTCTGTTCTGTAGGTCCTACAAGATTTACCTATCCAACCCACATGGCCTGGAATTGTCTGTATGACAGATGGACAGAAAAAGACAAGAGCTTGCTGTATATGGTTGCTCAGACCTTTATTGTTTGTTGCCTGTGCTTATGTTGTAACTCACAAAAATAATCAAAGAGCAATTTAAACATACCCATTTTCAGAAATGTCAGCTGTCAAACATAAAAATTCCCAAATTATTTAAATTTTTAAAATTCCCTTGGCAGTCAACACTGTTTTGGACCAATGAATGTAACTTTCTTCTTAAAGGCTTGTATGCCTTGTTGCAACAGTTGGTCAGCAACCATCTAATTTTGAAATAATCTGAATGACCTGGAAAATTATGAAATGAATAGAGGAATCTATCCCTAGATAAAGTTGCATAAAGGACAGCATAGGGCATATTGTCAATGTCTTGAATCTGGCTTGATCCACATGCAAAAAGATGATCATTTGTTGGCCTATTAAAGAATTTCCTGGTTAGAAAGCTAAGATGAGCAAGCACATATATTAACAGGAAAAAAGTTAATTCTTGCATATAAGCAGCTCTTTTATGACCAGATTAATTTTAGTGTAACAAACAAACGTGGCCTTCAAATATATAAACAATTTTGTTTTGACATAATCAGCAAAAATACATTGGGTATCTTACAATCAGAAGTATCCTGAGATGGTGCTAAGTTTACAATTTGAGCCCAGTTTCGCTACATGTTGGCCTGACATTAGCATTATGTTTGGGGTTTTTTAAGTATAGATTCATAGATTTATGAATGTGTACTTTAAAGAAAGGATATCTTCTGACTTGAGTATTATAGGTGGCATTTTGAGGCTGATCTGATGAGGGACTTTTTTCTTAGTTGCTATATTTTTGTTGGTTTGTCATAGCTTTCTTTTATAAATATAGTTTTATATTATTTTCATTCATTTTAAAGTAAATGTCCTTAAGCCTAGGAAAGGCAACTCACGAAAACCTGTTTACCTAAATGAGATGCATTATTTAGATGTTTTCCTTTCTGGAGATGTCAGCAATGGGACATGTACTAATCAATACAGCAAAGACAAAAGGTTACAGCAGATAAAGTATTTAAATGGTTGTTCATAATTATTATTATTATTTGCTTTTTAGCTTGTTCCCCACACGCATAATATTATTTGTAGCTATAGGGGGGCAATATATTACCTGGCCTTGTAGTTACTGTCTTTCTTAAATGATTTATTCTGATCTATTCTGAAAATTTGATGGTTTTCACAGTCTTTTTCTTTTATTGTCTGAAATCCAGTAAATTTGTATTTGAACGCTGGCCAAACAAGTACATTGTATTAAAAATGAATACTGTGAACATGAACATGGCATTATAAAAGCATTGCATTTGAACATATTATAATTATTTAATGAATGCTGCCGGTACCAAGAATTTTTAAAGGCACACTTACCATTTAAGATTCACTGAATTTCTGAGAGAACTCATTCCAGTCAACCGAAGATGATTCACTTTTATAGTGTCAATAAAGTAGTAAAACTGCACTGCGAAGGTACTTTATTTTGCATCATCTTACCTTTCATGCATCAATGGCAGATTGAACTTTATGTGTTAATATTTATTTTTTAGTGTTTTTTCCCCTTCTCTCTTTTTTTCCATTTTGGAGTGGGGTCATCACCGAATTTGGATTTGACACTAAACTGATACAGCATAATTCGGTGGTAAAATGCTTATGAAACTGAATGTCTAAATCTACAGCAGCTAGACTAGTACCTTTACACAAATGTGATTCACCTTGTACAGTCTCAAGAAAATTCAAATATAGAAAAATGAATAGGGAGAAGTCATGTTTTGCATCTGATCTTTTATTTAAATGCTTCTCAAGAAGCTTTGTGACAGTTCTTAACATGGCTGAGGAGGAAGAAGCTTGGTTTATAGCACAATGCCAATTGGGGATTACTCTCAAGTTCAGTAGGGTTTACTCCTAGGAAAATCTGCATTGGATCACACCCATAAAATGCCATATGAAACTTTGACCTTGCAACTATTTACTAACAAATAGGCCTTGCAATTCTACATATACTTACTTGGGAATAAGCAAGACTGAACTCAGTGAAGTCTTTTTGTTTTTAGTATATATGTATAGGGTCACAATGTTAACGTATCTGTGGAAAAGTAAACTATATGCAAAGCTGTAGGATAACATCAGATACATACTTCAAAGTGATACTGGTGAGATGCATTTTCAGAATAATCATTGCCTTATTTTAAATTCATAGCTGACACTATTCTTTTCACTCCCAGTGTCAGGCATTCCCTTTCTCCAATGAAAGCCCTCATAATTCCAGTCCTGTGACAACTAGGGCAACAAATTATACACCTGGATTAGGAAGCCCAGACTTGATGGTGTCTTCACATCAGAGTTAGTGCTTTGTCCTGTGAACATTCTTCATAACAAAAAGAAATTAATCCGCTAGAAGCATACTATTCAAAAGATGAGGCTGGGTATTCCCTGTATTTCAAGGTAATCTTTAGAAATGAAAAACATTAGAATCTTGAGGTATCTTGTAGAGAGCTTAAAGTGACAAAACATTGATAGCCCTCTCCTCCATGAATTTGTCTAGTCTTTTTAAAAGCCATCCAAGTTGGTGGCCATCACTGCAAGTTCCATTGTGTGACAGTAGGCCATGTGATGTTGGACAAGGAGTGGGCCATGGCCAGGTACAGCAGGGGCTCCCCACTTGAATGTACGAACTGATCACAGTGGAAGAACAAAAATGAGAAAGGTAAAGAGACTGGAAGCTCAGCTGGCTGATACTTCTAAAATCCCAAGTTGTCCTTAAGAATTAGAACACACTTAGAACAATGTAGTTTGAATGGTGCTATTTGTTCCTCCAGATACAGAAAATTTGATCCTAGTATAGAAGTGGTGCATGTAGCATTTACTTATTCAAAAAGACATGCATAATTCAAATGATTTGTTAAGAAATGTTAAATTATTAACTATTGTGCCTTTTAACCTTACTGTTGTGCAAATTGAGAGGTGATGTTAAAAGGGCAGAGGGGAAAGGTCCAAAATAATGGGCAGCATATTCAACCCACAAAATTCAGCATTTACCATCACATTATTCCTTGGAAATCATAAGGGCTATAAAGTTACCAAAAGGAGTAGAAAATTGGTTTTGTAAGATTCTAAGGATAGCCCACAGATGAAGAAGCAAGATGCAGAGGAAGGCACTTGTGCACACAATGTCTTTGGCGAATTTTGTTGCAAAATCTTCACAGAAATGTGTTCGACATATTGCAAGGGTGCTTTCTGATAACTTTTCCTTCACAGACGATTGCAGCTATTTTGCGATAAATCGATGATTCTGCTTGTGTAATTGTTCAAACCACTGCATCTTAGTGCTATGAATGAGGGAACTGACAATGGAAGGCAAATTGGCTTATCACATGTTAAAACTATTAAGTGGAATAGAAATTTATTCAAATTGCACAGTATTGCTGCTGTATAAACCAGCCGTGATAGACTGCTGGATATGCCCTTCTATTTGTTCATATTTACGTTAAAATGAAAGTTATGGAAAACAAGCTTTAAAAACACTTACTTGGAACCTGGAACTAAATAAAATTTATAAGCTATTGTTTTTCTTTAGGTTTGGATAGACATTTTATGGGTTGTGCTGAGTTTTGCCCCTCTATGAATGGGAGGACTCATTGCAGTCACAGAAATAACTAGGGTTTAATGAGTTATTTTCACCAATTCCAACTTCTCCCTCCAGCCTGCCAGTGCAACTTCTTGTGCTCTTGCTTAGGGTTTCTATCTCTGCAGTGCATCTTGTCAAGTGACATAGTGGGAAAGAGCATTCAGCAAAAGTCACCAACTTGCTTCCCTCCCTCCAGAATGAAACAGGACTCTGGTTGCTTTTATCCTATACATGGTTCTGCTCCTCTTACCCTCACAAAAATATTGTGGCTGAGAAAGCAAATGGTGAGCTTTCATGGCTTTGCAGAAATTTGATCCAAAGTCTTAGTCACACTATTCCAAACATGGCAATGGATCTATTCCCAACCAAATCATACTTCCTGCCATCACTGTACTTTTTATTCTAGACTTCATAATTTATGAAAATCTGTCATGCTGCTTCATGTGGGGGGAAATATAATAATATGGATCTCTATTAGCTGGGATGTAGTCTCAGTCTGTTCATTTAATCAGTTTTTAATTGAGCCTTGTGAAGTTATAGCCTCAAGAATGAACATAAATTCAGTCTACAGTCCTAAATGCTTTTTCTAATTTACAGGCAAAATTACTTATGCTAAATATTGTATTGCCTGTATTTGTCCCCCCTCCCTTTTTCTGCATAGCATCTTTAGCCGTTTGCAGCATATGTGCATTTTTTTTGTACTCCTCTTTTCTGTTGAACACAACCAGAAAAGAATGTGCTGGTAGCCAGGAACCAGCATGGCTTTATCAAAAATTAGTCATGTCAAACAAACCTTATCTCATTTATATATATATATATATATATATATATATATATATATGTGTGTGTGTGTGTGTGTGTGTGTGTGTGTGTGTGTGTGTGTGTGTGTAGTTACTAGTTTGGTAGATCATGGGAATGTTGGAGCCATAGTATATCTTGATTTCAGAAGAGCATTTGACAGTCTCCCATGATATTCTTGTTGACAAACTCATAAAATGTAACCTGCATGATACTGTTGCTAGATGGATCCAAAAACGATTAAACAATAGTACCCAGTAACTGTTTGTTTAATGGCTCTATGTCATCTTGGAGGGAGGTCTTACTTATACTCCCAATGCTTAATGGATTTTACAGCCACTTTCCCTTTTGATTTTACAGCTCAGAGGCTCTTGTCTAATATGTAACCTAATAATGTGTGTGTGTGGGTCCCCCGCCTTTCTGTGATCAGTGGATTTGGTAAACCATTCTTATCTAAGTAATATTCTTTGGAAAAATCTTTTTATTGTGAAGCTGTCACTATAATCTCTAGTATATGCCTTCTTCACATTTGTCTTCTAAATTTATTATTATCATGTTAGTCCCCACACCACCCATCTATCAGTTTTTTGGGAGTCTTGATGATGGGGAAAGAACTTGGGCCTGACCTGGGCTCAGGGTTTCCTTCAGCCAAGGGCTCTCCTTGATTCTAGGACTGGATGCCACAACCAGGAAAATGCTCAGTGAAGCTGCAAGAGACCAGTCTCTTTCCTAGTAGGCTACTGTGGGACAATGTGGTCAAATCTGTAGTGTTAAGAGCAAATGAAGAGTCAAAGGAGGACTCCAGCAGCAGGAAAGAAATGGGGTTGCGAGACTACCACTGTTTCTTCCCCTTAAGAAACTGGCTTCCCCAGCAAATCACTGCCAGTTGCCCACCCTTCCGTAGCTGCCACCCTTCTCCCTGAGGAAAATCTTGACTGCTGACTGCTGTGGGTCTCTGCATGAACCAGCTATCTAGGCTAGCATTTCTTGTCAGCCATTTTGGTTCATCTAGGTTGACCCTAAGAGTATCTGAACAGGGAAGCTGGAAACAGAACAGGATGTTGAAAAGTACTCTCCCATGTTGCAAGCTTCCTGTATATGTAAAAAGAAAGCAATTTCCTACATACTTACCTGTGACCCACTGTTTCTGCCTCAAGGATCCTTACCCCTGAAGACTGATTTTGCATGGAGGTTGAGGATACAGGCAACCAGGGAACCTACAAGGTCACCGAAGACTGGCTGTTGTCGTTAGGGGAGCTGTAGTGGGTAGCTGACCTCCATCAGTTGAGAGCTCAATGACAAGTTAGGTTTCTAGTACTGCATGATAGGATTCCAGTATGCCAGCATTTCCAAGACTATCTAGTAGAGCAATTACTTTGGTAATCTTTAAAATATTGTAAGATATGTCAGTGTTATCATTCGTGTATTATACGAGGTAATGGTGGGGGGCTGAAGGTAATAAAATAATGGCTTGGCTTCGGCTGTCTACTGAATTTAATATTGGTAAGGTAAAGGTACCCCTGCCCGTACGGGCCAGTCTTGATAGACTCTAGGGTTGTGCGCCCATCTCACTTAAGAGGCCGGGGGCCAGCGCTGTTCGGAGACACTTCCAGGTCACGTGGCCAGCGTGACAAAGCTGCATCTGGCAAGCCAGCGCAGCACACGGAAACGCCGTTTACCTTCCCGCCAGTAAGCGGTCCCTATTTATCTACTTGCACCCGGGGGTGCTTTCAAACTGCTAGGTTGGCAGGCGCTGGGACCGAGCAACGGGAGCGTACCCCGTTGCGGGGATTCGAACCACTGACCTTTCGATCGGCAAGCCCTAGGCACTGAGGCTTTTACCCACAGCAACACCCACGTCCCCTTAAAACTGGACTTTCTGGTTCAGTTCACTTACAGTAGACTATCTGACTATCATGGCGCTACACAAGCAAGATGATCCTTGTCTGATTTATTTCATACACAAGGAGGCACAGCATTGCCTTATGGTATACTATAATTGCAATCAAGTCATATTTGGTTTCCCTCTATGAAATTGTTCATCTATTGCAGAATGTGAGCATTTCAAGTGTACCTGTACTTTCATAAAAAAATAAAAAACCCACCAAACTTAACAGGCTGCATTCAGCTAAATGAATTGGGGAGTATATTTCAAGAGAGGCCACATTAATTTAAATAGCGTACACCCATACTTTATTGATATGGAAATAATGCTAAGAAATGTTGAAAGCCCATTGCTTCCTTCTAACGCAGTGAATCCTGTGCCTTTATGATGCTGTTAGTGGCAATGATAATTACTAAGTTTACAGAGAAGGAGCTTGGTACTGTTGCAGAGGTGCAGTTGGGCTAATGCTATCTTGACTAGTTCAGTTTTAAATTGCTCATGAAAAATTATAATCTGTTGGATTTAGAAAACTTGATATAGCAATGAAATGTTGCGGGGGGAAATAGAGACAGCACAGCCAGTAATTTGTTGTACAGAAGTTTTCGGAAGCAAAAATATTTAAAATAAAAGCAAACAATTCATATATTTAGTGTTTATAATTTTAATATTTTTTTCCATTTTATCCTGACTCTGTAAAGTATTTTACAGTGGTGTATTTTTTTTAAGAAAACAAGTGATATTTACATGTATTGTTTCCCAATAATTCCAAAACAAAGAACTATGTTGCTTTATGGGAATTATGCAAACTTAGAAAATATTGTCCCTGTAGTATGAAAATAGCAAGTAATATAAAATTACTGCAGCATTTATTGGTTTGAAATGGAATCAAAGCATGATATGGAAGTGTGTTTATAAATAAACCAGTGGCTGTAACCACATGATATTGCTAATGAATACAGCAGCAACTTATGGAGTATGCCAGATTGGAGAATGAAAATACACTTACTTTTGGGTGTCCTACCTGGTTTTATACGAGATCTCAATAAAGTGGAACTATCGTCATCTCACATCTCAATCACATATTGTACTTGGCTACAAATTTTAAAGAATTAAATTGTCCCTCCATAAAATTCTAAATTGTGCCTGAGTGATCCTAAATGTAATACAATATGATACGGTTTACACACTTGCAGAGAACATTTTATTACAAGTTACATAGTATGGTACGATAACACAATATGTAATTTTGAGCAAGAATATGTATTTTACCTTTTGAATAGAGGAAGTGTAGGAATTAAAATTTGTCAGCGTTTTAGGAAAAATACTCCGTTCATTTATATAGAACATTTAATTTAGTTTCATTTTTTCAGCTCCAAAATGGTTTCCCAGCACCTCTTTTTCCACCTTGATACCTGTATAATGTAGCTTTTGTGTTACTTGGCAACAAGCAAAATACTGTTTTTGTAGATTTGTATGTAAATGGAAACCCATGAGAATATGGACTATTTCTGTAACACACAGATCAAATGCTAAGAATATCAGAGAGCTGTTTGTTTAAAATATGTGTAGTTGTACACTATCCTTATTTTGGCCCGGGTACGAAAACACTTAAAATTGTTAAGGGCTGTAAACCAGCAGATATTTACCATACATACCAGAAAATTGCACACTTTTTCGTTGTGCATTTCTTGCAGCTAACAATCTTTAAGCCCAAAACCTGGTTTTGTGTTGGTGGGGTTGGGTGAGGCGAAGGGGCAGTGAAGGCTGCTGGAGGGGGAGGGGAATGGAGAAAGCGCACATATGCATGTGCAGTTTTCAGCAAGCACATTTATAACTTGTGAGATAGTGACTGTAGAGCTTGGACTATTGACCCAATTTGTTGTTGTTTGAGGGGATGAATGCATATAGCTGGGCTTCTGTCACTGTCATGGACCGGTAACTACCTGCCTTGGATGGCAAACTATATTTTAGATTTGGGGGGATTTTAAAATGCGTTTTGGGGTGTATTATGGGTTATAGTGTCAGCGGAAGTAAACAGAAGTCTCTAGGTGTGCAGACTTCCCTTTTGCACTTCTCTGGATCAAGGTAATGGCCATGATCTTCTTTAAGACCATGCATCCATGGTCATAACAACTGAGCTGCTCTGTATGTGAAGATGTTTGCAGTATCATAATAAACATCTTAGTTTAATATACATATGCTTATATTTGAGGATTTTGTTTTCATAAAAATAATATATTTTATGTTCTGAGATATTTGGAAATCTAAAATATTTATGGTGGGATCTTTTGTAAACAGGTTTTGAACTTTAATTAAAAACATTATAAAATACATTGTTTCATTCTCCCCCGTCCAACATAAAACAATTGCACTTTCCATCATGGCACGGAAATGCCTTTCTCATCCTTCAGCTTTCGCAAAAAAATATTTTGGAATATGTACAATGATTTGTAGCCCTCTTGGAATTTTACTGGAAAGGTGTGAATTTTTCGTTAAAGCATAAATAGGAAGTACTGTTTGAAGCTGACCATAACAATCGCATACTGCATTTTCATAACTCATTAAGTGAAGCGTTTATCTTCCCCCTGAAAATGACCAAATTGCTTTTTTGGGGATACATATAAAATTGGCAATATTTAAATAATGACTTTGAGATTGAAGTAAGTAGAGTATAGCATGTCATATACTTGTTTCTCCTTTTTTGTGTGGAATTTTACCAGTAAAATTATTTCCCCTTTTTGTTTGTTCCCAGTACTGAAAAAATGCTTGTTCAAGACATGAAATTGTAGACCTAATACCTTGCATATACCCTGTTGAAAATTAAACTAGAAAGGATCTGAGAAGTCTGACTTAATGCTAAAGTTTACAAGGAAAGTCATTATAACATACTTTTTTCCTCTTGAGACACGATTTAAAAATTTTATGGGGGAAAATCAGGATACAACACAACCAAATTTAAGAACTTCCTTATTGTATTGATATTGGTGAGAATTTAGTATTCGGCTTCCTCCTCTTGAAATTCGTGGGTAATAAAGAAAGTGGATGGCTCATGCCCAAGGTTTACAGTTGAGGGTGAATTTTAAATGTTACTCTTAAGGTTACCAGTTTTTCCCCAATGAATCCCGGGACACTTTTAAACTTCAATGGATTTTGTATGGGGACTGATTTGTAAATCCATAACCTTATCTTAAAGTTGTCTGTTTTCACATTTTCATTCAAGGTTTTGATCTGTTAATACTGAACGAAATATGGAGGTCAGGATGGTTGGCTGTCTTTCTTGAATGCGCAACTAAATAAAATTGCCAGGCTCTTGTGAACTTTTAAAAAGCACAACACATTATAAAATTTCTGGCACAGTGTGTCAATAGTGTATAGTGTTTTTCAAGACTGAATTACAAAAGAGTATTAAATTGTGGCAGCTGCCAATGATCTGTTACTTTAATGTTATCCATCTCTTCTCCTCCCCCCCTCCCAAAATATGGTGCCAAGAATATATAATTTTAGCTGTTGGGTACCAACAGATTAAAAATGATATCTAAGAGAGCTAAGAGTCCCTAGCTTTGACCCTGTCAACTTTTCAGTGATTAAAGGCATGTCCTGACTTTGGGTGGCTTTTCATTGCTCCCCATATAAAGTGAGCAGTAGGTCTGGCAATGAAAATGACACTAAATAAAAGGTGCCAGCATTTAACTGAGATGCAATCACTTGGCTTAATGCTACAGCACATAAAGGCAAGTTTACACATAGTCACATCTTAAAGATTATTCATGGTCTCAGACCATTTGAAAATATTGTGCTTTCCTCAGGATTTTATGTGCTGAAAATGGCACTACCCAACCCCAGCATATTTGGAAAATTAGATGTACAATGAAGGCCTTTGGAACCAAAAGGCTTGCTCTTCGCCTTCACAAAAAGAAATGAAAACAAATCTTACTTGAATTGATATACTCAGATGTGAGCAAGATGGCAGTTTGACATTAAAATGTTCCTTTAAAAAATGATTGTGGGTTGAGGGACTTGGGGGAGAGTAGTTTTACTTTTCTAACCTAAATTTCTATCCTGGTTTTTAAAATTCTTTTACATCCCACACTGGTGAAATTTGAATACAAAGTTGGCAAGGTGTGATTTAACGCCTTGCTCCTGAAAGTTAGTTCATAGGTACAAAGGCCTTTTTGGTACATATGGTGAGAACAGAATGCTTCTTTAACATTGTCAGTATAACACTTGCTGACAGTCACCTGCTCAGATTACCAAGATCCCTTTTTTAAAAATTCCACAACTTTGCGTGTGGATGTGTTTGTTTTTTGAAGAAGGCCTTAAAATTCCATATATTACGGAGTTAGTTAAAGAAACCAGAGTTTCCATCTTCCGTGCTTTTTTGATTCAGTTTTGGATTTTTGCTTGGGAGTTGAGGAGTAACTCTCCTGGGAATAAGGCAAAGGTGCAACCTGAGTTTCCTCAATAGGATGAAGTTTTCTCAGAACTGGCTGTAGTTTGTCTTCTTGCTGCTTAAAATCTAATTCCACACTAAATAGTGGAAGGAAAAGAAGAAAACCAAAATCAGTTGTCAAGGTAAAGATTTTAGGCAAGTCAACATTGAAAATGAGTGTGACATGCTGAATAAAATCAAATGTCTACATTCCTTCCACAGAACACATTGACAAGTATATTATAAAATAGTTACGAAGAAGGTTGAAATGTATAACAAACTTTAAATGTGTCAACTAAATAATGATGTGAGACCTATGGTACCCCATAGCATCATACCAAGTCAGACCATTTGGGTCAGTATTTTCTAAACCTCCCATTATCCCTGACCATTGGCCATGCAGGCTGGGGCTAATGGGAGTTGGAGCCCACAATATCTGAAACAAACCATATTGACTACCCCAGACTACAATTACTGGTAAAGGCTCTTCTGAGTTTTAGACAGAAGTCTATCCCACAACTACTTTAGATGCCGTGGATTAAAACTGGGATATTTTGCATTGAAAGCATGTCATTTTACCTTTAAGATATACGCCCCTTCTCTGCTGACTCCTCCTCTACCCCTCTCCCCAAAATATTTAGTTGTAAGATGTTCTTGTACTCTGTGCACTTGCAATCTGACACTAACTGGGTCTCTGTTTGGGTTGAGGGTTTGGCATCTGTAGTCCCTTGTGCAAACATGGTAAGTCATGCACCTGCTAACTGTACGGGATCTCTGTGTGTCTGGGGATATTTTTAAGATTTAGAAATTATACTCCTAAAGAGATTTATTGTGAAATGAAAGCTGTGTTGCTCTTTTAGAAAATATCATCATTCAATGCAATCCAATACCAGAACATTATGAGACATTGGAGTAAAGGTACAAAACTCCCTCTGAGAGAGGGATGTGCAAAGCAATACAGGGTTTATGTTAAACACATTGTGTTTCTGACATTTCGTGGAATCATAGAATTGTGGAATTGGAAGAGACCCAGAGGGTCATCTAGTCCACCCCCCTGCAATGAAGGAACAATATTCTGATCCAGGATAAAATAGTTTAACCCTGCAGCTGCAGTCTGTTCTGATTTGGATCATAAAGTATGCTGCAACAACCTTTTGGATGGTTCACAATTACCTGTTGGGAATTACCTCTGAAACCATGATAGAGTAAGCTTGCAGCTAATGAGGGATAAATTAAGAAGTTCCATCTACTTGGGGTAAACAACTGGATGACAACACTTGCCTAGCTGTTCTTAAGCTACCAACTTCACACACATGAAAGGGATCAGCACTGTAGGGTTCTGAATACATCATTTGAATGAATGAGCATCACAGTCTGATTTATATGTATTTGAAAAAGACCGTCTTCTAAGCTTTGCACAAACTTATTGAAATAATGACCTCTTTGCTTATGCTTTGTCTCTATAAGGCAAAATCCTGGCTGCATATAACGTAACTCAAACTCGAAGCTCAGCCAATTATAAAGATAAAGCTTGTCAAATTGGCACAGATCATCATGTTACTAAACAGAACTTTGAAACATAAAGATTGCAAGGGAGAAACAAATTCAAATCTGTTACTCATTTGAAGGTTTAAAATTGCCACATAAAAGTAAAGTTAAGCTCATAAAATATGCATCCTAAGTTGTAAGCAGTATGTGGAGTGGAAAGCCCTGCTGGCTGCCCTGCAGTTAAGGAAAAAAGATTCAGAAGAAATTATAGCTAAGAGATCAACATACATTAGTAAAATACATTTCAGATTTAATTTATAAAAACAAAGAGGCATGATTTCACGCTATAGCAAAAGGGCAATTAGTAATGGTAATTCACAGCAAGCTAGGCAAGGAGATACACACACACACAATTTTGGAACGGCAATTCTTGTGTAACACAAAGTAGGTTAATTATATAGCAAGTTTCCTCACCTGTTCATGGATCCAAGAAAGCAAAAATAATGATGGAAAGGCAAAACAATCATAAACTTAAGCATGGCTCATAGCTAAGGGAAAAATTAATGTGGTTTATAACCTCCCTCCCCCCACCCACCCACAAAAAATGGGAAAATATTACACAAGGTGACATATCCCTTTAAATCTAATGTATTTGTTCGCTCCTACCATTGCATATCCATGTGAAAAAATAGGGCTGAAGATTCTTTGATGATAGAATCTGAGATACAGGAACAAGTAACCATTGTGATTTGTCACCCCATTGTGAGATCCCTGTACAAACTGAGTGTGGAAACTCGATCTAACAGTAATCCTATTTTACACAATACATTTCAGAGCTTCTAAGATATAGGAGATACTTTGAATGATATTATAAATTAATTAACACAGGAATCTTTCAGCTGTATATGTAAGAGAAAGTGTTGCTCATGTATTTTCGCCTGGATTCTAAGATACATTAACTTAAGGAGGTTTGTGGAAGAAACTTCCCTTCGTCTCACTGGCCCCTCTCCATGCATCTCTGGAGGCTTGGAGGTCCCCTCCTGGACAATATGGGGTAGCGTTCAGGGGGGTTGCTGGAGGAGAGAGGGATTGTCTAAATTTAGGATTGAACTCAAATGCTTTAGGAAGGAAGTTCATGGAAAGTATGTTTCCTGTTGTTTTCTCCACTCCATCAGCCTTCTTCCCAAGGCCCTTATTCAGAAGGTTTCTGAACCACACAGAGAGGCTCTTTTATGAGGGAGACAGGGTGCATATGTCTTTAGGCAAAAGTAAGGAATGGGGAACTTATCTGTGGACTTTACAATGAAATTTGCAGTGTCAGATTGGAGCTTGGACTGGGTTTTGTTGATTTTTTTCTCTCCCCTCTGACCCCCAGTATCCAATATATTGGACAGAATTGTGCCAAAGCAATGGCTGGAGCAATAGTACATTGCTTGTGTTTTTGCTTCTATTGAAATATTAGTACAAAAATATATGTCAGTTTAAATCTATGCAGCATAAAGTTTCTGCTTAACAGATGGAATATGGGACTAAGCTTAAGTTACTTAATAGTGAGATTCAAAGATCAGAAAGGGCCCAGGTTAAAGAGTATGCATGCCACTAGAAGGGAGTTGAATATACTTGCATCAGGCTTAAAGAGCTTTTTTGTTTGTATGTTTGTTTACAAACCAGTATAGTTTGGCCAAGTGTTTTGCTGTTCAGTGGCCTGAGCTACTGAGTTGTTAAGGCTACGACACCATGTTTGTGTTGAGTGCTGACAATTCAATATTCCCAATCAATTTCAGACCAGCAATTGTTATAGGTGAGAGATATAGATAGCACATGTGAAGCATGGTGAACAGGCAAACTGCTTTTAAAAACCACTGACCATGCTCAATGGTTTCCTTCTTTTGTTGAACTACTTTGTTAGTGTTGCTATATATGTAATAATAATAATAATAATAATAATAATAATAATAATAGAAACCTATACAGTGATTTGCCTCTTGAGCTGTGGGAAATCATGTACCAAATTTCCAGCTGGGCACATGGTTTTTTCCCCTGTGGGTAGATGCATATGCCTATACTGCTTAATCATTAACATTCCTAAGCAGCATGGATCTCTTCTTTAGGATCTCATGGCAGGAAAATAAGCACATAGCTAGACTAGAATTGTGCATCCATGGAATGACATGCTTACACACACAGCAGCTTTTTCAGGTGCCATAGTCCCAAATATCCAGTGAAAAAAGATGAATATGGGTAGGACAATTATAGATAGGACCAGTAATTGGCGCCTGAAACTGCCCTAAATCATCCTGTCCCAAAGTTCCTCCCAACATTTCTTCTTCTAAAATATTTCACGCGCCACTGACTCTCACATTTGCAAGCTCTTCCTTGCTTGCCCAAATCTAAGCAAGCCACAGCTCCAACATCCACGCCCCTTTCTCACATGACATTGCTTAGCCTCCAAAATAACATTGCATACCAAATTAGAATCCTTTCCCTCAATTCTGCCAACTAAACACCCCTTACCTGAAAGTGTGAAGGAAGATCCCTTTTAGTTTATCAATTCTGTCTGTCTGTCTACCTACCTACCTACCTACCTACCTACCTATCTTGCATCCAACACATTATCATATTGATGTCCCTTGTAAGCCTCATCTGTGCAGGCAAAGTGCTTATTATTTTGTCGGTTGATGTTCACATAATCCATATAATAAATGGGAGCAGCAGCAGCAGCAGATCAACCCCTTACTTTTACCCTACCAATACACTGTTTTATCTGTAATGTGTCCGTGGGCTGAATATCATTCTATTGCCTTTTAATTGTGACTTGAAATAATGACACACTTTAAGCTGATCATATGGATGTAGCCTAACAACTCTTTGAGAATCATCTGTACTACATTTTTAGAAGTGTCTCCTACTTAGGGTAGATTGTAATCCAAGTCAAAGTTGATGAGATAAGCAACAGGAACAAGCATACTTTGTGGGACAAAGGGAGAATTTGGTCTATTGTCAATATACCCATGTATCTTTATAGTATCCTTTTTATCTTTTTAATTTTTCTTTAAGGGTTGTTCTCTGTGGTTTGCATTAACTAAGTTAAGCAGCCTTTGCTTCAAGAATTACTGTGTCATGCTTTGAGAACTTTAAACACTGATCTTCAAATCTCTTAGGCGTGTAGATGCCCTATTGAGACGTAACTTAGTGGTGATTTTATATCATCTAATTAGCTTTCATCTACTAAGATCGTCTTAACTTTTTCATTTGCTGATCTGGACTTGAAGATTGTATTTCAGATTGTAATAATCTGTTTTTAGTTGAGTCAGAATTTAGCACCAGGAGAACCATAATACCTAGGGTAAAATTAAATTACTGCGTAAAGCAAATACATATTTTTTTTTAAAATTCAGAGGAACAGAAAATAGCCAAATGATACATTAGCATGGCTTTCATGAATATTTCTCAAGAACTTCTGTAGTCTGGTTTAATCAGGGCTTTTTTTAAGGGTTTTGTTTTTTTTTTTGCTGCAGAAATTAATCAGTATGCTTTAAATTCAAAATCTTTTCTGAACCTGAAATAGCCTTGAATGAGCACTTAGAGTGCTTCTGACTTTCCAACAAAAGTGAATTCTGTTATGAATGCTTTAGACGGTTCTTCCATTAAGATAATTCATGGTAAGTGCCCAAGATCAGTGTACAAAATATTAAACAAAAGCTGTTTTTAACTGGGGTAGAAAGAGCAGTTCTACTAGGAAATAATCATACAATGAATATAATTTTCAGTTTTTGTTAGAAGTTACTTTGGACAGGCTAGGAATCGGATTAATACCTTTCCTGCATACAAATGTCATTACTTCTCAATAGTAAGTCATAATAAGGCAGAAATATGTGAGCTCCTGGCTCTATCTTGATAATGGTGATAATGTATAACTTTTTAGCTGTATTAATCTCATTTGGTGGTACTTCTGCTTTGCTGTTCTATAAAATATAACTGATTTTGAATGGAGGATATACTTGATCTTCTGTTTTGTGATCTTAATACTAATGGGATAGATCTTCTCAGCTTGAACATTTGTCGGAGTGAAACAAAAGAATATTTTTATTATATTCATTATATGAAAGCTTTAGGGGTTTTATCTGTTTTTTCTTATCAATACTTTGAAAAGAATTGTCACTCCAGTGTATTATGAATTTTTAATGTTGCCATTTTTTTCTCAGCTATGAAATAAATTTGTATTTTTTTAAGAATTCATTTAGTCACTAATGGGCTTGGGGCTACCTTAAATTATAAAGTTGAGGCATGGTCATCTATTCTAGCTCGTGAGTCAGTGCATTTAACAGTATCTTCTCATAAGACAAATTACAGATAGATAATGCAAGATTTTGCTACTAACTAATGGAATATGTTTTATGTAGAAGTGTCTACTTACAATATATATATATATAGAGAGAGAGAGAGAGAGGAGTAGACACTTCTACACTTCTATAGATATGCATTGCATTGCATTATGTATATGCTATCATACTTTTCTGGATTTAGACCCACCTACTTTATAGATAGGAGTTGAATGTGTAAGATGTTAGACTTTGATCAGGGAGACACTTGGTTGGTTTATTAAATTTCTGTCACTCCCAAAGTAACTCAGGATAGCAAACAATAAGAGCAAAACCACGGGGGGGGGGGAATGAAATACATTTAAACAAATTTAAAAATCAATCTTCTACACAGCTATATGATTTCATTGGTTGCCAGGAACAGTATATTTCAGCCATGCCTAGATGAACAAGAATCCAGGAATATCCTGGACTACAAATCTGTTCCTTAAATGAAGTGCAACCTTCTCTCCCCCAGGCTTGTTACCCTCCTAATTCATAGTCAGCCAGTAATATCACTATATCACAGCTCATGCTCTGGGAATGTCAGTAACTTGTTATCAGTTTCTACCAGTGAAATCTAATGACCAGTGTAAACTGATACTGGGATCCATAAGGCTGCTTGGGTTAGCACAGTGTCATTGTTTTTAAAAAGTACTGAACAACTGACTCCCATATCCCATCACAAAATACTTTTGCAGATCTCTCCTCACAATCTGAAGCCCACATAGGTTGGCAAAAAGTGTTCCATAGTGCTGAGTACTAGACAGTGTTCCTTGTGGAAGAGCAGGCTAGCTATCCTTGCTACCCTCCTGCCTTTATCAGCAATTTAGTTGGGGACAGTGCTGGATTTACATATAAACTAAACAAGGTATATAGCTTAGGGCCCCACTCTATTTGCCCCCCCCCAAAAAAAACAACAACCTGGATGTACATTTCCAAAAGATTAGATAAAAAACAAATAAAATAAAATCTACATACAGCAACAGTGTTTTGTGTTGTGTATGGACCTGTTAAGTCCACAAATTACCATATAGCATATATTCAACACAAAGACAGTGACAATTTGTTGCTGACAAAGGACAGCTGGGCATATAAAGGGCGCCATTACCTTCAGTAGCTTAGGGCCTCATCAAACCTAAATCCGGCCCTGGTTGGGGATATAAGACTATATGAAGCAGGAGAGCCAGACAGGCTGGAGATTCTTGACTATCTTGGACAGAACACTCAGTACAAGCCTCATTTCCACTATCTCTTTGGATATATGCTTGAGGCTTTAGTTACCTGTGCTTTTGTGTCCACTTATTATTTTCCCTACAGTTTTCCCCCCAGGTCAACCTTGCACCTTCTTCTTTTTTTAAAAAAAAAAAGACAGAAGATATTTTAAAGGATGTATTTGGGAAATCACCAGTGAGAATCCCACCCCCTTTCTTTGAGCAAGTTTTCCAATGTGGCATCAGGGGCACATGTTTTTCTTTTTAAAAAATAAATCCTCGTTATATATGACAAACCAAATTCCCCGTACATAAAAACCAAGTAGCCAACTGCATACTACTTTGAAATCTGTCCAGAAAGTAGGGAGAAGGGAGAAGAGCTTCGGTGTATATTAAAAATATTAGGCACTGATAAAGTTGGTCAAAATAATCAGGTATTTTGATGAACAGTAAAATAAAAGGGGGGAAAAAACAGGAAAAGAAGATTTAAGTTGTTTGAAATCTTCATCTTTCATGCCATGATGGTCTTTAATTAGACACCAGCTATTGTGCCATGGTACATTAACATTCCAAGAATGTCATATTGAGGAAAATTAATTACATTTAATAATTTCTACATTTCACTTTCTCAGTTGCTGTACTTGGCATTAGAGGATGCAGTTGGGTAGTCAGGAGGGCAATAGATTTATTGCTGTGAGGCTGCTTTTTATGCTTCAGTTAAGGTCAGTTTAAAAGGGTTTCATTTATATGAGTTTTCTAAGCACATCCTACCTCTACCCTACGATTATGTTCCTGAGTTTATACACAGCCTCTTAAGCACATTATGAGTACCTCTTAAATAGCTGCCTTGGTTCAAAACAAAATATGCTTTAATCAGGGCAGATTTAGAAAATTGTTTCTTGTCTGTAAGTGGAGGTGCTTAGAGAGGGCCATTCTCTCATGTCTGCTATCTCACATTCAGACTGGTTCTCCTCTTTGTATGTTGAGGTGGTTTTGCCACATGAATGAACTTCCTTTGATTATGTGTTTATGACTGTGTTTGTGTGTGTGTGTGTGTGTGTGTGTGTGTGTGTGTGTGTGTGGTGTTGGGCACAGAGTGAGCGTGAGAGGCAATAGTCTCTGGAGAACAGTGCAGTGCTTTTCTCTGCTGCCTCTTGCATTAACTGTTGCCAGAAAGGGAAGCCCTCTCTTTCCAGCTCTTTGGATCTTATTATTGTCCTGATGTGGACAGTGAAGTTTGTCCTTGTAAAAATATGGATGGAGTGAAAGGTGATGCAGTCTAAATATGCAGGGACAGGAAAAAGAGGAGAAAGTTTTAGACGGCTGGCATAAAGTTTCATGTCTACTCATCTTGGATGCACTGTTTACACGTTTACACGTTTAACACTTTATGTATGTTTGAGTCTAATGTTTGGATGTAGTGGATTGTATGTATCACCAGGATAGAGAACAAGGGTATTTATATGTTTCCCGATGAGCTCAGACTCCCATGCTGGTATATATGGTTCTGAGTGCTGACTGAAAAATATAACAACTACTATGGCTCCTGTTTCATTTCCCAACTACCCAAGCAACATATTACAACACAGTTGTGTCTAACATTAACCAAACAGCTGCTTCTGGAAAGCGTGATCTGCAGCAGAGAAATAGTAGGATGTGCAACTCTTTCGCCACACTCTCCTTTATTCCAGAAACTTTACTCTAGGACAACCCCCCCCCCCAAAAAAAAAAAATGGTTTGACCTTTTTTTAAGGTAAACATTTGTCTGGAGCCCTTACATGGGTGGAAATGTTTGGAAGAGGGGATTTAATGAAAAAGAATGAAAGAACAAGGTTTTCTAAAAAAAATTATGGGACATTCTTCACCGCAAGGTGTGGTGTCCTGTTACCCTCCAAGCTATTGTTGGACTCCAAGTCCCATTCTGTCCGAGCTATCATGGCCAGTGGTCAGGGATGATGGAAGTCGTAATTCAGCATCATACGGAGGACCACAAGTTCCCCATCTCCTCTTTACAGTGTTAAAATGCAAACTGAACTGTAGTTTTTAATGTATCTGATGTATATGTTTCTACATATTTCCATGCTTCTTTATGAAGTTACTATTTTAGTTCACCTTAATATAAAATAAGGTAAAAAGGTAAAGGACCCCACACAGTTAAGTCCAGTCACGAACGACACTGGGGTTGCGGAGCTCATCTCGCTTTACTTCCCGAGGGAGCCGGCGTTTGTCCGCAGTTTTTCCGGGTCATGTGGCCAGCATGACTAAGTCGCTTCTCGTGAAACCAGAGCAGTGCACGGAAATGCCGTTTACCTTCCCGCCGGAGCGGTACCTATTTATCTACTTGCACTTTGACGTGCTTTCGAACTGCTAGGTGGGCAGGATCTGGAACAGAGTAACAGGAGCTCACCCCGTTGCGGGGATTCGAACAAGCCAACCTTCTGATCGGCAAGCCCAAGACTCAGTGGTTTACACCACAGTGCCACCTGCGTCCCCATAAAGGTACAGAATGCCAAATATTAACTTTTAACAAAAATAGCTTTGAATAATGATGCAGCAAAAGCATATCTGATTTGCTGCTATTTTCACCTAAACATCATGTGCAATTGGAAAATTGGGAACAAAATCCACCTGAAGCCATTGTGCCCTTAAGAACTTCTGAAGTTAGAGCCCCTAATTTCTTTAACAGCATATATTACAAAGGGGAATGAATGAGATAGCATTAGGCTTCCTGCATTTCAATTTGTGTTTGATATATTGTGCAAACAGACACCATAAGACTTAAAATATGAAATGTAGTCACTAATATAGCCTTTTGTGCTCTAAGCATCCCACAATTATTCCCTGAGCTACTCAGTTGTTGCAGTCAGTTTCCTCCTACTGACCTAGTCCTCACTGTCATTGTTGCAAAGAATAGTGGCACATATTTTCCTCTGATGCAGTCTGTATTATCTATGTAGCGTGCTAAAACTATTAAAATTCTGTATTATTTTAAATTTAGTGTTTCAAACTTTAAAATTCATTTGCTTATAATTTATCTTGATTCTACTAGTTATGTTGCAGACCCCCCACAATGCCTCACTCCTTCAGTTTCTCAGTTTGAGTTCACTTAGCATTTTTAATGAATACAGGTTAAATGATACCTGTGATATGTACCCACTGAAAATGTGTTTGAAGTAGAGACATGCATGTTACCATGTGTTCATCAAGTAGATATGACTTGGAGGTCTGTGACTGGCTGTCTTTCCATAAAGCAAAATGAGTGTGTCTACTTCTGATTCTAATACTTTTAATAGGTACATACAAGAAGTCTGGAACATGAAGCGCAAAGCACCCCTGAGATTTCACTGAGTATTGCTTTCAAGTTCATCAGCATTACCCCTAAGCTCAACGTTCTCATGATGCTGAAGTTTTCTGCGTGTGCCTGGTGCAAATACAGAACACACACGTGTCCTCGTCTCATTTCTCTTTTTATATCTGAAATACTTTATAAATTGGATTTTATAGTGCAATAAACATTAATTTCCTAGTCTTCTGTGCATTCGTGCTGAAATGGCAATTTAAAACATTGACTTGCTTTCGATCTTCCACTAGAGAATAAAATCATTTTTACCCAATTTAAAGGAACATGGCAATTATTAACCTACCTATAGATTATACATGCACTGTTCCTGCATGTGTCACAGTTAGATGTGTCTTGACCAGTCCGATATGAAAGCCTACAAAGATAAGAACATGAAATGATTAAAAGTGTTTGCTTATTTCTTGTTTGCTTTCGTTTTCTACAGCAATTAACACCTTATTTTTCCCAGTTGGTTGCTGGTCATACTTTTACACCTGTGCTTTGGAATATAAGGATGCCTATGAACTTTGATATTCAAGGGCAGACAGTTTAAGCAGATGGCTGTGGTTAAAATATGTAAAATGAACAGGATGTTCACCTATAATTTGCACATTATAGATTACCATACTTAGCAAAAACATAGTGGGTGACAAGTTCTGCCCTGAGTGATGTGCATTGTCCACCCCCATCAGGCGAATATTCCAGTCGCCTGTGGTAGCCAACAGGAATGAAGACTATTACCATAACTAAATATCCAAAGTCATTATTCAGCAGCAGGGCTTTATTATGAAGAAAGGCATACAAATCACTCTCACTCTTATAATTTGCTTTCTAGCTCCTGGACACTATTTCTGGAAATACGACATATAGCACCTGAACATTTGAAGGGACTGCCTTCCACGAGCTGTATGTGGCCTGTGGGCTGTCCGTTTCTAATGTAATATAGTTAACTAATTGTTGTGTAGCTGTAATACAGGTGAAGCTTTGAGAAAGCTTAAGGCCAGATGCAGGTAGCTTTGCATACTGCAAAGCAAGTTGTTAAAAGATAACATCCAAATTAGGTGCAAGTTTTTATCCCAAATTCTGTAAGTTTGTTGTTGTTTTTTTTAAAAAAATTGTTAGCAAGTTTAAGAATTAATTTAGTAAGCCACTTGAAAATGAGGTGAGGTGTAGAATGCTGGGGTTTGGATATAAATATGTGTGCAAGGACGATCTAGTTTGAACTCTGTATTTACCCTGCCCTGCCTGCATATAAAATCTTGTGGAAAACTTCAAGTGCTCCAGAAACAGCACTGGTGAAATGGCTTTTGCCTATGTACTTATATGAATCTCAGTGCTATTCAGGCCACAGTCTATACATACCTGGGAGTAAGCCCCACTGAACTCAGTGGCAAATACTTCACAGTCAAAAAAGTGGAGAGCAGAGGATTGTACCACATGCCACATTTAAGGTCCAGCAGCATGAACATAAGGAAATATGCTCAATATTCCTGGCTGCCAAGGCCATTTAGCGTACACTCAGCCTTATCATTTTTATTTTCCATTTCTGGGGTGCACTTCAAATCCAATCCATTCACCAGTGAACTGTGAAAGTGGTTCCATGAGCCAGGGTGTGTGTGTGTCTTTAAATAGTAGCCTCCACCCCAATGCACCGTGATCAGCTATCTGTTTTTTTATATCACAGTTATCAGTGTGCATAGCACTTTACAGAACACAAGAGGATAGGTCCCTGCCCTGGGGGAATTTGGAATCTAAAATTTATACTCTGGGAAAACAAGGGAAGGGGAGGCAGGGGTACATATGTAGTTCTTTTGAGTTACACATCATGTTAGTCATCTGCTTCAGCAAGTGAGATGAATTTCAAAAGCAGCTTGTGATATGAAATAAGGCACAGCTTATAATACATGCTCTACTGTGTTCTTATAAATGCCTTGCTTCAACTGAAGTAGCTCTTTGGATCCTAGCCAAAGTATACCTGCCAGCCTATCAATTATTGACTCCCAAATTATCCCAAATGCTCTCTGTGTGCTAATGTTTGAAACAAAGCAAAATAAGAAGGGGAGTTATTGTCTCTGTTTGGTTGGCTGCTGTAGGAAACAAAATGCTGGACTAGACAGACCTTTTCTCTGATCTAGCAGGGCTCTTCTTATGTCATTGTGAACTATAAACACAAATTTACATCTACCAACAAGCACAAAAGTGTCAGTCTATATATAATTTTTTATATTAGAGTGCATATTTTTATGTATCTCATAGCACTCTTCTTCATCTAGTGCAGGGGTCTGCAACCCTTAAGACAAAAAGAGCCACTTGGACCCATTTCCGAAGAAAAAAAAACTGGGAGCCGCAAAACCGGGAAAGTGACATCGGGACGGTGCGTGACTAGCGCACACACCGCCCCCATGCGACGTCACAGCCAGTACAGCGCCCGCCACAGTGGGGAGTGTCGGGGCGCACAATGCACCTCCTCCCCTCGCTAGTATCCGCCCCGGAGCCGCGGCAAAGGTGTAAAAGAGCCACATGCGGCTCCGGAGCCGCGGGTTGCAGACCCCTGATCTAGTGGGTCAGGGTTCACTAGTGGGTCACAGCCTGATCCAAGGTAAGGTGGGTCTCAACAGGAGCAATAGCACCATGCAAATATATGGTAAAAGATTAATAAATGGGCCCCCAAATGTTTGTGCTAAAAGTGCCTCCTAGGTCTGAAGAGGTCTCGAATGTGTCACATATCATGTTTGCTTCCTTAGAACGTTGGTTCTACTCATTGTTACCACTTAGAGGAACAGTCAGCTCTTTTAGGTCCAAACTGGACCAATGGCAGATTAGCTCCAATGGGGGATTTGCCCAAAATCAAATTGCAGCTTTAGAATAGGAATACAACAAGGGAAGGAGGGATTGAATCTCCCCTTCGCATGCTGGGACTCCAGCATTTGGCTGCCCTTGCTCATGGATGCAATTTACAGTTTAAAAACTAGCACATGAAATGCAGAGATCATTTAATGCCACATATACTTTGGCCCTTAATCTGCCTTGTTCTTGAAAGAAGTGAAGAACTTTTGGAAAAACTTATCTTGTCTGAGTCAAGGGCATGTTAGTAGATGGGAATATATATCATTATATTTCACCTCCTACTTTGTATTTCAGTAATATTTACAAACATGCTCACCACATATAAAGGTGTCAGATGGGATCAAGTAACATCCACATTTTGAACAGATAACAGTGACTTGTCTATATACAAAGATAATCCATAAACTGAAGCCTCTAATGTACATTAGTGCAGCAATTAGTTATTGTAAATATTTGCCATAATATGTTTCTGCCCATTATAATGTATAGAAAGTTTCAAGTAGTTCTGCCTGCCAAATCTTTGAGACAGTTTAACAGTTGTGTCCTGGGATACTGTCACCTCCAAATGAGGTCCGTTCACGCTGTCACTGAGAGAGAATGTGTTCCTATAGAGTTAGCCATATTTCTGCATTTCATCATTTAACCTTGAAGAATGCAACGTGAAGCCTTGTAATAGATTGTGACTCAAATAGTTCATGAAAGCACCATTTCAGTTCCTCAGAATAATAACACTTCTTTTGTTTATTTGGGGGCGGGCAGTAGGCTCAAGACTTCCCCTCCCTTTCATATAAATCTATGTGGGCCGCTGCTGTGCATCACATTGAATTTAATATAATGAAGTTCAAAGTGGGTCAGTCTCTGGCTACCAAATTTTGGAGCAAATATCAAACGTGTTGCTTCCCTCTGAATTTTATCAGTTAACTAACCAATAACTGAACAGTGTCAATACATCCCTTCATAACTGGTCTTAGCCAAGTAGAAACGGTTGCCTTATACGTTCCATTGGGCCCCTACCAATTCACCCCTGCCCTGTGCCAAATTAATTTAAACATGAATTACTTTGCTTTCAAGGGTTAGGCAGGTTGATGAGTTTAATGGCATAACTGTTATGCAAATTCTTTTTGACTGGCTTATACCCTCACAAGTACCTATCAGTTAGAATCCCTAGCTGAATTAGCTCTCAACTGTTCAGTGATTATTCTACTTCATGGACTGTGGCTAATAGCCCTTAGCCAGTCTGAGTGCAGGGATTAATAATATCCTAGTTATTATGTAAATGAAAGCTCCCTTATCCAATCGGATTCTGCTGAATTTCACAACTGAGTACATTTAGGGGTCAGTGACTCTAATATCCTTGGGCTGTGGTTTGCTTAGTTCCATTTCAGTATGCTAACAGTGAATGTGGCGATTTTTAAGTACAATTACAACT